>NC_134646.1:70095709-70395709 GCF_030463565.1 Pelecanus crispus
TTATTTAGTAACCAGTGAAAGATATCTTTTTTTTTTAGCCAGACATGTGACTTGTGATACTGAGTTTAATTGTTGCAGTGCTATTTTTGTTGTCCTGTGCAGCTTAGTTTTAAAATTACTGAACTGTAGTGTATAGGCAGAAAAAAAGGTCTTTCTTTGTAATGTTTTACATGCTTGCTGATGATGAAGTGTTGGGAACTGGTGGAACACCATGTGACCTTTCTTGCTGTGGTATTGAATTACACGCTCAGATTGCTGTCCATATTTTTCCTATCTTTATAATTACTGCTAGTGTTTTTCCTACTTGTGCATATATTCTTTGGGTTTTACTTCAGATGTTTGTAGTTTTTTCAAACTAATTTTCCCTTTTTGGCAGAGTTTCTAGTTCCTTTTGATCACTTGCTGCGGTGTTACAGTACTTTTAATTTTGAATTCTGCTTTATGCAGAGATTTGTATTGAGCATATACTTTATTCCAAGATGTAAGGAAACAGTACAGCCAAATCTAATTTCAGTCCTTTTTGTACTTGTAAGCTGATGTGGTTCCCTATCACACATTTAAAATTCACTTATCATTATTTTTTCTCCTATTAAGCCCAGAGGAATGGGAAAAAACATTTATGATAGTTTGACAAAACATACATACTGCTGTATCCAAGGCTGAAGTTTGAACTGTACTTGGACATCTTCCAAGGAAGCAGATAACACTACATGGTTATATATTTTAAATACCATTGAAAAGGGGGTAGTAAGTTGGAGAGGGAAAGTAAGCTGCTGAGTATCACCGTGAAACCCGGAGTGGAAATGGAATGAACAAGAGATGGAAAGTGATAAATATGTGAAACTTTTTTAGGTTGAGCTGTACTTATGATGGCATATTCAAGTGTTGGAGAGAAAAATACTGCTTTAAGGCAGTAAAAAGTTGTTCTTGTTTAGGTGGCTGATCGTCTGTTTTCTTCATTTGGACAAGATATTTTGGATGCTCTTTATTGGACAGCTACAGAACCTAAGGAAAGAAAAAGAGCTCACATAGGTGTGATTCCTCACTTCTTTATGGCAGTGCTGTATGTCTGTATCCTTTTTCTTCAGTAAATTGCGAGATTTTCTAAATTAAATTACACAGTGATTGCTCTGCATTATTTTATTTTAATGTATTTGAAAAACTGATAGTATTCCTAACTGATAGTATTCCTAAGTCAGTGTTCCTTTACTTTCAAAGTAAGATTGCCAGTACTACAGGTTTTTAAAATGAATGAAAAAAGCCTTCTAACCTGCTTTAAAAAGACCTTCATAATGGTATACCACTGCAGTAGTAGACAGCTTTTTTTAATACCTAATGTGTAGGAAAATGAAAAACAGTAATTGGATAGTTGATGGAAACTTCCATTTCTGATTTGCATTTGAGTATTTTGGGTCACAGGGTCTTGAATACAGTGGGGTTTTGTTATTTAGTGGAATGTTACAAACACCTAGCTTGAAAACATTTTCTTGAAATGAAGGGATAAACTCATGCATATTCAGGATGTAGATGAGTTTAGTGTGAAGTAACGTTACAGTGAACTGATTAAAATGATCTGTAAAGAGATACGTAGTCCAATAGGTGTGATTAATTTAGAATTCTTGTACTTTCCCCTGTTTTCTCCTAAATCTTTAGACTAATTCTGAATCTTTCTTCGTCTCAGATTTTTTTTTTTTTTTTTCCTTCAGGTTGTATTGCTGTTTCTTCTGACTAATGTCACTGGGCTCTTTTAGAACAAGAAAAATTAATATAATTATTACATGCAACAAAGCACTGTGGGTGCATTACATAGGTTTAAGTACTGGCTTGCTGTAAATCTAGTTGACAGGGAGGTAGAAACATTTTTGTTAAACTTTGGAAACAAAATTGGAAATTTCAGGTTTGGTGCTGTTCAGTACTGTTGTGCAGAAAAATTATTTCCAAATATGCTTCCTTAACCCTGCTATCTAGTCCTGCATGCTATTCTTATTATGGTTCAAGCAACAACCCTTAACGTGGCCTTCAACTCCCACAATAAATCACTGCTTACCATCATGATGTCCAATAATGTAAGTATGTAGCTTTATTATATAGCTACCCTAATTTTTTTCAGCATCCTTCGTCTTTGTGTATCAAATGTCTGTTTGCATATTATTTGTCTGATCTGTTTATATCAGTTTTTTATCATTAAAAACTAACTGACTGTTTTTAAAAATTGCAGTTCGTTGAAATAAAAGGAAGTGTTTTCAAGAAGTTTGAGAAGAACAATCTTTTTCAAATGTCAAATAGTGGTATGTATAGCTGTGCTAATCAGGAGAAAATGTGAAGTGAGAGGCTGATTTTTTTTTTTAATTAATTTATTTAATAGTATTGTTAAAACTGCTTTACCTTGGTGAATTTGAGCTGTCTGACTTGAATTCCTCATCTCCCCTGTTACTGTTTGGTTCAGTAGGACCGAACTGGGATTCCACTTCCAGGAACATTGTTTTCCCTTAAACGGCTATTGGCTCTGTGCTATTTCAGATTTCAGTTATGGTAGTCAAAATATCCATGCTTTGAAGTCTCTGAAGTCTTGTCTGTTTTCAAAAAGTTGACTTTGTAGTGTGCTGTGTTGCCAGTGATCTCGGAATGCATGTTGTTTGGCAGTTGCGAGGATGGATCTTGAAATAACTTCACCTCTCTCAAAGAATGTAACGATGAAGTAGCTGGCTTATGAAGGAAATGCCGGAGATGACTGTAACTTTTGACATGCTAGCAAGATAGTAGTAGAGGGTACTTAGGAAACATTTTAAGCTTCTGGCACTTCTTAACTGTGTTGCTGCTTAGTATGAAATTTGGGAACTCTTAGTGTGTCTCATGAGGAAAAGCTGTTAGAGGTATCCTTTGATGGAGGTTCTTTCTAATACTGATAATTTGTTGAATTCTTGGTTGCAAAACTACTAGGAGAGATTGCACTTTAAGGTTGTACTAGAACTTCTTTGCTTGTAGTATGTCCTGATCTTGGAACACATTTGTTTCTGTTATTTTGTGCATATGACTTTTTTGGTCAAAGCTATTTATACAGATAAACAGAATATATTTTTTTTCATTCTAACTCCTAGTTTTTTAAACGAGAGAACTCAAATGTTCACCGGGTTAAAAAAATAATGTACCTGCTTATTTAAAAACAGATGATTTGGATTTTGTTACCAAGAGTTAGAATTTCAGCAGGCTTGCTTCAGGTTTTGAATTCTGGCTGTTGATGTGATTTTTGTCTAATTCATCTGCAAACTGCAGTGTTATTACATGCAAATTTTAAATGGCAGCTGTTTTGTGATGCTTTGGGTAAAAGACATTTCATCAAGATTTACATAAAATCTTAAATATATCATGTAACAGAAAGATTAGCACTGAATTTTAATCTACCTCATAGAAGTTCTTAAAACCCCCCAAAAATAATCTTCCCACCCAGGTTGATGAGTTGTTTCTTCTATGCTAATAATATGTATTTTTGGTTACAAGATTTAAATACTTACATTTTTTAAATTAAATGTATTTAACTTCACAGGGAGGACATCTAAAAGTGATGTTTATTAAAACACTGACAGAAAACATAGATGAGTTCTCTTAAATTTTCTCTCATTAGTCACAATACTCGCAGAAAATAGTTACAAATATGCACCTAGCTTTCCTACTGAAAGTTGAGGCCTCTTTCTTGATTTAAATGTTGAAATAAGTGAGACACTGCTATTAGGAATGGCTAGTAATTTGCTCCATAAAAAGCACCTGCAATAGTATGCTAGAGAAATTTGTGTCAGTATTTTATTGCTAGACATTATTATTGAAGACCCATAATAGCAGTATCAGGTGTCCCTTTATCACTTGGTGGAAAAAGGGGTACCATTTATTATACTATATGGGGGTGGAAGCAGACGAATACATACATAGAAGAATGCACGAAACAAGCTAACTTATTCCCTTCAAACAGGTAACTTTTCCTGGAACCAATTCCCAGCGTAGTTATAAATAACAGTGTCATAGATAAATAACATAGGTTTTTAGGAGATATTTTCACCTCTCTTGAACTTGTGTGCAGATTCACTGCATCACAGCTTCAGTAGGGATGGATCAGTGTTGCTTCAGTTCATGTATTCTGATAACTTTGTTATCCTTTAAATGTTTTATTTCCTGCAGCTGAAATGGTAGTGCATCTTGCGTTGGCAAGCTATGCCTATGCTATGTCCTACCCTTGGAACTGAGGCTAGTCTGGTCCTGTGGACTGAGCTTCCACTTAGTGTTTGGAGTGCCTTGTGCGTTCTAGAACACGACATGCTTAAACTGCATGCCTGGACTGAACTAAACTGCTAAAATAAAACACTAAATATAGGTTCCCCCATATTTTTCCCACCTTTCTCTCAGTTTTTTCCAGCTGTTTTCTCAGGTCTGCAGTTTCTGTTGTGGGGCAACAATGGCAACAACAGTAGCTGTTTAGACAGACTGAATGGATGCCCCCTTGCGCCACCTTTTGTGGGGCTCTGCTCAAAATGTTACCGTTGTCTCAAACACACGGTTTAAATTCAGTGAAAAGGTACTGATTAGTACACAGAAGCTAAATATACTAATTCCTTGGGGGAGGGGGAAATTAGGGCAATCTTGGAGATATCTGAGGAACTTGTCATGAATAGGTGAAACTCCCTTCTTATTTAACGTGTTAATCAAAAGAAAAATATGAACTAGCAGAAAAGTAAGCTATGAGTGACCTCAGGAGAAGTTGTGATCAAGAGAAGTTGCTACAAGTAGAATTCAAAAGCAAGTAATCTTGTGAATAGAAGTGTAAAAACAGATGAAGTGTTTCAGTTTTACTTTCTAAGGCATGTCCTATACCAGGCATTGACATACCTTGCAGAGCTCTGCATGGTAGTAAGACACCAGGATATGAAGTGCCACCAAGCCAGTAGTTCAGATCTGGAAATCGTGAAATCATTTTTACTTCGCATTCTGCTCAGCACTGGCTTGTGGATAGCAAGCTGATGTGCAGCTGTACTATTTTTCCCAGTATTTCCATTTCTGGACTTAGTGTCAGTGGAGTCAGTGATCATTCTCAACTTGTATGGCCATTTAAAATTCTGCTGTAACAGCTAATTCATTAAAACTTCAGGACTAAAAGAACCGTGAATCATCTGCATAAAAACTAATTGAACAGACCATGAGATATACATTGGTTACACAGCTATCTAATAAAACCAAACCTGTTATCTTTTAGGTGCAGGAGGTCAACAAAGATCTTGGGGTTTGTATAGCTGCTTAAGAGGGCAGCTACAGAATCTGTGATTTCAGCCATATCGGCTCCTGCAGCTTTCATCTGTCAGCTGCAGCAAAACTACTTTTGCATTGTCACCCTGACTTTATAAGGAAATTTATGTGCACCCAAGCAATCTAAACACTGTGGCCATTGGAAAAGAATTCTATACAGAAGGCAAAAAATCCTTATATTTGTTGTAGCAGGAAGAAGTATTTCCCTAAATTTAAATAGTATATTCTCTTTTTGAAATAGAAAACGGTTAGCTAATTTTGTAGGGTTCAGGATTAGTGAACGAGGAGGCCAAAATTATAAAGAGAAACTCTTTCCTCATTGTTGAAAGCCCAGCATGCTGCCTTCTCTTATGCTTTTAAATGTCTTATTTTAAATTCAAGCTGTGCTCTAAACTAAATTTTTCACAAAACACAATTGTATCTCATTGAAGAAGTATATTAGGTGCAATGCATTATGTTATTTGCTTCAGTTGGCTGTTTGGCCAGATTATTCCTTGTTTTTTTAAATCTCTTGTCTCAAAAATTTAGCATTGTTATTCTGAAGCTTTAGGAACTTAACTTTTTTCTTTATAATTTCTTACTCCCCCCCCCCCCCCCCCCCCCCTTCTGTTCTTTCTGCTTTGTTCCCCATTTATCAGTGTCTTTGGCTTTGATCAAAATATCGAACAGCATTTATTTTTACCTTTGGTCTCTGGAATTCAAACTGCTTTCTCATGTGGTTTTAGTTTTTTTAATACCATTATTCTAGTCCAGTTGTTCATTTTAGGGATGAGGGGTTTGGGGACAGGAGTACTTTTAAGATAGATCAGTGCCTCTTTGATGATTCCTTGTTCAGTCTTTGATCCTTTCTTGTGCTCTGGTCACTTGTTAAGAGGTGGCTGTCACTAGAGTTACTTAGGATTTGCTGAGATGTAAACCAAAAGATCTTGTTTCACTTCTTACACACTATAATTTATAACCAGCTTTTGATCTAAACATATAAACAGTGGGATTAATGTGATCAAAATTATTTTTTCCTTCCTGATTAAGGATTCCTGCATGATGTGTCAGGGAATCTGAAAGGAAATAACTAGGTGTTCTAAAAGACTTATTTTCTGCCCGGGTGAGTAAAGTGCCACTTCTGGATCTCTGTTCTGGGATCTCACTGCCCTTCTTGTTAGTTACCACTGCAAAGCACCCAGGTTCTTCAGACTTCAGGTCCTTCCTGAATGAGTTCAGTAATCGATTGTTCAGGATGTTGGCTAATTAATTACACTAGTCCATACTAGTTGTAGTGTTGTCCTAGGAACATCCTTTATTTCCAATCACATCCATTTCAGTAGTCTTTTACATGTTTTTTAAGAGTGATGATACCCTCTGACACATTGGCAATTAAACTTCAGGTCTCTGTTGCTATCAGTCCTTTAAACTGAATGGCTCCATTTTCCAGAAGGATTTATAGAAGGGCCGAATGTGTTGTTATTATGGGCATAGAATTCCATTCAAATTGGAAAGGCAGGGTTGATGTAAGTGGGGCAAAAGTATTTAAAATCTGATTTGGCTATGTGCAGTCCTTTTTGGGCTTTACTTCACAGAACCAATAGAAAAAAAAAAGTAAATCTTGCTTTTTTTCCCCCTATTGCATTTATGGCGGTATGTGCATTACTGGCTTTGAAATAAATGTTTACCACCTCTATTCATATGACAACCCGAATAGGCACGCATGACTTATCTTCATGGGAAAAGATGTATTCTGGTTAGGTTTTGACACATGACCACTAAATTCTGATGTGCTAAGTCTTGGAATGTCTGATTGTTCCTTTCCCTTTTCAGTATACTGAAATACATACTTTTAAAGGAAACTGGAAAGATTTAATCATATGTAGTCATGTGCACCACGAGTGGGTGCATGGAAGCACAAGCGAATTCAGTGTTATCTTTCAAAATAGTCTAAAGTGTATATGGGGAGTATATAGTATGATGTGTGGCCAGGCTTCAGGGCCAGCCCTGTTAAGAGCAGAGTTTAAGCATGGTATTAGAATGCAGTCTGTGCATGGTATGTGCTGACAAGAGACCACTCGGGGGCAAGTATATCTGAATTAGTGGTAGATGTCAGTTCCTCAGCACTTCGGAGCGTAAACAGTGAGAAAGCACACTTCTTAATCATGTGCTTGTGGAGATTGCTAAAGACTGTGTAATGTCCTCGGCCTGTTGTTTTCACTGTCATTTAACCCTGTCTTATTATGGAAAGGGTTAGTAAAGCTACACTGTATTCTAACTGAAAAACAGTTTGTGATATGCTTATCACCAACACTTTCTTGGATATGTTCAAAAATGAGTTGAAAAGGCTTATATCAATGTTATTAAGGATTGTCATGACGGAGAATGAAGAACTTTTTCTTCCAACTTTACTCTTCGTCATGCTAAAGCAGAATAGAGACATTTCCTTTTGCCACTGCTTGTGCTCTCTATAACTGAACACTAACACTGGTGGCTTGTCACTCTTTCCCCAGATTCACAAATATAGTAATGTACTTTCCCTTTGTTCTTCTTTAAGAGCATGATGTCCATAAGTGTGAATCTGGGGATGTAGCCTCACTTGTTCTATAGTTCACCACATCATCTAAGAAGTGGCAATACATGGTACAGGAAATTCCCCTCACCTGTTTAAAAAAAAAAAATATGTACACATACAACATCAAATAAGTTCATTATAAATGATGAAACATTATTGGTGCATATTTTGTGTTCTGAAATTTTAATTGGGTTTTAGGACTGATTACCATTGGTTGTTTTGGATATCCCGAAGCCTTTTTTGTCCTTGTCCATGAGGGTGACAAATGAAATGAATTTCTGAATCGTTTGAGTTTACTGTTAAAGCTGCTGTAAAATGCCCTTTCACCATTGCTTGTGCCTCTGACAATCAGTTGATGAGAGGGATGAGGGTAAAGAAGAACAGCCATGTTCCTTCCTCTCACTCCAAGCAGCCTTGAACGGCTGTGTCAGTGGAGATAACAGATTAGAAGGGAGGCCAATGAAAACTGGAAAAATAAGCAGAGGGGAAAAATAGGTATCAGCCTGTCATCCAGTCTCAGAAGTTAGTGGGGGGAAAAATGTTTATTATTACAGCATAAGAGGAAATTTAAGGCCAAAGATGTCTCTTCTCCATTTAATCCTGTTGACTGGTGAGCTGACATATACTGAGCAGGTAATAAATGTCTGAAGGATTGGCTTGAGACATGCTTTAATGTTGTCCTGGTTTCGGCTGGGATAGAGTGAATTTTCTTCCTAGCAGCAGGCATAGTGCTGTGTTTTGGATTTAGTAGGAGAAGAATGTTGATAACATGCTGATGTTTTTAGTTGTTGCTGAGTACTGCTTATGCCAGTCAAGGACTTTTTTCAGCTTCCCATGCTCTGCCAGGCGCACAAGAAACTGGGAGGGGGCACAGCCAGAATAGTTGATCCAAACTGACCAAAGGGCTATTCCATACCATATGACGTCATGCTCAGTATATAAACTGGGGGGGGTTGGCCGGGGAGCAGCGATCGCTGCTCGGGAACTGTCTGGGTATCGGTCGGTGGGTGGTGAGCAATTGCATTGTGCATCACTTGCTTCGTGTATCATTATTATTATTATCATTATTATACTGTTACTATTATCATTACTATTTTACTTTATTTCAATTATTAAACTGTTCTTATCTCAACCCAGGAGTGTTTCTCACTCTTACTCCTCCGATTCTCTCCCCCATCCCATCGGGGTAGGGGGAGTGAGCGAGCGGCTGCGTGGTACTGAGTTGCTGGCTGGGGCTAAACCACGACAGTCCTTTTTGGCGCCCAACGTGGGGCACGAAGGGTTTGAGATAACAACAGATTAACCAGAGTGTATTAAGGAGTCTGTTAACAGTTGCCGGTCACGATATTAGTTCTTCTGATCTGCACCATGTTCTTTTTTTTGCAGCACGCGTTAAAGCTTGCTGTCAGTTTGTGTAGTGTGCTATGCTCTGCAGTGATTCATGATCTTTTGCTTGGGAGGCTCCTTATCAAAACCCTGACCTTGAGCATTCTTTGGTATTTGGGTTTCATACAGAAGTCACTACTGTACTGCGGGTACTACCTCATAGAGAGAGTTAGCAATTATACTTCTTACTCTGAGAGGCTTGTTGTGGAGGAAATACAGAATGGCACCTTTGCTGCTTTCTTCTATGATGTTTCCTCCTTCATTACAACAACTTTCCTGTATCTTGAACACCCCTGGGCAGTTAAGATACTTCTATTGATAATTCTTGGGAATGTTGTTTCCGTTTTGATAAAGGTCAGTAAGCAGTTTAAAAATACCATCCAGAGATCTACCCCAAGGCTGGATAGTTATGAGTGGCAGGGTGTGTGGGAACGTATGCGCAAGTACCTGGGGCAGTGGGGACCTCCAGTGTTTTGGAACTTCACCCCTGAACAAGTGCAGAATCCTGAAGAATTAGTAAAGTATTTGGAAGAAGTATGTTGTCACCCTGGTAGCTCCAGAGAGACACAAATCATTGCAACATGCTGGGGACTGGCCCATGCCTATCGAGCCGTGGTCAACGCTAATCAGTACCCTCAAAAGAAAGAGAAGGTCTCTGGATCTGATGACAAAACAACAGGCACTGTGGCTACTCCAGCCACAGCCATGAGCACTGCGGCTACTCAAACCCCAGTGACAGACACTGCGGCTAAACCAGAGAACCAACCTGCGCCGGTATCAGTTGCCCCTATACAGAAGAAAAAATACACGAGGAAATCAGTTCGTTTAGTAAGGGATGAAGATGAACCAGGGCCATCACGAGAACCAGAGGAGGAAGAACCCATAAATGAGATGGTGACCACCCGATCCCTATCCCTGAGTGAGCTGCGAGATATGCGAAAAGATTTCGGTCGTCATCCAGGCGAGCACATCATCACCTGGCTGCTCCGATGCTGGGATAACGGGGCCAGTAGCCTGGATTTAGAGGGTAGGGAAGCCAAGCAGCTGGGATCCCTTTCCAGGGAAGGGGGCATTGACAAAGCAATTGGAAAAGGGGCAAAACCACTCAGCCTCTGGAGGCGACTCCTGTCAAGCGTGAAGGAAAGGTATCCCTTCAAGGAGGATGTTTTATACCGCCCAAGCAAATGGACCACCGTAGAGAAAGGTATCCAGTACCTGAGGGAATTAGGCGTGCTGGAGGTGATTTACAGTGACCTGAATGATGAGCGGTTAACCAAAGACCCAGATGAAGTCAGGTGCACACAATCCATGTGGCGGAAGGTGGTACGGAGCGCACCAGCATCGTATTCCAACTCGTTGGCAATACTAGCCTGGAAAGACGACGAGGCACCAACGGTGGATGAAGTGGCTAGACAACTCCGGGACTACGAAGAAAAGCTCTCTTCCTCCCTACAGGCCTGTGTCTCAGCTGTGGAAAAACTGTGCCAAGAGTTCCAACAACTCAGAGAAGATCTGTCCTACTCCCCACCTGCACGGACCAGTGTCTCAGCCATTAGGAGTCAACGTCCCTATGCTCAAGAGAGAGGATATAGAGGATACACACCACGGGGCACCCTGTGGTTTTGCCTGCGTGATTATGGAGAGGACATGAGAAAGTGGGATGGAAAACCCACCTCAACCTTAGAGGCACGGGTGCGTGAGTTGCAAGGAAAAACTATTAGAAAAGGCGGTTCTCCCAGGAAAATTGCAGCTCCAGTTTCCAGTGAGCAGTTCCCGAGACAGAGTAAGAGGGCTAATTTTACTTCCGACCTTGATCAGGGGACTTTTGATTCACATTTACAGGAAGTGAACAGCGAATACTGTGACCAGTGTTAGAGGGGCCCTGCCTCCAGCCAGGTGGAGGAAAGGGACAACCGGGTTTACTGGACTGTGTGGATTCGATGGCCTGGAACGTCAGACCCACAGGAGTATAAGGCTCTAGTGGACACTGGTGCACAGTGCACGCTAATGCCATCAAACTATAGAGGGGCAGAACCCATTTGTATTTCTGGAGTGACAGGGGGATCCCAACAGCTCACTGTACTGGAAGCTGAAGTGAGCCTAACTGGGAATGAGTGGCAAAAGCACCCCATTGTGACTGGCCCAGACGCTCCGTGCATCCTTGGCATAGACTACCTCAGGAGAGGGTATTTCAAGGACCCAAAAGGGTACCGGTGGGCTTTTGGTATAGCTGCTTGGGAGACAGAGGAAATTAAACAGTTGTCCACTTTGCCCGGTCTCTCAGAGGACCCTTCGATTGTAGGGTTGCTGAAGGTTGAGGAACAACAGGTGCCGATTGCTACCACAACTGTGCACAGGCGGCAATATCGCACCAACCGAGACTCCCTGATTCCCATCCATAACCTGATTCGTCGACTGGAGAGCCAGGGAGTGATCAGCAAGACTCGCTCACCCTTTAACAGTCCCATATGGCCAGTGCGAAAGTCTAATGGGGAGTGGAGACTAACAGTGGACTATCGTGGCCTGAACGAAGTTACACCGCCGCTGAGTGCTGCCGTGCCAGACATGCTAGAACTTCAATATGAACTGGAGTCAAAGGCAGCCAAGTGGTATGCCACAATTGATATTGCTAATGCATTTTTCTCCATCCCTTTGGCAGCAGAGTGCAGGCCCCAGTTTGCTTTTACCTGGAGGGGTGTTCAGTACACCTGGAACCGACTGCCCCAGGGGTGGAAGCACAGCCCCACCATTTGCCATGGACTGATCCAGACAGCACTGGAACAGGGTGAAGCTCCAGAACATCTGCAGTACATTGATGACATCATTGTGTGGGGCAACACAGCAGAAGACGTTTTTGAGAAGGGAAAGAAAATAGTCCAAATCCTTCTGAAGGCTGGTTTTGCCATAAAACAGAGTAAGGTCAAGGGACCTGCACAAGAGATCCAGTTTTTAGGAATAAAATGGCAAGATGGACGTCGTCAGATCCCAATGGATGTGATCAACAAAATAACAGCTATGTCCCCACCAACTAGCAAAAAGGAAACACAAGCTTTCTTAGGCGTTGTGGGTTTTTGGAGAATGCATATTCCAAATTACAGCCAGATCGTAAGCCCTCTCTATCAAGTGACCCGGAAGAAGAATGAATTCAAATGGGGCCCTGAGCAACAACAAGCCTTTGAACAAATTAAACGTGAGATAGTTCATGCAGTAGCCCTTGGGCCAGTCCGGGCAGGGCAGGATATTAAAAATGTGCTCTACACTGCAGCCGGGGAGAATGGCCCTACCTGGAGCCTCTGGCAGAAAGCACCAGGGGAGACTCGAGGTCGACCCCTAGGGTTTTGGAGTCGGGGATACAGAGGATCCGAAGCCCGCTATACTCCAACTGAGAAGGAGATACTGGCAGCATATGAAGGGGTTCGAGCTGCTTCAGAAGTGGTTGGTACTGAAGCACAGCTCCTGCTGGCACCCCGACTGCCGGTGTTGGGCTGGATGTTCAAAGGGAGGGTCCCCTCTACACATCATGCAACTGATGCTACATGGAGTAAGTGGGTTGCATTGATCACACAACGGGCTCGAATAGGAAACCCCAGTCGCCCAGGAATCTTGGAAGTGATCATGGACTGGCCAGAAGGAAAAAACCTTAGAATATCACCAGAGGAGGAGGTGACACGTGCTGAAGAGGCCCCACTGTATAATAAATTGCCAGAAAATGAAAAGCAATATGCCCTGTTCACTGATGGGTCCTGTCGTCTCGTGGGAAAGCATCGGAGGTGGAAAGCTGCTGTATGGAGTCCTATACGACAAGTCGCAGAAACTGCTGAAGGAGAAGGGGAGTCGAGTCAGTTTGCAGAGGTGAAAGCCATCCAGCTGGCTTTAGATATTGCTGAAAGAGAAAAGTGGCCAATCCTTTATCTCTATACTGACTCATGGATGGTGGCAAATGCCCTGTGGGGGTGGCTGCAGCAATGGAAGCAGAGCAACTGGCAGCGCAGAGGCAAACCAATCTGGGCTGCCGCATTGTGGCAAGATATTGCTGCCCGGATAGAGAACCTGGTTGTAAAAGTTCGTCATGTAGATGCTCATGTACCTAAGAGTCGGGCCACTGAAGAACATCAAAACAACCAGCAAGTAGATCAGGCTGCTAAGATTGAAGTGGCTCAGGTGGATTTGGACTGGCAACATAAGGGTGAATTATTTATAGCTCGGTGGGCCCATGACGCCTCAGGCCATCAAGGAAGGGATGCAACGTATAAATGGGCTCGTGATCGAGGGGTGGACTTAACTATGGACAGTATTGCACAGGTTATTCATGAGTGTGAAACATGCGCTGCAATCAAGCAAGCCAAGCAGTTCAAGCCCCTCGGGTATAGTGAACGATGGCTGAAATATAAATATGGGGAGGCCTGGCAGATTGATTACATCACGCTCCCACAGACCCGCCAAGGCAAGCGCTATGTGCTCACCATGGTGGAAGCAACCACTGGGTGGTTGGAAACATATCCCGTGCCCCATGCCACCGCCCGGAACACCATCCTGGGCCTTGAAAAGCAAGTCCTGTGGCGACATGGCACCCCAGAAAGAATTGAGTCAGACAACGGGACTCATTTCCGAAACAACCTCATAGACACCTGGGCCAAAGAGCACGGCATTGAGTGGGTGTATCACATCCCTTACCATGCACCAGCCTCCGGGAAAATTGAGCGATACAATGGATTGTTAAAGACTACCCTGAGAGCAATGGGTGGTGGGACGTTTAAACATTGGGATACGCATTTAGCAAAAGCCACCTGGTTAGTCAACACCAGGGGATCTGCCAATCGAGCTGGCCCTGCCCAATCAAAACTTTTACGTACTGTAGAAGGAGATAAAGTTCCTGTAGTGCACATGAAAAATATGCTGGGGAAGACAGTCTGGGTTACTTCCCCCTCTGGCAAAGGCAAACCCATTCGTGGGATTGCTTTTGCTCAAGGACCTGGGTGCACTTGGTGGGTGATGCGAAAGGATGGGGAAGCCCAATGTGTACCTCAAGGGAATTTGATTTTGGGTGAAAATAGCCAATGAACTGAATTGTATAATATTAATTGCTTTATAATACTGTATGTTATCTCTTAACTATATGTTATCTCTTAACTGCATGTTAATATAATAATATAGTAGGTTAATATTAAGTATATAATACTATATATTATGATTGCTATATGCCGCATCAATGGTATTGCAGTAAGAATTGCCCAGCTTAATGAAAATGAACTTTGATGAAACCATGTTGGAATGAGAACTGACTTCAGCATGCAACAGTCCAACACTGCACACCACCTCTCCTGCTCTGAAAGACTGTGATAACAGATGGAACCCAAAGTCATGGGCTAAATGAACTCAATGGACATTTTAGAGGGATGGGCCATAGACGAAGGGAATGATATCTGTGTGTATATCAAGATAGGGAAAGCGGTGGTGATTAATTGGAACACATTGGAAAGGGGAGGGCCTGTGCATGACGTAGATGGTATAGAATAAGGGGTGGATACTGTCCTGGTTTCGGCTGGGATAGAGTGAATTTTCTTCCTAGCAGCAGGCATAGTGCTGTGTTTTGGATTTAGTAGGAGAAGAATGTTGATAACATGCTGATGTTTTTAGTTGTTGCTGAGTACTGCTTATGCCAGTCAAGGACTTTTTTCAGCTTCCCATGCTCTGCCAGGCGCACAAGAAACTGGGAGGGGGCACAGCCAGAATAGTTGATCCAAACTGACCAAAGGGCTATTCCATACCATATGACGTCATGCTCAGTATATAAACTGGGGGGGGTTGGCCGGGGAGCAGCGATCGCTGCTCGGGAACTGTCTGGGTATCGGTCGGTGGGTGGTGAGCAATTGCATTGTGCATCACTTGCTTCGTGTATCATTATTATTATTATCATTATTATACTGTTACTATTATCATTACTATTTTACTTTATTTCAATTATTAAACTGTTCTTATCTCAACCCAGGAGTGTTTCTCACTCTTACTCCTCCGATTCTCTCCCCCATCCCATCGGGGTAGGGGGAGTGAGCGAGCGGCTGCGTGGTACTGAGTTGCTGGCTGGGGCTAAACCACGACAAATGTTTAGGCCTGAATTAGGGTCCTTACTTCCCACTTGAGAATTTCTATCTGTACAGGCCTCCCTGGGATCTGAAGCACTGAAGATGGGATCTGTGTGTTGTCTTAGACATTGCTGATCAATGATGCGTCATGGCAGTGTAGAAGTATGCAACGTGGGAAATAAAAGATAAAACGTTTTTGAGATCTTGGGCAAAAGTCTGAAAACTCAGTGATTACTTTCAAGTTGCTCGTGGGTATGACAGAGAATATAGATCAGGGAATGCTAGACTGCATATTAATCCATTGGTGATGGTGCCAATTGATATCTCATAACTAGATTTATCAGAAAATACTGCCCAAATTACCAGAACATAGTATTCGGTGAATTCAGAAGCATAGAAGAACATACTTGACTTGTTGGAGTGTTATTGACAGGAAACCAAGAAGTTAGGGTTAGGACTTCACCTATGTCCTAGTTTTTCTAGTATTTAAATTTATTTTACTGAAGGATTTCCTTGTTTCTTCCCCCATAAATATGCCACTTGTTTTGGAAACTCGTGCTTCCTCTGACCTTTCCCAAGCCCATACTGAGAGATGAGTTTATGTACCCCAAAATGTGTCTTTTTACATGTCTGCATGCAATTTCAGTCTTCTTGAATTCTGCGTGTTTTTCGTTCCCCTCTCCTGGAGGAGTTGTTCTTTTCTTTTCTTCCTTCAGGCTTGCCAGTATTTTGAAACCTTTTTTAAAATGAGGGATATTGTTGTACTAGAATACAGTAACTGCAGCCATGAACATTGTCATTGGTCTGTAGTCAGTTAGAGATGATGGAAGCTGCTGACACAAATATTTTTTTGGCCAGATCGATTCTTGTGTGTTCTTCTGAACATTTCTATTTCTTGTGTCCTAAAACCAGTAGGTAGAACCCCACAGAATATTCAGGGTGCTTAACAAAACAAACCCTTTGGACATGGAGATGACTTGCCCACAAAGAAATTACTGTCATGGTAATTAAAGGGTGTAACAAGCGATGACAGTATCTTCACAGATTTCCGTAATAGTCCTGTCTTCTAAAAAGACTTCTTTGGACTTGCTAATTTGTGGTAACATTATGTTTAGGTTTTATGCCATTTTTCAATAATACAATTTCAGGGAGGTTTTTTAATATGTTAAAAAAATGTCATGCTTCCTGAAGCAAGCTGTACAGGTCATTTCTGGAGATAGGGCACCAAAGCAGGTAAATCATAAGACTCCTGTCTCAAGTTGGACTGCTTTTGTGTTACAGTTCTCACAGTTTTGATAACTGAGCTGATGTATCCTGCTGTTCCCTTTTAAGGTGGCAATGTGAAAGACTAGTAGGAACCTTCTAAATAAGGTGTGATAGTTGTCTTGAAACACTTTTTTTCTACTACTGGACCCAGTATATAGCAATTTGGATATCTGTGGTCTGTAGAAAATGAAATTTGCCTTGCTAATAACTTGAAATGACAGACAGATGTATTGTCTCCATTTTTGCACCAGGAGGTGCTGGTCCTTTTTGAATCCCACAAGAAATGCACAAACTTTATCAAGAAAGATGGTATTTTATTAATGTATTAGAAAAGGTGATAGCAAGTCACAACTTAAATAACTGCTGATGCTGGGAACCCCAAGTTGATGCAGCATCAGACAGACCTCCAGTCAGGCCACAGCATACTGCAGAGATCCTGTCCATGGTGAGGTTCCCAGCATTCCCTCCCCTCAAATCCAAGCAAATAATTTTTGGAAAAGATTGTCTAATCCAAGATTTAATAACTGATAGAACCTCAGAATGAATAGGTATCTATGTATGCAAATAAATGTTTCTTTGGAATTGACACCTTTTTTTCTTTTAAACTAGATATAAAAGAGAGGTTCACCAATTATGTGCTGCTACTAATTGTATGTCTAAGAAATATGGAACAGTTCTCATGGAATCCAGGTGAGTAAACTGGTAGAAAAAATAAATACAAAATGACAAATTCTTGTGCTCTCAACAACTGTATCTCTTGCTTCTTTCCTTAATCTTGAAAGATAAGGGTAACCAGCACTTAATTGAGGAATCTTAATTTGTGAGATACCTTACATTCTCATTTTTCTATTTCTGGCTGTCTTGTAATAGGGAGTCTATCCTTTCTGCTAGAAGTATATCCTGTTATGCTACAAACATAGTTACGTCTCAAGTAGTGTCTTGAATGATTTCTTCCGAGCCCTTCCCTTTCGTTGGAGTACATTGAGGATGAAGGATCCCCTAGAGAGTTTTATTTTGTGAGATTGAAATTTGGTAGAAAATTATGTAAAAAAATTTCATTCATAATTTAATATTGATTATACTTAGGATTGTAATACCATATTGAATAGAATTTGGAGTTTATTTTATTAAAACTTTGTTTTAATAATTTTGACGCCTGATCTGTGTCATGTATTTTCCTTGAATGTTACCAGTCTACCTAAATTTTACCTTAAACATCTAAAACCTCAGGTGCTCTGTCTATTCCTCATACATACACCTACCATCCAGTATGTGCAAAGGTTGTCTTCCTAGTAGAGATAAATCTTTACAAAGTGAAGGCTTTAGAACCTGATCCTGATTGTGGTGTGATTGTATAGTACTGGTAAGTTTCTAGAACAGCAATAGAATGAGCAAGAACTTGCACATTACATGCTGAGTGGTAATGTAAAGTTAGACTCTTCAGGCTCCTGAGGATTTTTCACTGTTGAGCAAAAGCGTTATAATTTTTGTTTTGTATACTGACATAAAATTAAATGGCCTAACTTGTTTCTTCCCAACCTTCAGATCATCTTTGGGTGTTATTCCCAGATGTTTGCATGGTGGTCGCTTCAGAAATTGCGGTGGATATTGTGAAACATGCCTTTATAACAAAATTCAATGACATCACAGCAGATGTAGGTATCCTGTTTGGAATGCTGAGTGCTATTTTAACTTGTAGATTATTTTGCTAATTTTTTTTAAAATATTAAAATTGATTCCAGTGCAGAAAATGTAAAAATTGTTATTTTCGTATTTAGAATATCATTTGGGAGAACTTGGTAATTTCCTGATACAGTATGCTTCTGAGGATATTTATAATGTGGAACAAACACCTCTGCTTCTAAATGAGTAGTTCCAGATCCATAAATTTATTGAAAGTGTTATGTAACAGTTCACATAATAACTACAATTCAAATAACTGGCAGGCCATTTTGTGAAGTGATCACTAGTTAAATTGACAGAAGGTTACTTGTTCTACAGTCTGGACAGAGCGTGTACCTTTTCCTAACAGAATGGATTATAGGTTAAAATTCAGGCTTTAGGAAAAACAGATATTGTGAGGCTGCTGAATCTCTGTTCCTGCATCTATGTTAAAGGTGCAATCTGAAATCAGAGGTACATTTTTCCACTGTCTGTGGAGCACTAATATGAAGTAGGTTTTGTTAGTTTTCCACTCCTGAAATCTCTTAGGCTCTGTGTGTGTATGTATATTATATACTATATTATAATATATTATGCAATCTGTCTTTTAAAGTAGTAGATGAGTTTACTTTTAGTGTGTTGCGGAATGATACGTTGGCCACTTGTCTTGCATGTTGTGTGAATTCACATGCACTTGATAAATTTGAAGAGATGGGTGAGCGTTTTTTCACTATTAAAACCACTTTTCAGGAAATGAGAACTTGGAAGTGCTATCTTTTTTCAGCATCTCTAAAGTAGCTACATGTATGGTGTAGAAACAAGGACCTGGGGGTGTTGGTAGACAGCCAGCTGAACATGAGCCAGCAGTGTGCCCAGGTGGCCAAGAAGGCCAACAGCATCCTGGCTTGTATCAGGAATAGTGTGGCCAGCAGGAGCAGGGAGGTGATTGTCCCCCTGTACTCGGCGCTGGTGAGGCCGCACCTGGAATACTGTGTCCAGTTTTGGGCCCCTCAATACAAGAAAGACATTGAGGTGCTGGAGCATGTTCAGAGAAGGGCAGCGATGCTGCTGAAGGGTCTGGAGCACAGGCCTTATGAGGAGCGGCTGAGGGAACTGGGGTTGTTCAGCCTGGAGAAGAGGAGGCTGAGGGGAGACCTTATCGCTCTCTACAACTACCTGAAAGGAGGTTGTAGTGAGGTGGGTGTTGGTCTCTTCTCCCAAGTAGTTGGCAATAGGACAAGAGGAAATGGGCTCAAGCTGCGCCAGGGGAGGTTTAGATTGGATATTAGGAAAAATTTCTTCACGGAAAGGGTAGTCAAGCATTGGAACAGGCTGCCCAGAGAGGTGGAGGAGTCATGAACCCTGGAGGTGTTCAAAAAACGGGTAGATGTGGCACTCTGGGACATGGTTTAGTGGGCATGGTGGTGTTGGGTTGATGGTTGGACTGATGATCTTAAAGATCCTTTCCAACTTTAATGATTCCTAGTTTTTACTTTCATTAAAAAATAATCCAGCCACCAAGCCAGGAAACATGAAATTATTACTCTGCCCTTAGTTTGTTTAGTGGTGAACTTGGTAGTGTAGATTAATGGTTGGACTGGATGATCTTAAAGGTCTTTTCCAACCTAAACGATTCTATGACACTATGATTCTGAGTTTAATAGATGTACTTAATAAGCTCCCTTATGCCAGAGGCATTTATGCATGCCCTACTTTCATAGAGAGATTGTGGAAAAGAGCAATAACGAAGTCATGATAGCAAAAAATGTAGTATGCTTCAGTGTGCTGGAACAGCTGGAGGATGGGGGTAGTGAGTGACAATTTTGCAAGGTTTATTTAACAAAGTTTGTATTTTTTGTATGAAGTTCTAAAGATCTGTGGTTGCTAGGTTAGACTTTTTTCAGAAGTTTTGAACACCTGCAGTGTAAGTTGCCCTGCCATTTCTCCTTAAAACAGATGCTTTTCTGTCTTAATATGCAGAATTGTTTTAAAGAGAAAGAAAAGCTTCGTTCATCTTCTGATACAATATGCTTTTTTCATGGGATCACTTGCTTAGTATTTAAGTAAGCGCTCTCATTTGTTTAATTTGATCCCAGTGCTACACTTAAAAAAAATTATGAACTGTAGGAAAAAAGTAAACATGATTTCCTCCTTACTTTGTTTCTCACGATCCTCAAGTTCAGTAAATGCTTTATAAAGTCTCATTCAGTTCCTAAACATAGCATGATGTTGTTCATATATATATATGCAAGTTACTTTATTGCAGAAATACAGGCTCATCTGTTGAAGGATGCAGTTAGACCTCAGAAAAACTGGCTTTGACTCCTTCAGCCTGTGCATAAGTGTTTATACTATTTTTACAGAAATATTTCATTAATATCTCTGTTGCTTCTTTAAAGTGTGAGAACAAATTAATCACATATCCAATGTGCTGGATTTTTTCCAGGTCTACAGTGAATACAGAGCCAGTCTTGCATTTGACCTTGTTAGCAGTCGACAGAAAAACGTAAGCCTGAGAATAAAGGCATTTTCTTCTATTAACTAACATAATTGTTATGGGGGGGCCTATTGGAACAAATACTTAAAGAAATACATACAGAACCGTTATCCTCCTACAGCACTGAAATTCTACTCAGCTTTTTTTAATAAGAGATAACAGGAATATTTCCTTCTGACTTCTATTCTTATTTTTATCCAGTTGTTCAGGTCAGTTCAAGTTTTATTTAATACATTGTTGAGAAGTCTCTTCTAAATACACTTATAGTCAGGGGTTGGTTGTAACAACTTTGACATTTTTGAGATATATGGGAAGTACGTAAGCTTAACAAGATGTTCTTGAGATAATTTTAAATTGCTGTTGTTTTTGCTTTAACTGTGGTGGATCAAAATACAGTATTCATTGGGCATTTATATTATTTCTTCACAGACAGCATGCACGGATGTATAGGGATGTTTGTACTATGCATGTTACTGTTGTGGTATGGGTATTTACAGAACACACAGACTGCTTGTGTTTTTCATTAGTACTATTTTTTGGAAGACCATTTACTGCACACCTTTCCTGGATCAGTCTCTAACTATTAGTGAGTGCTCAGGATGAGTGCTCTAACTGTTAAATGAACTTTATTATAATAATTTATGTAGCTTTCTTGGGCATGTTTAATAGCTATTGCTAGGAATGCAGTAGTTATACCTCATGAAGAAGTTACACACCTTCAATTACAAATAATTAATTCTGAATAATTTGTTGATTAAAAAAAACAGTTTATTAGTTCTGAAGACTCCATTACTTTTCCTAAGGATCCTCTGTGGAAAATGGGGTAGCATCATATAGGCACTAACTTCGGCATGACGTTCAATACTGCGTGAAAGCTGTCCTGCAAAGTAGTTGTGTTTTGAGAGTTCAAATGTAAACATATTTTCAAAATGATTTTAACACAGTTATCCTGAGGCTAATTATGGATGTTTGTAGAATGATTTAAAATTGCTAGTGTCATGGATAATAGGTCTTTTATCCCTGTTACGGGTTTTTCTGTACAGTATTTGAGGATCAAAGTCAAATAAATACAAAAAGGTCTCTAAGCTAGTAACAATGTACTGATGAAATATCATAGCGTGTTTGGATTCAGTGTCCTAATTGCTCTTAGTTTAGAGATTTGTATTATATTCCAGTTGGTCTTGATTTAGAACACTGAAGAAACAGCTAATCTTAGTGGTCATGATAATATTACATTTTTGTCTGAGAGTACAGCTATCTGCGTTTGAATTTTAAAATGTGAATAGGTACACTTTATACCAGTATAGTGTTTGTTAGCAGAGACTGATTCTTATCTAGAGGGTGTACCAAGCTGAAATAAGCTCATTCCTTTGCATAAATAGTTCATTATTCTTCCTCTTTTTTTCCTAGGCATATACAGATTATAGTGATTCTGTTTCCAGAAGAATGGGTTTCATTCCTCTTCCACTGGCTGTTTTAGTAAGTTGTATCTTTCCTATCAGTTTTCTGTTAATAAGTTCTCACTTTGAGAATACATGCCTGTGCGATGGCTAGCTAATTTTGAGGTTTTGAGGATGAAAGTACCTTAAGTAACTAAAATGATGCTCCAAGGTTGAGTTAGCATTCAGTATAACCTGTATCACATACTCATTATGACTTCACGCATGTGTTACTGTTTATCAACCTTTCATAAAAATTGAATATGTATTAATTTTGCAGAATTTGTATGGACTTTAATTGTAGCAGTGGAATTAAACTACATCTGTGCTTATTAAACACTTACTCCTTTTGGCAATTATCCTGTTCATTCATTCGGAATAGTTAAAGCAGCTGGTTGCCAGAAGGTTAGCAGTAGTGTACTAGGTTTTTTTGGTTTTTTCATAGGAGTCCTTGTGGTTGTCCCTGTAATGGTATGCGTAATGACTAAGTTTTCTTTTGTATAGGGCACTGAGCTTCTGAGCTGTTGTAGACTGTATGATTCTGAAATAGTTGACCCTGTTACGTGGACATGTTGCTATAAAATGAGTCACTTTATTACTGGAATTGTGTCCACATGCTGTCTGTTCTGAATTAACTATTGCAGAATGTTTTCTGTAAATAGCTGCTCTGACTTTCCCCATAACACACATGTAGATAAGCAGTAGTTACCATAATACTGGGAATGTGTCCTTGCTTTGCCAGCAAAGATGCTAATTTATAATTTTCCTGGAATAATATCAATATGAATTAACTTTTAAATGTAATGTTCTCCCATAGAGATGGGGAAAAATACTATTGACAGGTTTTGCCTAGTTTTTATCCAGAATTTAAAACAAACAAACAAAACAACCAAAAAACCAAAACAACTATGATCATAGTCATGATTTCTTTTATAACTAAGTGAAGTACATCCAGTGAGAATTCGATTGAAATGCATTTTTCAAGTTAATTGTGTTCTGATATGATATCCTGGATACTAATAGGTTTAAAACAAAATTAAGCACTTTGCTAACTTGGAACCCTAACTGTGAAGTTAGGGTTACTGAACTAAAACTGAGGTTTTACTGAAGTAAAACTGAGATGTCGGGATCATTTGTTACTGAAACTTGGGACTCATATGCCCAAGCCACAAAGCAGTTTTGTATTCAAAATGTTAGCATAGTGCAAAACACTGATTCTGTTTTACTGCATCAGCATCTCCTGACATTTTCCTCAAAAACTGTTAACTCAGCTTCCAGCCCTTTTCTGTTGGGGAGGGTTTTTTCGCTTGTTATTTTACTGGGAAGTCAGTGGTGAAGGAAACATTATCAGACTGTGGTTTTGGCAAAGTTGCAACTAATATAATGCTTATTCAAACCAAGATCTTGAATAGTTAGTGCTACCAAGGGGAACATTAGAATAAATTTCCATTAATGTAAATGTTCTACTTTTGTCTTGACTTTACCAAATAAGAAATGTCTGTTAAAATATTCTATTAATAATTGTGTGCTATATGTTTTAACTGTTTAATTTTTATCCTTAAAACAGCTCATGAGAGTCGTAACAAGCTCAATAAAAGTACAAGGAGTCTTAGCTTATGTTTGTGTTGTGCTGTTCTACTGTGGGTAAGTAAATGCACACAATTGTAAAGTATTTACCATTATTTGATCAGATATATGAAAAAAGCTTCTGTTGATACTTCTAGGTATAAGTGTAAACACATTTTATGTTCAGTAGGACATAGATATAAAATGCTTAGGCTCATAAACTGAAATTGAGAGCACAGATTGGTCCCTAAGTACTGTAACTGCATTGGGGGATTATAGCCCTCAATAAGTAACTTCAGTAGTGAAAATAACTAGTGGAAAAATTATTGAAAGAAATTGTCAGACAAGCACCATAACTCTGCATAAAAGGGGAAATTGAATTTTAAGGAATGAAACTTTTTGTGAAAAAAACGAAGATTCAATATGCCAACAAAAATAAGCAGTTTAAGTGCTCTGAGCAGTTCATGAATTCTTCTCTCTGGTAGTTAAATGCAAGGTTTCTTTGTATTAGGAAACTGTGGTATGAAAAAAAAGGAAAGGCAAGGCTCACCTTTCTGGGAAGGGTGGGTTCAGTAAGTAATCTTAGTTAAGGAATATGATGTCCTGTGGTAATTTGTTTTCCAAAACTGATTATTTGCAAGTATTCCTTCACTACCAAGTCAGTTTATACTTGTGTTATCCTTAACTTCTCACCAATCCGTATGTACTTCTGAGATGCGTTTAGTTGTACTTTAAATCCATTCTAGTTTGCCTGTCTTGAGGCATTTGCTGTAGACTATATGGGGATGACCAGTTTCTAGGAAAGCTGCATACTGAACTGTGTCAGCGTTTGTTGTCTCTCAGTACAGATTGATATTGGAGTCCTCCTAAAATGATCATAAAGAAATAAGTGATGCAAATTGCTGCAGCACAGAGAACCTGCTTACAGTAGTGTGGGAATATCTCTTCTAATGCCCTACCATGTTGTGTTTGTAATGTGAAGGCAGCAAGACTTGGGAAGTAAAAGACTTCTGGGTCTGGGGCGGTGGTTCAGCAGGTACACTGGAAGAGAGGAGGCTGCTGTTTCACAATACTTTATGAAAAGAATGGGATTACTACCCATTTTTTTATGAACAGGTAGACTCTCATCTCTAGTCTGACTTCAGGCTGCAAAAAAGTAGAATTTGGTCTGATGTGTCTAGTCCACATCAGCATAGAGACACATCTCTTTAGTGTCGGATAACTAGGACTTTGATATATTGCATATAGGCCAAATATTAAAATGTTAGCGATATTCCTCTGCACCATACTTTGATTTCTTCCCCAGTGTACCACATCTGTGCCCATGTTCTTCCTAAAGCCAGCTCTATATATTTGAAACCACTAGCTTCTGATAATCACATTCAAGCTGTGGTATAGCAAGCTCAGCACCTTCATTCTGCTCGGTGGTTTTTCCCTTTTCCCAATATATGTAATATTTCCCTACGTCTACCATTCCACTGCTGCAGCCCAATCCTGGATTTTTCCCTGTCTCTGTGGCTTGGAGGATGGAGGGCGGGAAGAAGTAATGTGATTAACACAAAGGATTAGATGCTGCTCTTTGATGGCATAGGTCACAAGAGTAAATACATTTTGGTTTATTTTGTTCTTATTGAAAAGTGAGAACAGATTTGTACTTCTGCCATGTAACTCACCTCTTGCGTCTTTAAAGTAATTTGTGTTCTGAACATAAATTTCAGCTTTTCATCAATTGGTATAGCACAGATAGGCGAGAAACAATATGATAAGTATGAAACAGTTAACTGGGCAAAGGATTGAGACTGTAATGTGGAGGACATTGTTTTATATTGATATTTAACAACTGTAATACTGTAAGCTATACTATTAAAGAGTCTTACTCAGCATATGAAACATGAGTTTTCTTTTTCTAGAGTATTGAACAATGGCAAACTGACATTGTTGTTAGAAATTTGAGCCTGGTGTGGACTGGCAGAAAAGAATAAAGGAGAATCGCTAGAAACTCTTGCATAATTATCCATGAGAAGCTGGAACTGATACATTAAAGTGTTGATTTATGGCCTTTTCAACTTCTGGTCTCATTAAATCAGAGTCAAATCATGCTGTAAACACCTGCTCTCTTAGAACGAAAGCATGTAACATAGAAAGTGTAGGAAAAACACCTGTAAAACTTAGTAAAAATGGAGGAGAGCTTCTCAACTTGCAGAAACAAAATCTGTCGCAAGAACCTAATAAAATTGTAGAGAATCACGGCTTTCAACCTGTATAAAATGGTATCTTCTTTGTAGTTGCTTGGATACTAAAATGTCAGTGTCTTCTGAGTACTGAAAGCAGTCTGCTCTCCTCATTCTTCCATTTCTCTAAATTTCTTCTACAAGTAAATGTGTTGCATAGAATTCCCTTAAAAGTGCAGTGTACTTTGGTTTTCTGTTTGACAAGTTCTGATTACATTAATGCAGTGAGAGACAGCGAAGCTGCTGCTGAAGTGTGCTTGGGTCACTTTATGATAAAGCAGTTAGACCCCGCTCCATGGATCTGTGAATGTTCCCTTCAAGTCTTTGTTTTAGTCTGTTAGTGATATACATAATAAACAGATTTTCAGAGAGTAGAGAATGGATTTAGAGTCTGCATTTGGTTTACTTCTGTTACATAGCTTGATTTGTGTAGAGAATATTTATATTCATCCTACAGAGAATAGATCACTTTCTCTTTGTTCTGTAGTGAGCCTTCACCTCTACTTTCACCCCTGGAGTGGACACTGGTCTGCGTGTCATGTAATACTAGTAATGGAACTTAGATTTTACAAAGCTCATTTGAGTTGTAAATCTAAAAGCACTTGATGGTAGATGAGACCTTCCTGTTCTTCAAATGAGAAGACAGGTATAAAAGGGACTTCAGTGATTTGCTGAAGTTTGTGCTGCAAATTAGTGATAACAGAAAAGGAATCTGCCATCAACTGGACTGTGTTATGATGGTAATGCAGGGCTTCCGCTTTGTATTTGTTGAGTTTTATGGACTGTCTTTTGTGATGTTAAAAAAGACTTTTTATCATTAGCCTGTAATTTGTGAAAGCTAGATATGTGCTGTCTTGTGGCTCGAAGTCCACTAGTGATCCTGTGCCAAGGCTGGGCACACTTAAGGCTACTGTTTTAACAGTAGTTATCCTGGTTTCAGCTGGGATAGAGTTAATTTTCTTCCTAGTAGCTCGCATAGTGCTGTGTTTTGGATTTAGTATGAGAATAATGTTGATAACACACTGATGTTTTAGTTGTTGCAAAGTAGTGCTTATGCTAAATCAAGGACTTTTCAGCTTCTCATGTTTTACTGACTGAGAAGGCTGGAGATGCGCAAGAAGCCAGGAGGGGGCAGAGCCAGGACAGCTGATCCAAACTGGCCAAAGGGCTATTCCATACCATATGACGTCATGTCAGTATATAAACTGGGGGAAACCTGGCTGGGGGACGGCCACTGCTCAGGGACAAACTGGGCATTGGACGGTTGGTGGTGAGCAATTGGTTTTCATTTGCATCACTTGTCTGTCTTGGGGCTTTATTTCTCTCTTTCTCTCTGTT
The DNA here is from genome assembly GCF_030463565.1 of Pelecanus crispus. Classification (NCBI taxonomy): domain Eukaryota; kingdom Metazoa; phylum Chordata; class Aves; order Pelecaniformes; family Pelecanidae; genus Pelecanus; species Pelecanus crispus. Next base: position 70,123,021 of record NC_134646.1, read on the forward strand.
ATTTTCCTTTTCATTATAGTTGTTGTTGTTGTTATATATTTTATTCCAATTATTAAACTGTTCTTACCTCAACCCACAAGTTTTCTCACTTTTAGTCTTCCAATTGTCTCCCCCATCTCACTGAGGGTGGAGTGAGTGAGCAGCTGTGTGGGGCTCAGTTGCTGGCTGGAGTTAAACCATGACAGTAGTGCATTTAATTCGGACTTGTACTGTTGAGGGCCCTTTTTAGTTCTGTGTTTAAATATTTGATGTATTAAATAGTTATAGTTGCCTAACTGTCCTTGTAGTCCTTTTGTTAAACTATAATAAAATGTGATGTTTTTCTCTAGATGCCTTCTGGGAAAAAAAAAAAGAAAAATTAAAGCATTGAATCTGAAACAAATTGTTAGGAAAAAGTAAATTACCTTTTGATCTTGCTATTGAAGGGATTTAATTTGTTAGCTAATCCTTCCAAGACAGCAGTACCATATGCAATTATTTTAATGTGAATAATTGCAGTATGAATAATATGCATTTATTTTAATATGCTAATGCAAATATGTAAACAAATACTTTCATTTTTTCAGGTTAATATCTCTAAAAGTTCTTAACAGTATTGTATTGCTGGGGAAATCATGTCAATATGTAAAGGAGGCAAAAATGGAGGAGAAATTATTCAATCCTGTCTTGACTGCCACCCCAGGGAAGCCAGCTGGCAAACAGCAAAGCATGTTTAAATCTACCCAAGGTAAGGCTAACTGCCTTGTGTTTTTTTTCAACTGTAATAATAATGGCTTTCAGACTAAACCTAGTATTAAACCAGATGTATGACATTGTTTGCTGCACAGTAACCCTGTTGCTGGACCTTAATTGTGCCATATCACAGCTGTGAAGACAAGTCTGTAAATGTAACAATTTATTGCTTTTAGTTCATGCATCTTTTGGTTATAAATACTTGTCCATCTGGTAAGATCCCACCCACCCTGATATGTGGAGGTGATAGAAACATCAGAACAGTAGCATGCTTTTGTTTGAAAATCATATTCATAGAATGGTTTGAGGTCAAAGGGACCTTTAAAGATCATCTAGTCCAACCCCCTCTGCCATGTCGCTACGTAAATAAGTAAATACTTACACATCATTTCTGGCAGTGCTGCAGTTTAATAAGGAAGCAATCTGTGCATTTCTTATTAAATTAATGTAAAACATGGCACACAATAGATACAATTACTTACAATTGTTCATGAACACATGAATGAAAAGCTTTATGAAGTCCCAATAGGAATTTCAGCTGGCCTCTACTCGCTTCATTTCAAGTCTGTGCAGCGTGTTTTTTTTCTTGTATTGGTCCTCAGCATTAGCGGTTAATACATAATTGGAATGGGGCAGCATTATATTCCTGTGACATGTTATAGGAGGAAACCATAACCTTCGTTGTTCCAGTGAACTGAATTGGACTGTGTATCTTCCTCTGTGAAGAGCTCAATGAGAGCCCTAGAGAACTTAACAGTGAGGCTTTTATTGTGTTCACTCAGTTGCTTGCCAAAGACTTGAACAGCTTGAAATGTAAGGTGCTTATTAGTCGTCATAGTGTCTCGCCAGCAATACTAGAGTTAAGAATCTCTCAGTGTTTCAGTCATAAATCTCTCTCACCTGTGGCAAATCACATCATGTAGAAACTTGGTGCAGACATTTATTTTTAAATAGCTTAAATTCGTGGAGTTGCTTTAGTTTCATCATGAAATAATGTAATATGAATAATTCTGCCTTTTGCATTTCATTAGGCAACTACTGTAATGATAATTTTTTACTAAAAGATTCTAGTACTACACTTGGATATGAGACTTAATAAGCTAGACTTACTTAGATGGACCCTTAAACTTACTCACAGTAAATAAATCCTAAAGACTGTTTTTAGCTGAAGCAGCAGCAGTTTTACCAGGTCAGTCAGCAGAGATGCTTATTTCCTCAAATGTAAGGATTTTGATTAAAAGTAGCAATCAAAAAGCTTTTGCTGATTTTTATTTAGAATATTCTTAACTTCCATTGGTGATGAAAAAGCTCAGTTTTTAACAGTTTTTCAAGGCTTTTTTTATACCTTATAACAGCTTTTTATTTACTAGAAAACTCAATTATGTGAAAGAATGATTTTACCTTCCCCAGCTTCTGTGTGTCTGCATCATTACTGCTGCGCTCTGCAATATCGATTAATCCCTGTGCCCCACTTACCAGCTTTTTTCAATGCAGTCCCTCAACCCATCTCTTACTAGGACGAGGGTGAGGGAATTAATCTGGTCTACTGTCTATCAGCTTATAGTGTAAGTCAATTTATTTTATTAAGAGTTTCCTCTTCGTCCACAGAAACTGTTTAAAATTTTGAAGGATAAAATTTTATACTTGCTATTGAAGGATGGAAGGTCTAATTACTGGTAATCATTTATAGGCTGACCAGCATTCTCTGGAAGCTGCTGGGTTACAAAATACCTACCTCCGTAATGAAGTTCTGCAATTAGCATTACTTGTCTCCTTTCTTGATGCAAGTTTAGTACCTTTGACTTACATAAGACTATAGAGAGTAATCCATGTACCTTTGAGTAGTAGATGGTACACTGTGAAGAGATGCTATACAGAAAGAAGTTTTTGTGGTAATTTGGATAGTGCTGCCATTCTGACAAATAACGTTCCTTTGGGCTGGTCTGCAGTACTGTCCACACTAGTCAGATTTTTTTCAGATTCCTGTAGAAATGATAACTCAGTCTTTATGAGGAGGTAGTAGATAAGAAGAATTTATTTCCTTGTCATTTGCTTCTGCATTTTGATTCTTTAAATGTTTTAACAAAATGTGGAAGCAATACATGGATATTACTTGCAAATATCTTTGGTTAATGGAGCCAGTGTTCAATTGAAGTGAGAGGCAGGAATAAAAATAGACATCTTTAATGGAACTGCTTTAGGAGCCAGTGCTACTAAAGTGTGTAGCAGTGCATGAGTCATTTATTAGCTATCCCTAGAGAAGCCAGGTTTATTGTACATATGTAGAGGATTAGGCACATCTAGTTCCCTCTACAGAGATTCCTTTTCTTCATTTCAGTAGAAAATATTTGTGTGATTCACACAATGACTGTCAAAAAATCTCTTTCCCTAAGCCAACAAAAATGAGTACGTAAACTAGAAGAATGCAGTGTATGTCCTAACATCTGCTGCATATGCTCTTGCTCCTTATCTGAACTTCTGTAGAATTCATTTTCTGTCCTTTTACCAAATTAGAAAAGGAAATCTCTTACAGTAAAACTAAGAAGAGGTAGTGGCTTCCGCAAAGCATTCTTCTGCTGCTTCTGCTGATTTGATGCAGCATACTTTTTCAGGACAGCTTTGGATGAATCTGGATGATATAGATGCTTCATTATTATCTTTGTAATTGTCTTATGTTCCAACAGGAATTTCCACAGATGAAAATGGAGCTACATCAGTTACCAACCAACCTGTGCATCAGAAGGAGAATACGCCATCTTTACTTGTAACAAGCAATTCTGATCAATTTCTGACAACTCCTGATGCAGAAGAAAAAGATATAAGCCAAGACAGTTCAGAATTAAAACACAGGTCTTCAAAGAAAGACTTGTTGGAGATAGACAGGTTTACTATTTGTGGAAACAGAATTGACTAAGATTTTTTTTTTTTTTTTTTAAATCAATGTGCTAAGGATACTGAGCTGTTGGGACAGCAGATGCTACCAGAATGGACAGTTGCCAAAAAAGGCACATAAGTATTTATTTAAAAACTTAAATTATTAATGGCAAAAAAATATTAATTTCTTTCTACAAGTAACTTGGCTTGGTATCTGGTCAGGTCAAGTAAGTGATCTTTAACTTGCCTCTTGGAAAATGTGGTGGATCGTGAGTCTCTAGCCTGGTGGCAGAGCTGCAGTATCACTTTTCTGGAAAACAGACTGGGAAAAAGCATAATCCTGTTCTGCATTATGAAATCATGCTTACAGAAGATACTACTTTTCATGAAGGTTCCTCCAGTGTAAGGATATTCCTGGAAATGTATGACAACTTGACCGGAAGCTTGCCTTTCCAGTTACCTGTTTTATTTAACATCTGCAAGCAGAATTCAAAACTTGTGCTTATATCAACAAACGCATAAAGCATTGGTACATAAAACAGTAAGTCAAGGTAGTTATTATTGTCAACAAAAATCTTTTCAAGATGTATCTTGAAAATCTTGTAATCAGAATAAAATTTTGCCTTTAAATAAAGACTTACTGCATACTATTTTATCGAAATACCAAGGAAAGATCACGGTAATGAAGGTTCTGCTTAACTGGGCAAATATGAAGCATAATCATTTCTTGTGTTGTGTGTCCTGCAAGGCAAATTATTTATAAAATTAAAAGCTGAGGATTTTTTGTTGCTGTAGGAAAAAATAATAAAGGGGCACTTCTATATCTTGAGGAAAGGCAGTGTTAATTGCAGCAAGCAACTGTTGTGTTGGAACTGTATGTATGGCATTAACGCAGCAGAAAAGAATATGACACTGCATTTTGGGTTTAACTCTGAGAAGAATGACATCTGTGTATTAACTTGGCCTGAGAACATGCCTATAAAAGCTCATACTGACAATCAAATCAGAATTATCCATTTTAATTGATTGGTTTTAGCCAAACTTGAGTAGACAGACTAGATCTATAAAAAGCATTTAAGCATTACAATGCATCTTAATTTCTAGTGTGAGATGCAGTCATGGGAGAATTGAGGAAAGATGGTTTGGAATCCTCAGACCAAGAATGGAATACATGTGAGCTCGAAAACTTAGGCTGGAGACTTGATCAGAAGAGACCCTTTAGCTAATGATAAATTCTTGATATATTGTTGAAAGACAGCATTAACTTCAAATGCCTTTCAGATATTTCAGTAAGCGCCAGTTTCACTTTCCAAGGGAAGGTATCATAAAAGTACTTCAGTGCTGAGCAAACGAAGACAAAATTTGCTCTTTGCTAATTTCATAATTTGTCAGAGTGGGAAAGCCAAAGTTTACTTGGTTTATGAACATCTGAAAGTTTAATGTATATGCTAATCCCTGAAACTTGCAGGACTACAGTAATATAGCAAATGGAGACAGCTGGACAGTTACCACGTATCTGAGCAGACTTGGTAATTAGATATCTTTGCCATATAGGTTAGCGTGGTCTGCTCTGGTGGGAACTTCTTGCTGCAGTCTTTCAGCCTCTCCGCTCCCATCAAGAGTATCTGGAGTAACTGCCAAAATCTGTGGTTACTGTTCAGGTATGAGAGTAAAAAGAAGAGGACTCGTGCTGGGGAAAAATCTTGAAATTCTTTAATTTTTCATGTATTTTGTACTAATTGGAGATGTTCACACATTGAAATTCAGATTATCTGTCAATTTGCTGTATCTTATTTTTTAATTATTTAGCAGTTGCTGAAGGAAGCTTGGAATTGCTATCCTTTTTTTCTGTTGAATGACGTTCTGTATCAATTTTATAAGTGCATCTTGTGTGAAACTCAATAAAATTCAATTTTGTAATATTTGTTTAAAAAAGGAAAAGTTCAGTGTCAACATTTCTTTCTTAGTTTTCAGAGTTGGTGAATTTACAGTGTATTTACTGTCTTAAATTCCAATTTCCATAAAGTAAGATTCTTGCAAATGTGGGACATGAATGTGCATAAGAACTGGGTTATCAGTGGCTTTACTTCTGATTTATTTCTGTAGCAGTTGGTTATTGCTGCTTGTAGGAAGAAGGTATTGATGCCAACCTACTATTAATTTGTTTTTTAAAGGCAAAACCCAGGTAAATGAAAAAATATTATGTCTTAAGGGAGTTGTAATTTATGTAGTCAGTTACTACAACCGGACTAGTTATCCCTACCACGGCAAAGCCACGTGTAACTGCAGTATAAGCTTAGGCAAATCCTCTCCTGAGCACATGACAGTAACAGTGAAAGGGTAATGGCTAACTGCGCTTAAGTCCAAGTCCTGGCCCAGATCCTCATCCTGAGGCTGGGAGCCTTTGTTGCTTTGTTTTTACACTTGAATTGTGATAACTAGATCTAAAGCAGTGTATAGATGGGCTTTGGGATATGGCTGTTACATCTCTGTTTGTTGTGTAGGCATAACTTTGTTGATTTACAGATCAGAATAATTCAGAGGTATACCTGAGGCATTGCAAATGCAACACTTCCCATTAAACACTCTGAAAGTCTGGTAGGGGCCCAAGTGGGCATGAAATTTCATTGTTTTCTCTTGCTCCAAGCTCTCTAATTGTTCTCATGTTCTTGTTTGTGATTAATAGGGATTCCTTGAATATCTAGCAGTGCATCTTTAACGAAAGGTCACAGCTTCTCTCACCCTGGGTGGTGCTCTCAGAACTCTAGAGGTGGCTGGAGTAGCGGGGGAGCAAACCACAAAACAAACAAAAAAACCCAGCAAGACCAAATTTCTCATCTGTAGGCACAGTTCTTTATTTCTTTAGGTTTTCTTGAAAAGCTGCTGTCTTAACAGTGCAATAAGCATCAGAGGTTAAGCAGAAAATAAATTGAGTTCTTCAATTAATAAATCACTCCAAAACCAAAATCTAGACAGTTCTGATGCAAGCAGTGATTTTTCAGCTAAAGTCACAGTTGCCAAATTAATTCCAAAAGCACACACTGAGTACAGTGTATATTCATAATTAATATTATTCATTATGGGAGCATTAAGGAACAACCATGTTTTCCACAGGATTATTTAATTAATCTTTTGAAGCCTTTCAGATATTCATCAGCCGAGCAGAATTTCCCCTCAAGCAAAGTAGTTTTAAAATGACAAGTACACTGTTAATTTACTTGCCTCTTAATTTAGAGTGAGTTTGAAACTTTTCAACTTCGTCTTGTTTGATTTTTGTAGTGCAAAACTTTCTATATTCTAAATATTCATTTAGAAGCCAGTTTTTCTAAGTCAGCATAGTTCTTAAGGTCACTTGTTAAAGCCAGTATTTGCCCAGTTGCGGCTGCTACGCCAGCTCAGCTCTTGGGCTACACTTCTGAATCTATTTGGTGGTGGTAAGCAAGGATGAATGCAACTTAATTAATATAATCAAACTCTGTGAAACTCCTGAAACCTTGCAACATTTTGTCTTACAAACTGGGCTACTCCATTGTGAGTAAACTAGGAGTTGTATCAACTGCATCAGCCTTGGGTAATCATGGCTTCAGAAATGCTCTTCACAATTACTAAACAAAGCTTGCTCTTAAAACTTCTTCAGAGAAATTGCTCTTTCTTAGAAATTCGGGCTGTGTTAGTTTTGCTGACTCCAAGGAAGCAAATAGTTTTGTGTGAGTACCAAGCAGCTAGCAAAGGAGGCTGTAACAAACACTGTGAAAGCGGTGCAATGAGGCCATCTTTTATCTCAAGGAAGTTTTTCTGTATATGGTGGTACGAGATGCTTAGAGTATGAAGGCTGTCAAAAACACCCAACGTATCATTCCTGTATGTCTTTTTCTCTAGGAGGATAGTATCTTTCATTGGCCATGCCAACTAAGCCAGAGCCTAGCTAGACTTTTAGGACTTCAGCATCTGTTATACTCTGATTTAGAAAAAAACAGTGCCAACGGGACTTGTAAGAGGGATCATGAATATGTAACACCAAAAACCATGCTTTAGTAAGGTCGCAGCTCTAATAACAGAAAAATCCAAAATTACAATAGTTTTTAAAAATATTTCTCAATTTTGACCAAAACACTATTATCATGTTTGTGATGAAATAAACTCAGATTTTAAAATGTGCCCGTATTGTAGATATGGTGCCCGCCTGTACCTCACCTACTGATTTAGGCTGTGTAGTCTGTCTTTTGTTCCATTCATTACTACCTTGTAGGAGACTTAACGCTGTCAAGCAGAGCAAGGTTTCACCTTTAATTGGAGGCAGTTCTGTCTTACAGCCAGACTGTAGAAAGTGTTGAGCATCTGGGAGAGAGAGAAGAGTCGAGACTGTGAGTACGCAGATGTGAGTTGCAGCAGCACTACCTTGGGTTCTAACTTTTTTAGGGTGACTTTGGTGCAGTTATGTTGTAAACTTTGCTAAATAATTGAATAGGCAAACAGGTTGCATGTATTATACATTATGGTGCGTTTACTACTTTCATGTTTTTATATCAGAATTTTTTTATCAGAAATTACTTCTTAATCTTGGATTGGTGGTATGAGTGTGATGTTGCAAGCTAAGTATATTTTTAATAGAGCAATTTTTGGTGTTCAAGGAAGGCTCAGGTTTTATGTTGGTGTTGCTTCTTCCCATCCATGCTCGGTTTGTTGTACAAAAGCAGTAATAAGTTTCTATGTATGTTGACTACTTTGAATATGAGAAAGAGTGTTTCTGTGGTGCCCAGTCCTGACAGATGCTTATATCTGCTGTTCCTGTTGAAAATAAATTAAGTATCAAGGTAGCTCAGGAATCACTTGTTCGATGCTGACAGTTTAAAACAGGTAATTCAGAGAAGTGGAATTGTGGAGTCTTGGGAAGCGATGCCTCTGATTTATTGAGAAGTGTGGCCGTGAAACTTAAAATCCAGCATTGGACAGCACATTGTTAGGCTCGGTATGCTAAATGAAAATGGGAAGGTATTTGAGTTGATGCTAGCAAGTACAATCCTGGTGACAGGACTGATTGTCAGTCCAAAATTTTCCTGCAGATTTGATTTGAACTTGACATTCTTGTTAAAGGCAGCAGTATAGCCATCGGTCAGCTTTCTATAGCCAAGGCAGCAGGAGGTGTGCTAAACTAGTCTCTCCTGGAAACAGTTCTTGAAGTATCGTGTATATGTATCTAACCTCGAAGCTATGGCACGTTGTTTTCAGGTCAGTTAATACTTTGTGCCCGTTGGACTCCTGCAAGGCTGTAATGTAGCCGTAATGAAAATGAATCTTGCATTGAGGCTTGGCGCTAGCTACTGATTTGAGGCAATGTCCTTACTATGGTAGCAGAGAACCCACCTGTTAGGCTGATCTAAAAATTTGAGTTGTCTTTAGTCACTTGAAACTACTTTTGATGCTGGAGAAGAGCGAATTCTGCTCCACCTGAGGTAATGGTTTATGGTGCTTGTTCTGTCATTTAGTGACCACAGGCTCTTTTGCTTCCATGCGGGCAGGAGTAAATTCTCTAGCTATTTGTGCTAGACCCTCATTTCCTAAAAGCGAGGACCAAAGCCCCAGTGTATATTTAGTAAGTGATTCTTTACAGTAGATGTTCTGCTAATGGCATCAGAGTCATTTTGTGGAATTGATTTGCCTGCTTTGTACATCTTAGGTTCAAAAGGGCAAATTGTGTGAGGTAATCTTCAGCTTCTGATCTGAATACACATGCCATTTCTTTTATTGCTATTTATTCAATCGATTTGACGAATCTAGTTCCTAAAACATTAAAATTCCAGTAGTCCCAATTTTCAGTAATGTGGATTTTTGTCCCAAGGGGCCTGAGGGCAGTAGGTGTGCTAAGCTCTTGGTATGCTAACCAAACTGCAAACCCTAAGAAACAAAAATACAGTGGCTATGTGAAACTATGGAGCTTGTAAGGAGCAGGATAATCTCTGGTTTATCTCTGGCATGACAGCCCATGACAGCAGGAAGAGCACCATGAGTAAGAGAACAATACACAGTATACTCAGTTTGCAGGTCTTACAGTTTTACCTATAAATTCTCCTTACAGTTTAAACACCAAGGAAATGAGCTAGATCTTAAATCTGTTCTCCTTGCTGTCATTTTGGATATGTCAATTTTTCATTGGTTATTCTAGTGTTCATCTAGGCCATAATCTGCAGGTTTTTTGTTGTTGTTGTTAAAGACAAAAGACTGAATAGATCTTGTCTGTAGAGGAAAATATTCTCACTGGAATTTAACTTGAGAAGGGAAGTGCTCTTGGACTATTAAAAAATGTTGGTTGTCTTATTTTTATAGTAATTACCTTTTCTTCCTCTAAGACAATTGCTGGCTTTGGGTTTGCCGTAGTATTCCAAGTAGCTGTCAGCAGCCTGTGGTGAATACTGAGATGGGTATCAAATTATCAGCGTTATGATTTTGCTACTGGATAATACAAGTATGAGGACACCTGGTAACCTTCAAACACAGTCCTGCAATGGCTATAAACCAGAGCTCCCTAATCAACGAGAAGCTGTGGCCTAATTCTGTTTAGCATATTGTGGAGCATTTGAAAGTCTTTCCTAGTGTTCTGAAGAGAAATTGTTCAGGATAATGTTTTTCACAGAAAAAATAAGCAGGGATTTTCTCCTGCCTACTGTGTGGTAATGCTCAGCAGACTGGGGCTTCTAAAGCCTGTGTCATTTACATGGTTGCTAATGACCTATAAAGAAAAAAAATATATATACACACACATGATTTTATTTATTAAAAAAAAAGGAAAGGAGGGAGGGGGCTGATAAATAACTTCAGTGGGGGGAAAAAAAAAAAATGAAGTGTTTGAAAATAGCCTCTGCAGATGCAGAACTTCATACATGAGGTGTAACAGTAGGAATAACATGCATTTGGGTGCACATTTCCAGAGATACGTTTGTGTGTGTTTACGTGGTATGGGCAAAGTAGGGTAAAGTCTTTTTTCGTTGTTATTCCATGCTCCTAAGCTGTGTCATTTTGTCACTTTGACTGTCAGCCTAGCCCCTTCAAATCAGCTGAACGGTCCCTGAACAAAATTCGGCTGTAATGCTAGTTACTGAGTGCTTTTGTTCCCCCAGCTGGCTACCAGGTCTTCAAAGCAGGCAGTTGACTCTGCACAGGTATGTGCTCAGGACTTGGGGAAGGTCTTCCTTTGAGCAGCATTTTCTGAGATGCCAGATGAGAAGCCCTTGTAGAGCAGGATCTGAGTATGTAGATGAGAAGAAGCCCCCTTGTTCATGGATCAGTGGCATCCTTGAGTGACTGAGCTGGAGAGCAGAGGGTGGGGCTGGCTTTGGGCACTTTCTAAGAGCGGGTATTTCCTCTCCTCTGCTACACTGCTCAGGAATTTGGCCAGGTACGGTTTCCTTCTGCTGATGGGTGCCAAGGTGAGGCTATGGCCTGATGTGAACTCTGACAGGCTCCCTTGGATGTAGATTGCACATAGAGAACAGAGCAGAAAATGGAGGCCATTGTCAAAGCCTGCTTTGTAACCATAAATAATGCACCTTTGTACCGTGGTAGAGAAGTTTCCTACTTGACCTCATGTAATAAGTAAACGGTACACTTGCATCCAGAGAGAATCATTTAGAGAGACTTCTCTTGCATCTCAAGGCTGACAGCTGAGCCCCCGGGGGGGTGGTGGTGGTGCTGTTCTGGTGATGATGATGATGGTGTGATTCGACTGGCACAGGAAGAAGGCAGACAGGCTTTGTTCCACTTGCCGCATGTACAATAGGGTGGGTTTGTGTGTGGGCATGCAGCAGTCTGGCATACACTGTGGGAGATGGGGGTAGGAACATCTGAGCTCCAGCCAGCACCTCGTAGAAGGCCATGGAGGCATTGATAAGAGTTATCGTACAAGTACAGCAGCTCCAGCCCTTTTTAAGCTACTTGCCTTATTAGGCCACACATACCACAGTCACAGCTTTTAAAGAATCAGGGAAGACAGTCCAGTACACTAGGCTACAGCAGCTAGAGTATTTTGGGAGGCTAATGTCATAATTTGGATCTTTCTGGTTTTATTCTGCTGTCATTTCCTCCCTGTTCCTCTGTGTTGGTGCTCGTCACATAGTCCAGCACTGATGGCTGGGTTCCTTGCCACGAGAGCAGTGGAGAGCAGCTTGATGCCGGGGCTGAGGCTTGTCCTCTGAGCTGTTCAGCTGGTTTCTCCCTGTTTTGTTCCAGTACTCACTGCTGCACTTCTTCTTTTACTTGTCTATGTTGGGATTGTTTAGTCTGGAGAAGAGGAAGCTGAGGGGGGAGACCTTATCGCTCTCTACAGCTACCTGAAAGGAGGTTGTAGGGAGGTGGGTGTTGGTCTCTTCTCCCAAGTAGTTAGCGATAGGACAAGAGGAAATGGCTTCAAGCTGCATCGGGGGAGGTTTAGATTGGATATTAGGAAAAATGTCTTCACGGAAAGAGTGGTCAAGCATTGGAACAGGCTGCCCAGAGAGGTGGTGGAGTCACCATTCCTGGAGGTGTTCAAAAAACAGGTAGCTGTGCCACTTTGGGACATGGTTTAGTGGGCATGGTGGTGTTGGATTGATGGTTGGACTGATGATCTTAGAGATCCTTTCCAACTTTAATGATTCCTAGTTTTTACTTTCATTAAAAAATAATCCAGCCACCAAGCCAGGAAACATGAAATTATTACTCTACCCTTTATTTGTTTAGTGGTGGACTTGGTAGGGTAGGTTAATGGTTGGACTGGATGATCTTAAAGGTCTTTCCCAACCTAAACGATTCTATGATTCTAACCTTGTTAATCAAGCCTGTTTCACAGTATCAGAAGCTGGATAGAGCTACTCATTCTAGCTTAGGTCCTGTCCAATGCAGCATCCAATTCATGTACCTCCTGATAGATACTTGCTTCACATCTTCTTCCATCTTAAATGACAGAGATTTCACAACCTTCTTGAACAGTAAATATGTACACTGCAAATGCTGTTATTACCTGTATAAAGCTTCTTTTAAGTTTTCCTTACCGAAATTTAACAGCCCCCAACCCACTTTTTGTCCATCCTGGGCATGAGAATAAATTTCACGTCTTCCTCCCTCTCTCTCTTTCTCTCTTACATCCTTGGTAGCTGAGACTGCTTTGTATTTCCCTCCAGACTCCTTTGCTAAACCACCCCAATGAGTTCAGCTTCTCTTTGTGCAGACAGCTTGCCCCATGCTCGTCCTGGGCACAGAACTCCAGCTGATGCCTTCCTACCCAGCTGAGCTGAGCCTCAGGATTACATCAGCCAGATTTTACTTGCCATATTCTGGTATGGGATTTACCTCTTGAAAACAGGATGCCATTTCTGACCCAGGAGAGTTTGTATGCACTGTGAGTGCACAACTATACTTTCTATGGAACTGCCTAATTGTTCCCAAGCCTGCACTTGTGCTGTAGTGTAGTGCTGCCAAAATGTAAAATCCTGTATTAGAGCGGCTTTGGTTTAAGGTTTTTTACCATCTGTTTCTGTGGTTAGTCAAGTTTGTTTTGAACTCTTGTTGTATAGTGTATTCACAGCCCTTCCTTTACCTTTCTCTGGCACCAGTGCAATACTACTGATTAAAAACACTGAATGGCAATGGAGCATGAAGAAACCTCTGCAGAATCTCGCTGCTATGTGATGATGAATTAGTGATAAATACTCCCCAAGCAGGATTTCCCAACAAGCTCTGTCAGCTACTCGAAGCAATTTTAATCTGTACTATTTCCTTAGGTTGAGAATATCATGTAAGGGAGTATCAAAAGCCTCATGAAAATCAACACGTGATATCTGCTGCTTCTCACCTTATGGTGTATTACACTGTTGAAGGGAAATGCACCGGTTTAAAATGATCTGACAAATTTATGCTGGCTTTCATTCATCGTCACGCTACTCTTCAAGCACTAAAAAGAACAAAACCTAAATCTGATTACTTGCCCAGAAAAATTCTGGAAGACTGCAGTTGGTTTGATCTATCATTTCCTTTTTCCCTGTTCTAAGGATTGCTCTTCTAAATCACAAGAAAACTGCTAACAATTCTGTTAGTCGCTTTTTTGAGTTTTTTTGTTTTGGTGCCCAGGATAAGACCCAAGCTGAGTGAAGACATCTGACATACCTCAGTACCGATATGCCAGGATCCCTAAGAATCCCCGTGAAACTGCTGGTGCTATATTGGTAGGGGGAATGGTGGTTTTGTACTGCTGTGCTTTGTCTTCATGTGGTGTTCCCACAAAGAAGGTTGATACGAATCGAGTAAGAAGCTCTCATAATATGTTGTGCAAAGCCTTACTAATGTGACTTCAAGTAGCTATCAGGATAAAAGGCAGAAAGTGCTAACCTGTCACCAGAATCGATGTTTATCAAAGGACCTTAAGGAGGAATAGGGAAGAAATGAGATAAACCTCTGAAGTGTCTTGTGATGTCCTAACATCCGATGGTGAGTCACAAGAAAGCAAAGTCCTGTCGAAGTCAGCCAGGCAAGGCTGTCCCACCATGGCCCTCAAACAGAGGGTGAGAGCTGCAGCTCTGCCTCTGTCCTTGTCCTTTGCTGGCTCGGGGAGAGGGAGCAGTGTGCAGCTCAGGCAGTATTCAGGCATCTGAAGTCTTCAGTGGAGGGATTCCCCCATATTCCTTCTTGTCCTTCCCTTGGGTTTACTATAAGGACCTGATCTCTTCTGGTCCTTAGACTTTAGTCCAGATCAAGCTGTTAACTGCTTACCAACGGGCTCCTGTTACACTTTTCATCCCAAATCTTACTTAAAGCCTCCCCATCCTGGAAAGCTGACAGGCAAAGAGACTTTCCTTGTCAAGAGGGTTCCCATCTTCCTCAACAGCTCATGCAATGTCACCTTGTGGCTGCAGGTGACAAAGCCACCTTGGAAACATCATCTGTGCGCTCATCTCCAGGAAGCATTTGGCTCCACCTGATCCTTGAGCAGAAGGATTAGGATTCACAAGTCTAGAGCAACATCACCGCTACTTTCCTGTTCAAGCCTTTCCTGAAAGTATCCTAGTTGAGCAGCCAGGGTCACTTGGTGACTGACTCTTGGTTGAGTCTGTGCCTCTCCAGTGACTTTGAGGCTTGGGTGCAACAGACCCCCATCTCCTGGGCAGGAGCCCTTCTGTCATGCCCAGCTGAAAGTCACCCGTCCCTGGTGCTTTTCCCTTGCAGTGGTGACTGTGAAACTTGGGGTTTAGGCATTTGTCATTTTCTTTAACAAAGAGCAAATCCTTACTTGCGGGCAGGATATTGGAGCAGCAATTTAAACCATTTGTAATCTGGTGGCTACCTGTTATGAGCAGAAGCAGAGGAAGCCTGCAATATGTTCATTTCCTTTTTCCTTACCCTAGCACACAGAGCGAGCAATGAATCACTTTCTTCATAACAACATATTTAGTGCAGGAGTGTTATCATACGTCTTCTCGATCAGCCTTTTTTTCTAGACAAAAGTAGCTTAATGTTCTTTCCTCTAGACTCTCCATAATTTGTCTGCATCTTTGAAGTGTTGTCCCCAAGAGTGGAGGCAGTCCTCCTGTCGAGGCTTCACTGGGAACAAAAAGGACAGGATAATGATTTCTCTTCCATGTTATGCTCCTATTAATGTACCTTATAGTTGATAAAGCAAATCTTTAATTAAGTTGTCTCTGTCAGCATAAACTTTGGACATTTCCCATGTAGCAGCATAGCCAACTGCACCAAGTCTGGGCTAGACTTTAAAAGGATTTAGATGCTAATGAATTTTATTTAGACACCTGAATACTTTTATAAAACTGATCTCTTGCATATTCTGCTGAGATTGTCACTTCTCTTTATTAAGGTGTAATAGCCATAAATAAGGATTAATGGTTTTGCTTTGGGACCCTGATGCCTTGATTACACATAATCAAAAGTCACTCTTTTTGAAGACCTGAAGCAGGCAATTAAGATGCAATATGGGTTCCACTTACAATGTCACTATCTTGACACGAAATCCTAGATGGAGCACTGTGAAGGACAGATGAAAGATGCAAGCTTTGCCTGATCTCCTTTGCACTTCAGTAGTCTTTACATTTACACTTCCAGTGAGGTGTCAAAGATTTGGATGTTATATTTTTGGATGAGAATTGAAATAAAATACTTCAGGCAAGAAGCCTCTGAGTCTGTGCTCTCAGTGGAATACCAGCAGACCACAAAGAATCAGAGAGACATACTTCACCCTGACAGGCTTCCTGTGCGATGAATGTATTTTATATAGTGCCAATTTAGTGTAAAGACCTCACTCGTGTCTATAATACCTAATTAAAAAAACTAAAGTCAAATACTTGTTTAAAAAACAAAACAAAACCAAAAAGCCGCAAAACCCCACAAAGCCCACCCCACGCTGTCTGTTCAAGGCAAATTACAGCAATTTCGAGTGCATTGCAATTTACATGGGTCTTCAAAATGATGTGGGGCGGCTCCTCGGTTCTAGCTGACTTTTCTACTTAAGACACATTCAACTAGTAATTCCTAGGTTGTAGGTTGAAAGCACCAATATAGCTTGTCCTTCAATGCAGTAACATTTGCAGATACCTTTAATCTGAAGTAATTTGAAGTAATTAATTAGGAAATATACTTTAGTTCCCCCTAGGCAACTCCACTAGCAAACTGGCACTACTTCAAAGCTTGTGTCTGCTTGAAAGTGATATATGTATCAAAACATATAGCCCAAATTCTACAATAGCTTTCACTTAAGCCACAAGCCTTTCTGCTTTTCGAAATGTGCAATAAATCCCTGTGCAAATATAATACCATCCTTTCACATTTCAGCCAATAATCTCACAAACAATAAATCTCAATTAAGCTGCACAGCAGCACATTCTCCCACAGTGGGACATAAAAGACTATTTCTGCTTAAGAAATTCATGAAAAGAAGTAGAGGGAGTCTAGCCCGCTGACCCAAAATCTGTCTCATAGTAAGGCAAAAGGCCAGAAGGACATATAGCGCTGGTCCATCCTAAAGAACAGCATTTCCCTGAACTGAAGGAAACTGTTTGTTTTACTGTCGTTGTGTTGGGCTTCATCAAGGGAATGTGCAAGGGTATTTCAAGCCTAGGCCTCAGGATTATCCATTCTCCATGGATAAAATTCTGAGCAGGTTCACCCCTTTCTGAAGCACCGTAATTGATACACACCATGAGATTTAAAAAACAAAAAGGTGTTGTCCTGGTTTTGGCTGGGATAGAGTTATATATAGAGTTATACTTCCTAGTAGCAGGCATAGTGCTGTGTTTTGGATTCAGTATGAGAATAATGCCAATAACACGCTGATGGTTTAGTTGTTGCTAAGTACTGCTCATGCTAGTCAAGGACTTTTCAGCTTCCCATGCTCTGCCAGGTGCACAAGAAGCTGGGAGGGGGCACAGCCAGGACAGCTGACCCAAACTGACCAAAGGGGTATTCCATACCATATGACGTCATGCTCAGTATAGAAACTGGGGGGGGGGGTTGGCCAGGGAGCAGCGATTGCTGCTCGGGGACTGGCTCGGTATCAGTCAGCGGGTGGTGAGCCATTGCATTGTGCATCACTTGCTTTGTATATTCCTTTATCATTATTATTATTATTTTCTCTTCCTCTGCTGTCCTATTAAACTGTCTTTATCTCAACTCACAGGTTTTACTTTTTTTTTTTCCCTATTCTCTCCCCAATCCCACTGGGGAGGGGGAGCGAGCGGCCATGTGGGGCTTAGTTGCTGACTGGGGTTAAATCACGACAGGTGTGGATACCATCTTCTTCTTCTGGACCTCCAGGACATTTTTTTTCTTTTTTGAAGCTTTTGTCTGTAACCCTAAGAGGTGGAGGCTTTTTCCCTAAAATAAATACATAAATTGCAGATTATTATACAATGAGAAGACCCCAGGAGTTCCAGCCTTAGGAAATACAACAGTGTGAGTATTGCAAGACTGGCAGGACTGAAGTGCAAAAATGAGGCTTGCCACCTTAACTAAACATTTTTGCCCAGGGTGAAATGCTTCTCTATTGCAGAGAACCCGTAGAAGAAGTTTTGTATCATATTACCATATAATTATACGGGCTTATTAAGAGTAATCATAGTAAGAACTGAACAACTCCTAATTCCCATCTCTGTCATGAGCACAGTGGTGAGTGTTGACTGAGCTGCACGTGCAGCTTCATTTCAAGGCAGCAATTAGAACAGGCCCTTTTATGAACAGGGTTAGCTGATATTTGGCTTGCAGAACAATTTACTTTGACTGAAAGGTTGTCACAAGCTGTTGAGTTTACAGTCGTATACAGCTTTCTATAGCTAATAATAATCTGATAATGCAGTGAACGCTTTCTCTCTTTCCTTCTTCGATGCATATCCAGGAATTCTTAAATCTAAGTCTTTTTCATTAAAGAATATGTCTTCCTCTTTCTTGAACCTCACAATTTCTACAGTGTTCTTAAATGGTACAGTTAGAGGTGAGAAGGCAGGTCTGCTCCAGATCTGATGTACCATTGGACCAAATTTAGTATGGAGTCTAAAAAACATTGTACCACTTTGGTGAGGTAAAGTATACATTAATCCTATCTACCAGGTAAGTTCTGATTGTGGCAGCAATACTCTACTGGAGCTCTCCTGTTCATGTGGCAGAAGTGTCACTGGCTGTAGTAGAAAGCTAACAGCAGAATTCAGGTTGGGTAAGTACTGAAAAACCATCTTTTCTCTATTTTCATTCTATTCAAGCAACATTCTCCAAAACACATCAATCTTGTATGTGTGTTGCCCAGTCCTGGCCTAGAAATTGTTCTTAAAAATGTAACGAAATTCAGCACTGGTCACATGCGTGGAGGATGTGCTCTGAATGCATTTCCCTCACTAGCAGGAATATTTGTTATTTGATAACTACAACTGTACTGAGTCAAGGCCAACTGTTGTGCTACAGTTCAGGTCACATTGTGTTAGGTGTCCACTGTCCTGGTTTCAGCTGGGATAGAGTTAATTTTCTTCCTAGTAGCAGGTATAGTGCTGTGTTTTGGATTTAGTAGGAGAATAATGCTGATAACACACTGATGTTTTAGTTGTTGCTGAGTACTGCTTATGCTAGTCAAGGACTTTTCAGCTTCCCATGCTCTGCCAGGTACACAAGAAAACTGGGAGGGGGCACAGCCAGGACAGCTGACCCAAACTGCCCAAAGGGCTATTCCATACCATATGGTGTCATGCTCAGTACATAAACTGGGAGGAGTTGGCCGGGGAGCAGCGATCGCTGCTCGGGAACTGTCTGGGTATCGGTCGGCGGGTGGTGAGCAATTGCATTGTGCATCACTTGCTTTGTATATTATTATTGTTATTATCATTATTATATTGTTATTATTATCATTACTATTTTACTTTATTTCACTTATTAAACTGTTCTTATCTCAACCCAGGAGTGTTTCTCACCCTTACTCCTCCAATTCTCTCCCCCATCCCATCAGGGTAGGGGGAGTGAGCGAGCAGCTGCGTGGTTCCTACTTGCTGGCTGGGGCTAAACCACGACAGTTAGGGGAGCTATAAACACATGTTGGGAATGGCCATCACTCTGTAGACATTTGAAGATAGTACCTGATGACATAGAAATTTGACTTGAGTGAGTACCATTTGTTCCCAGCAGTACTTATCTGCAGAAGTTGACTGGGAGCATGAAAATAAAACAACATAGATATGTCTCTTGTGCTAAACTGGGCAGTTTTCCTATGTTCATTACTCCATTGAAAAATAAGTCAAAACTGTCTAACTCAGCTTTATTTAGGTTGGAGTTTTGATAGGCCAGTTCTCTTCAACAACTTCTTTGAGTAAGTTGTAGTTCCAATTTATTTGTTTTCAAGATAAATCACAAAATATAAATCAAACACTTCTGTTTCAAAATTCAAACGTAATATGCTTGTATGATTCTAGCACATAGAACTGATCAAAGGTTTAGTAACATTGGTTGAAACAAATGCTTTTTCTCAAAAGTTCCTCAATGCAAACACTCTAAAGGTTCCATTAATTTCAGAGAAGTCTATTAAGAGGCTTTCTTAAGAGAGTCTGAAAGCAGAGTAATGCTCATCTTCATTGCCTTGTTCATGATAACGCAATGACAAGCCCTAGAGCAGCAAAGGTCATTGTGCAAATTTCATACAGGAAGTACTTAACAATTTCACTGGTTTCACTCTGGATTGCTGCACAACTCAACCAAGACAGTGAAAGATCAGAAAGGTCTTTCAAACTGTTTTAAGTGCAGGAGGAAACTGAACATGGATGCATCTTTAATGCAATCCTGCTTGTTGACAAAGATTCTGGCGCTGTTTAGCGGAGCATGAGAAAGGTCAAACAGGATGGTGTTTCCTTTCTAACATCTCATTGGCCTTACAGCCACTACGCTGGCCCAGAGCCCTGTCTTCGTAGACTTTCTTTTAGGGTCCTGCTACACGTGCTTTTGTAGCTGTACCTATGGCAGTCCCCACTGGCTTCCTCCGAGTTGTTTTTCCTTCTTTTGTGCTCATGCCTATGCCTACTTAAGCAACACTCAAGTGAGCTTTGTGGCTCAGCTTTGCCCTTAATAAGGGCATTAATAGAGGATTTCCTCTTTGAACAGATACCACTTCCAAAAACACATCAACTTTGCTATAGCAGTCCTTTTCCCTTGTTGGGTATGGTTTAAATGGGGTAAATCCTGGTAACTGATGGAAAGAAATGAGTTCAAATTAGACTGCCAAAGCTTGCTGGGGGGCTTCACACACTCTTTCCTTCCTAAACTGTGACGCTCCTTTTAACATCCAGCCCCTCAACTCGGTGTGTTTGTTTCCTGTTACAAGGCCTTTATAAGACCTGAATAATCTCATTTAACCTAACGGTGTCTTATTAACCCAGTGGTTCCCACTGTGGGTTTACATGAGAACCAACCACGGCAGAAAGCAATGATCAGCAGACAAAAGGATAGTGGTGCCTGAACATACCAACAGCAGCTGCCTTTCCAAAGACGACCCTGTTTCACTGGCAATAGTGAAGAGACAGAGATAAATGCAACTGTGAATTAGTACACAAACAGGGTCATCAAGAATTTCTCGTTTCATCACTTAGGACCGCTTTTTCCAGAGCATCTGGTGTTGGTACTAATAATCTCTCCCTCTTTGATCTTCCCATTTTTTTACTGCTTATTTCTCTCTCGCACAATTAGTGCAAGTTGTTTGTGCCCTTTTATGGCCACCGTATGTTGGAAACCTGAACTCTGGAGGGAGACTCAGTCGGCGCTGTACAAGCTCTGGCAGTGCTTGAACGGGGCTGCTGGAGTTCTGCCAGGGGAGGTTGCTCTGGACCCATC
This sequence comes from Pelecanus crispus, assembly GCF_030463565.1. Classification (NCBI taxonomy): domain Eukaryota; kingdom Metazoa; phylum Chordata; class Aves; order Pelecaniformes; family Pelecanidae; genus Pelecanus; species Pelecanus crispus. The sequence continues at coordinate 70,143,955 of NC_134646.1, forward strand.
CTGCTGGATTTGTCTGTCTGTTTCCCAGACCCTGTGATATTCCTGATAGCTCTAATGATCACGGAAGACACTTGCGCACACACGAGCAAGAGGTAGTTCCTATAATCCCCACAGATTTTCAACAATTGAGAGACTGAGCTGGAATCTGATATCTGCGAAGGACTCCAGGGAGAATTCTTCCAGGTTTATGTGCTGCTCTGTCCAGTTATTGTTTGATGTCCAACTCAGAAATATAAAACAATACTGTGACCAGAAATTCTTCTGGTGATGAATATCTGAGAGTTATTTCTAGTAGGAAATAGTTGCTCCAAACCACAGGAGGGAGGATGTCATCTTCCCCCTTTAAGCTGGCTACAGACTGGACTGTGAACACCACGAATGCTGAAAACAAGACTTTATTGCAGCGTGATCCAGCTGCCAGCTTGAGGATGGACATTTTCTTTTTTCATGTTCTTCCAAACAGGTAATGGGAGAGGTTTCAGCATTGTCATTTTCTTGGGGAAGAAGTAGTTTTTCCTGCTCAGGAAAGGGAATTGCATGAGTGACACTTATTCCTTTTTTTTTTTTTTTTTCCCCTTTTAAACATTGTTATTTCTGTGCTTTTAAGCAGCTTTGCACTGTGAATCGCATCTATTTTGAAACCTAGAGACTAAGTTTTGTATGAATACCAGTTACAGAACCTGAATCCTTATCAGCAAGACTCAAATCCCATTAGTATTACATTTTGCATAAAATATTAAAAATGAATTCTATATATTTATAGGGCAAAGGAGGAGTAAATTAGTAAATAGGAAAAAAAAATAATTTTATGTAGGAAAGCATGGCCTGAAGTGTGTATCTGAGACTTGGGAAGTTACGAATAATGAATAGGTAAGTGTGCTGTTGAATTTGGATATTTTCTGTAGGTGGATGATGGAAATTGCACAGCACTGATGTGTAAATAATGCACATACACTTAGTAACTCTGACCCGTTGCTTCTGAAACAGATGAGATTGCACCAGGAAGAGCCTGACAATAATGCTCAAAATAAGTCTCTAAGCCACATGAACACATACAGCTCCCAGCAGCCATTACAAAGGCAGACTGACAATTTGGGAATTGTATTTTGATGATTTCTTCTCCCCTCCTGCCCTCATTCATCACAAGGGGTTTTTTGCGACTATATGGATGGGGGCTTCCAATGCATGACTTGTTCAAATACTGAACTTTTCAGTTGCTAGAGGGTAAAGCCACATAAAACGTGTGTCCTCTTTGTGTGCTACTGAAAACAAGTACATACACCGTCTAATTTGTTTATAAAATCTCAGAGATGGACATGTGCTGTAGATGAATCTAAAAGAACAGCTGGCTCAAGCTAGATGCTGTGGATTGGAAATACTAATTAATGTTTTTCTAAAGGCTGTATCTCATACTGCAATTCACCCCAGGACTAGGGGAAAGAAGATATTCACAGCAAGAGACCAAGCTTTGCAAGTGTTTGTATGCTCCTGAAACCTTCACTCAAAAGCAGCACAAATTCACCCTGAGCTCTTCCTCTGCTTCCACATCCCTAAATGTCTCTTTGCAATAGATCATAGCGTTTGTATTGGGGGCAAAATGATCATACATACAGAAAGCAGTAGGCAACTAGTTTTTCTCTATCCTGACATCTTATCTACTGCCTTTCTGCTCTGGTAATTGCAGTGGTCTTGGCGGTCGAGGAAGCCCCAGGTAACACTGCCCAGTGGAAGCATGAAGAACTGTGCCTTCTCAAAGTGGGGCCACATGCTGGGGAGTGTTTCTTCAGACCCTCCCGTAATGTTTTGGTAAGTAAAAGTAACCAGATGGTGTGAAATATGGAGAAAACAACCCCCCTGCATATTTTTCCAACTACAGAGGACAAGAAAACCCCACTCGCCTTGTCTCTGATCTCCATAGATCAACTGGGGGGACTTAGTTGAAGGGCTGGGTCTTCGTCCAGTTGACAGCAGTGTTCTGGTCTTTATTTCAGCCCCCAGCCTCCAAGGCACCAGGACTCCTGCTGTCCTGGCAAGCCTCTCCCAAATAAAATAATGCTGTGGCTTTGGTAGCCTCCCATTAGGCTTTTTATTGCCTCACTGGCCAAGTGTCCCTTCCTTGCTGTTTGTTCAGTTTGTTCAGAGAGCTTCAACAGCCTTTCTCTTACTGCATGTTAGTAAGACCGATGGAAGATCTTTCCACAGTACAGAACCCAGAGCTCTGCCCCTGTCTGAAATGCTGTCTAACAAAAGTGATAAAGGAATTACATCTTCCAGCAAGCATCTCAAATAGAAGTGATATTCGAGTTTGGAGGTGATGTATGTTCTGCTCTGAATACGGAACACTAGCTCCCGTCCAGTGCATTCAGAACGGATAAACAAGTTGTCACGCATAATTTTAATGGTGAAAATAACTTTGCGTGGATGACAGAATGAGGATAAATGCATTTAATATGAAATCTTGTTTTATACATGGACGCATAGGCTGTATTTCTCATACACGATAGTGTATTTTCTAAAGCATTTTTCAGGTTTTTATAGCTCCAGTTCTGCTCAAAAGAAAATTCACCGGACCATGTGGAAACTCTCCCCCTCCTTTAAGTGGCTTAATACATGGGCAAAAAAGGCAGTTGCTGAAGACAGAAGCCTGACAGGGATGGTAAAAACCCTACAAGAGGCAGCCGCTGCCTCCTTTGCCTACAAGAAGGGGAATTGCTGTTGCTGGTGAGGGTCTCAGCTGTGTGGGGCAGGGCTGCTCTGGCAGTGGGACATTCTTCAGTGGGAACTGTATAGGGGAAATGTTCCCAGCTAAGAAGCAGAAGTTCAGCTTTGTCTACTCCATTAAGAAGACTTGCATCGCCTTGTCCCATCCTGACCCGTGTGAAGTTGAACCTCTGTGCAGGATGCGAGCCTGCGTTTGTAACACGACGCTCTGATCTCAGCTGAGCTTCTCCGGTGTTGCAGGGGGAGCAAATAAAAGCATGAAATGGTGGCTAATACATGTTTGGAGTCTTCTGCCCTGATGGCAATGGCCATGATAGCTGTACAGTGTCATGCTGAACGCAGGCTTTCTCTCAATCAAAATACAACAAAAGGAAAAAGCTCTCGATGCCGATGCTGTAATTTCATTTCTAATGGGTATTCTACTATCTGAAACAAAAGCTCAGCACTGCCGGGGGGCTCTTGCATGGATATGGCTAATATAAACAAGTGTTCTTCCTTTGGAAGCTGATCCCATGGTGTATTTACCTAAGCCATTCTCTTCTGGGGGTAGCTTGGTGACACACTTTAAGCATGAGAATCACTAAACTAGATTTAGTCATGCATATTTGAGTCACAGTCTGGTGTTACTTAATTTAGTACAGGCCATTAAATATTTTTACCTCTGTATTAGGGTCAGGACAGGAGAACTAATCGAGTGAGATTCACTGAGGCTTTATATGTCATACAAAGTACTCAAGCTAATCTTCCACACTCAAACTTACTCCCTACCACATGTGACTGAGACAGAAATACACGGGGGTCACATATTTCATGTATATACACACATATTTACTTGTGAGTTTGGTGAGACTAGTGTGAATGTGTGCAAGGGCAATATGAAACATTAAACCCATCTTCATGCAAAAGCAAAGCCTTTCAAGGTGAGAATAAAGATGTTCAAGGTGACAGCCAGAGCAGAGGTGCAGAATCCAGAGCCTGGTCTGACCTGAAGATGTTTTGTTGGTACAGATACACCATGGATGCGTTGCAGTGGCACAAAATACTGCTTGCTTCAGTCTGGCGACCTTGTTGTAGGATATGTTCACTGCGGTTTCAAAGCACAAGATTTATTAATATATTAAAAGATAGTTACACTGGTGGAAACATCCTTGCTACACAGAGGCCTGAAGTAAAAAGACACATTTGGCACAATCATTTTAGAAATCTTAATCTATTTAGCCTCTTTAGTATTCATCTTGTTAACCATGTACAGCACTAAATAAATTGGTGCTACTTAAATATTTATCAGATGTCTCCCTGCCTGTTTAAATAGCAAGCAGGCAGCCAGTCATAAACATCAACATTTTTTTTTACCATCCCTCCAGGGTCATCTACATTTCTTCTTTTCCCCTCAAGGGCTCAGCATCACAATCACCCCTGTGCCATGGAGCAGGGAGAAGCCAGGCAGGGTCCGGCAGGTGGGACGAGAGCGGAGCAGGAGGCTGGGACGGAGCCTGGGACCCCCCTTGGGGCTGAAACACAAATTCCTGGCACAGCAGCGGGTCCCCTTCCCGGGATGCAGGGCCAGTGCTTGGCTCCGCCGCCTCAGTTACCCAGTGCTGTTCACGGCACTGCGCAGACATTTCGGTGCATTTTTATTTGGAACAAATTTTGTTTACCCTCGCAATTCCAAATCTTGCTGCGGCTTCAAGCTGTTGTATTATTGTAACCTTTTGCTGCAAATAAACTTTAAAAAACTGCTTTGCATCATTGCCAGAAAGCTTTAAAGCAGAAAGGAAAGAAGTTAACTATTTCAATACGAATTACAAAATCATAGCAACAACCGTTAACACACCCTATTTCCACTGGTGACTTTGGTACATTTTCATGGTGCAGAAGTTTGTGCCAGGTACACACAGAGAACTGCAAACAGAATTTGTTTCCAGCCGCGTTTCACACAGCGCTGGTGCCAGCCAAGCACAAACACACGTCCTGCTGCCGAACGCTGGAAGAGGAAATCGAAGCAAAGGGTCCTGACAAGAAAACAGCACGCTACAGATCTGGGTTCTGGTACCAAGAGTGTAAGTCCTACAGATTCACTGGACTCAGCGATGTTAGTTTCAGCTAGCATGAGTGATGGCAGGGCCAGATACACAACCATTTATATTCTGCACTTCAATAGCATCTTCCCCCTGAGGAGCCATGCACTTCACAAACATCTTTGTTTCCCTTTTACAGACAAGGGAATCAATGAGAAGAGAGGTTATAGTAACTTTCCACCGTATGTATTAAATTTGGGGATCAAATGAACAAAAGAAGTCAAAACTCTCTGACTCCTAGTTCTGTGCTATTACCACAAATCCATGCTTAACCCTGCTTCGCATGCAACCAAGAAAACCGCTGGCATGTCAATCTTTTCGTCATACACAACAGGGCGGTTAGATATCAATAGTTCAGTGACAGCCTCTGAAGGTCTTTTGAGACCCAGTTCTGTGCCTTCCAATGCTTTTCTCAATGGTACAGATAAGGGAGTGGAGGGTGTCCTTATAAAATATGTAACTGATGCCAATTTGAGACACAGCAAGCATTTTGGAGACAGGATTATTCAAAATAATCTTTATAAACTGGGAAAGTCCTAAATCAAATATATGAAATGAAAGAAAGCAAAGTGAAAAGGAAGAAAAAAATCACACACACACAAAAAAACCCAGGAAATATTTGCCTGGGCAGCAGTACTGCGTAAGAGATTCTGGATATTGCGAGGACTGACACACACACTGAGTACACACCAAGGATGGGATGCTCTTACCAAGAAGGCAGATTCAGCAGTGCATGAAGAAGAGAATTGTATGTATGGCATGGGACGTCATTAGGTTGCTTTTCTCAGGAAGGGAAACATCAGCTGGAGTCCCATGTTTACATAGGGGAACTATATGTTTTAAAGGACATACACAAATTGAAGAGAGGTCACAAGACAGAAGTTAAAACATGACTCTTAGGATAGCTTTGAAGGAACTGGGCTTTGATCCAGAAAACAGACAACCAGGGGAAGGACATGGTAACATGTCCCAGTGCATGTTCCAGTATTTCGAACATGGTAACATGTCCCAGTGCATGTTCCAGTATTTCGAACAATGTTATAAAAACAATGACAATCAATTACTCTCCATGTCCATTGAGGGTAGGATGAACAGAAATGAATCTAATTTGCAGAAAAGAGTATTTAGGTTAGATATTAGGAAAACTTTCTCATTATGAGCATAATTAAGCGTTGGACCAGACTGCCTGAGGGACATAGTGAATCTGCCTTCATGGGAGGTGCTGGAGTGCAGGTTGGGCAAGTGACTCAGGATGCTCTGGGCAGACGTTGCAGCTGAGAGAGGGAACTGGGAACCCTTCCTACTGTGTTTCTACGCCTGCGTGGTATTTCTGAAGTTCTGAGACCCAGTGCCCAAATGAAATGTAATATTCCTGACACTACGATCTGTCTTAGCATTCATCTGGTCTTCGTAGCAGCTTCTAGAGCAAAAGACAGAAGTTCAAAGTTTGCTCCAACTGGTTAAGCAACTCAATTGATAAGACCAAATATAAGTGCTCCAGAGAAATTTTTTTGCTCACAAATAAGTTCAAAATTACTTCATACTATGATCAAAGCACTGCTAAATCTGTGCTAAACCTCTTCTTGCCCACCGAGAAGTGACATTCTGCAGATTTGAAATACGGCAACTGAGGCAGCCTGGATACAAAGGTTAACCTAGACAGATTAATATGAGCTCATATAAAGCTCTTAATGCTATTCCAAATGCTAATAGTGACTGACATTATAGGGTTTCCTGGAACTGATTTAGAAAGACAAGAACTGTTTGCAATAAAAAGCCTGTTTATCTAATAAGAAGAGCAAAAATTCTTTAATTAGACAGCAATTTAACCAGTTATGATCTCATTTAACAGACAAATCATTTCTAAACACGGCATACGTCTGTCTGATTTCCCAAGACACTGTACTGTACTGCACAGTGCTCTTCAAACAGGGCTCCAGAGGCCCTTCTCAAATACACCGACAGAAACCTGTGAAAAAGGCAAGTTTTATTATAACCATTTTGCCAAACGGTAGAGTGAACTGCAGTAAGTCCAATGTTTTTCTCAAGGTGAGAGAGAGGGGGACAGATGGATTCACAGAGAGAGGTTTTAGCTTCACGATGTCCGTCCCCTAGTCTTTTGTTCCAAGCCTTGGGAGACACAGCTCCTGGTTAAGCGGTAAATGATCCTCTACACTCTTCAGCACATAGGTGCTCTACGGAGGTGCTTTGGAAGCTTTTCAGCCATGCACGTGCTTTTGCTTTTTATTTCAGCCATGCACATGCTTTTCCTTTTTTTTTCTTTTTAGTGAAATAACAAATGCGAGACTATTGTGAATCTGGCAAAGGCATAACGGGAATTTTGAGAACCTCGGGGAGCTGAGCCATTTCACTGAGAGTAATGTTAGCTCACAAATAGAACAGCAGCCCCTGGTAGTACTGCAAATCCTGCTTCAGCAGCAAAAACGTCTTAGAATATTTTTTCCCCTCTCTAAAATTGGTGAGAATATGTATACTTAAAATCTTTAAGCATCCAATTATAAAAATACTATCCCACCTTCTCCATCGCAGAACTTCAATATTAAAAAAGAAATGGGGCTTCTCAGTCAAAATCAAAAGACAATATATTTAATTTACTGTCTTTCAGATGTTGCAAAGTGACTGCAGAAAATAAATATCGGAATGATTGTAATATACACAAACTTAGGCTGAAAATTCAACTGGAAGGATTTTTCAAGTGTATGTGGTATGCTGTGTCTCTAAGCACAAATTAATAACATTTGATGCATACCAGAATTCAGATTTGGCTGACGGCTACACACACATATATCTCCTCTTGTCAGGTTAAATGTAAACTGTATTCCCATCCCAGGGCAGACTTTGTTTCCTAGTCTTTCTGGGAATTTCCACAGATTTCACATAGGCAGGAAATATTTTTCATGTGATCTCTCTGCTCTTGCTTTGACAACTCTTGAGCAGAATTACTGTGCACACTTTTTTATAACGTTTTGCTCTGTGTGTTGAGATATTCTGCAAGCTACTTAAATCCAATTACAAAACCACTGCAATGTGTATGTTTGGTAATATGAAACAGCTGCTAAAGAAAGCTTAAAATACATCCAATGTGCAGTTTTTAATTGCATGCCTGTACTGTATCAACTCGCAGATAGCTCATATAGAATACATAAACTAATACGTTTTACTGCAGTGTATTGTGGATTACTTTTTATACGATGATTGCTTCTACAACTGAAGCATGATTTGGGAATTTATTTCTTTTCCTTACTACAAATAGCAGAGGGTAAATACTACAAATCTGCAAAAGCAAATATTTAAGCCTGTACAGTGGCAAATGCTAGGATGAACAAGGTGCACCAGAAACCGAGATCTGGCAGCCTTGAGAAAGCTTTAACAAAATATGGTGAAAATTGCTATTGTTTGGACTTGTAAAGTTAAATACAACAAAAACCCACAAAGTCCTTAAGTTTCTGGGAATAATCTGCCTGGCAGGTCGCTGCCCTTGATTGTCCTGTAAGGTTTTTTGGTGACTGCCTCTTCAGATAGGCAGGATGAACTGCGGAGTTAAATGAAGTGTCCATTTAGTTAGAGGAGTGGGAACAGGAGTTTGCAATCTAAGCTCAGTCTATTAGACCTCCAGCTCTTCAAATGTCTGAAAGACTGCCACAACACGAGTTAGGTTCAGGTTTATAGATAAAGCATTAGAGTAACAAACAATGGCTTCCAGATTTGTCAAAAGACCTTTTCTACCTTAGCAGCTCTGTAGGATTTGCAGGTTTTATATGCTGAAGAGAATACTGCTGCTTTCTCGTTGGAATTGGCACAGAAATCCCCATCTTTTATCTGTCATGTCCATTTTGGACCACTGCCTCTTCCAAGCACAGACCCTCCTTTTCTACACTGTATAGCTTGTACCATACTTGATGGCAGGGAAAATCAACATCCAATCATGGGCACTATTGTAATCAAGGGGCTAGGCAACACCAGTGCTGGTGGGTGTTAAAACACATTCTGTAACACAGTGCCTTCTAATATTTAGTTCAGAAAAGGACAGAAAAGCATAGAAGTTATAGTTAACAAGATTCTCATCAAGAACGGTGCTACACTATCGTTAACAGCTTTAGTTTGTGGCAACAAACAGAGCTGGACTAAGATGTGAAGGGTAGACTTGAAGACTAGTATCACCACTGAGGGGTACCACACCTAATTCTTTGGTATTGCTTGGTGCTGTGGAGCTGCTACATTGTCCATCACCATTACGAGGCTGTTCAAAACAGTAGAAAAGAAATTGGAAGCTGAAACCAGACAACTCAGGTGAAGGCTAAAATTTTAATCTTTAATAATAATGTAGAAGATGGCCATTCAGAGAGCTCACAATCCAACAAAGATATACTGTCACCTGAAACCTAGGTACCTCCCTCCAGAAATCTGCCGCCCCTGATGAGCTTGATGTTGAAACTCGTACGTGAGTCTTCAGGGCTTCATGTATGTTGTGCATATGAATCACATGCAAGGTGATCAGAACAGTCCTCTCTGACTTAAAAAAAAACCCAAAACAAGAAAACCAAACTATGAATCAAGGAGCTTGTGAAACAACACTTGATCATTCATTTCTTCACCAGACACAGAGCAGACCAAAGAGTGCATGACTTGCTGCAGTCCCTTTTATGAAAGCAGGTGATGAGTAAGTATGATGATGAAAGTTGGGCTTTGTTTTGCCCAGATCGTGTGTGCAATGTCTCTGTTTTCTGTGCCTGTGTTGGCCTCCATCCCAAGGCCGAAAGGTGCAGACGCTCCCTGTGGGATGTGCTCAGCTGAACGACCTGCATCCCAGGCTTCACTGTGCCTTGAACCGTGCCAGTCTGGAGACTACACATGAACTAATACTTACGCAGCCAGAGACTGGAAACCTGAGGAAAGAGCAAACCAGCATGACAGCGTGGATGAGCCCCTCCTGTACTCATCAGCACGACGGTGAACTCAAGCACAGAGGGAGGGAAGCTGTAGCCTGCAGCAGGGCAGAACCACGAGGCACACTGCAGCTCTTGGAGCATGAGGCTGATTCTGGCTCTGCTGCCTGCACAAATATAGCTATGTGCTACCTCTTACTCAGGCTAGATTTTAAGACTGTGGTTTAACTTTAAAGCAACAAACCTCCAGTGTCCTCCGATGGTATAAATGTTTCCTTGTTCTCAAATGCTTAGTGTTGACATGAAATACTTATAATATGGAAAATCATTTGGCATTCTGACGTGCAAAAAGGCAAAGGAGCAGAGTTAAAGGTCAGCTTCTCTTTTTTTATGTCTTGCTTGCTTCAACAGCAGAAATACTTTTCCCTTTCTTTGTCTCTCATACTTTAATCAGCAGGGAGGTAGAATGCAGAAAATAATATAATGAGAACATTAGGGGGAAAAAAGCCAATCTCCTCCATAAAATTCTGAAAACATCTTCCTTGAACAAAGAAAACGGCATTTTGCTTGGAGCATGTTATCATCAGGGCTGCAGTCTTTTGCTCAGCTGTAATGAGTTTTTGTGCCACACCCAAGAAGACCAAGGAGGGAGCTGGAGTTGTGAGGTGGCAAAGGGGAGAAGCTGCACTTCTGTTTTGTGTGGTAACAGCTTGTGGATAGTAGGCTGCCGTCACAGCCATTCAGTAGAAAGTGGGAGCTTGGGATGTGGAGGGACAGAAATGGTACTTTTTTTTAAGTGTGCAGTTTAACATGAGGAGAGGGAGGGAAAAGTTCACCACCTAGACCAGAAGCCTGGACAAGGTAACAATGAAAATGGTTCTCTACCCACTCTATAAGAAACTTAGGGATCAGATACTCAGCACATCTCTGTGAAGGGCGTATAAAACCCAGCTCTCTTACTATTCTGGTAATACATTTTCAGCTGAGGTACCATCTGTGTAAGATAAATCGTTATACCTCACATAGTTCATTTGAGGAGACTTGCACTAGGTGTAAAGTTAATAATAGAAACTAGAGCGAAGGGGCCCTGTCAGGTTAATCCTGTGATGTGTGTTGTTTATGCGCTTCCTGCAAGATGTTGTAGGTGGTGGTGTCATTCTCCCTGTAAAAATAATGAACGGATGCCTTCCTTTCTTGTGTTTTGTTGTGCTACAGATTATTTTATACTGATATTAAAAATAACCTTCTTCCAATCTTCTTTAGTCACGTCAGACAGAATTTACTCCAGAGCAAGCAGACAAAAGAAGGTCATTGCAGCAGCTAAGCTCCTAAGGTAGGATTACATTTTGTGGGAAGCACGGGAGAGTTACTCTGTGCTGAGGGGATGTCTGCTTATCACAGGGTCACAAACACAGAAGAAAACTGGTCTTTTTTTTTTCCCCTGTTGAGATCAATGACTTTGCTTCTGTGCTAGCTTTCATGGCTGTACTTGGTTTGGCTGATTAATTACTTCTGTAGTGTTTTGCTCCTACTGACATACAGATACTCTTATTAGATGAATAGCTTGTTTAAACCGTGTATTACAGCCTCTCTTGCCTCTCGGACTGCTCAGGTCCTAGCTCTCAGAAGAGGTGAATAAATGCAATGATTGAACCAAAATGAATCAAATAAGCAAGTCACAAGAGAGAATGAAGAATCTATCAGTCCTAATCTCCAGGTGTTCATGACTGTAGCCCAAGGTGGGGCCGCAGGCTAGGCTCAGTGCTGTACCACACACAGCTGCTGGCCACTTGTGTCACACACACAGGTGACTTCATGAGCCAGGACTCAACTTTGCAACTCTGCCTGTGGGACCCAGCCTGGGTGAAGCCCCTACGTGCCTCCACTAGATACCAGTATACCACAAGAAACAGCCATAGTGGTAGTCAGCAATTAACTGGTCACCAGCAAGAAATTACCAGTAGTTGAGAACAGACGTGCCCCATGGCCATACCTTCATTTCCGAGGGGAAAAGCACCAAACTGTGTGTGCAAGTTTGGTAAACAGGAACATCCTTATTTAAAATCTTTTTTTCTATAAGGTGAAATTACACTTGTGCAGGAGGTTTTCAGGACTTAATTTGAAAGTGTTTATTTAAGGCCATAAGTTGGTTTCTAACAAACTGAAAAGCACTTGCTGACATGGTCACGTCCTCTATGAGACGGCTCATTATGTACAGTTCCCACAGAGGGAGAACCTGGGAGCTGCTGTCCAGGCCCTTTACGTCACCAGAGAAGCATAAGGTGCTGGAGCTGGAACCAAAATCTGGGATGGTAGCTGGCCACTACTCCCCAAGCTGATATCAAACAGCATCAGAACCAAGTCATGCCCCTTTTGTTCCAGTGTCAAAAAGTGGTGTGCCTTTCCCATTTTAATTTCAAGCATTCCTGACATGGTAATTTATCAGGATGTCAAGCATCAAAGCTTGCGAGCAGAAATAAAACACAGAGATGATGGAAAAATAGGGTGGGGGGAGCTCATAAAAGAAGCTACAAGCTCTGAGTACACGCATCATGTAATCCCTGTCATTTCATATCTTTGTTTAGCTGTGAAATCTGTTATAGCAACTACTGGTGGTTTCCTTAGATGAAAAGAGATGAATATAATTTTTAAGTTCTTTGACATGTTGTCGTGCAGATCTATCACAGTTGTGAGAAGGGGGCACAGCAGAGTGTAATGGCAAGACATGTGTAGCTGACAAAACATCAACTCTCTGAAGGCATCCTAAAGTGATATACAGCAGGATAAATCTTCCGTTCAAATGACGGCAATCCTCACTGAAATCATATCCTAAACTGGCATGAATCAAAGGTCTGCAACAAAATGTCATGTTGTTTTCTAAGTTTGAGAATGAATGTGAGTAAGATTGTCCATTTCCTTTTTTTTATTTTCCCTCAGGAGTAAGAAATTAAGCAAATACATGGCAGGCTATAGCACACAGCAATTGTGCTGTTTCCCACCATTGTTATGGATCCTAATCATTCTTTCAAATTTTACGTGTTTTGTGTCTAATACGGCAACACGTTCCTCCTGCATGCTACAACCCCAGTTCCCTGCTTTCCCAGAGCCTGCAGAGCCAGGGCTAATCTGGCTCCAGCCTAGACAAGTTCACAGCTCAGTGTTCAGGCTGTGAACTCGCACAGCCTGTAATCCCTTAAGCCTCGCATCCCACAGGAGAATGAAGGACGAGGAGGGATGCAGCTGTGGATGTTGAAGAGGGCAGAAACAGTGCCGACAGGGAGCTGAGTGGAAGGAGGGCGTGGGGTATGCAGAGAGCTGGTGGGTGCTGCTGGGCAGCATTAGCTAACTGGGAGGGCTGAATCCACGGGGCTAAGCCAGAGCCGAAGGGAAGGGTGGCTTTGGGCGGCTGGAGGGAGGGCAGAGCTAGGCAGAGTGCATGGTGGCAGAGGGCAGGGAAGGACTCAGAGGTTATCACCCACAGAAAACTGGGCAAAGTGGGCAGGCATCGGGCTAAAGGGTAGAGCTGACAAGAAAGATAAGCAGACTGGTTGGATTTTGGGGCGTTGGCATAATTCACGCTTAGGGGCGTTCTTGGCAAAGGGTGTAAATCACTTTTCTCCACAGCTCTGGTGCAGGGAAGGCATGCTGCTCCTCTCCTCCAATTCCATGCACCCTTCTCTCCCTGAACACACACTCAGGGAACAGCCAGAGGAAGACTGAATGCAATATAAGAGGTTTTCTACCTCGACCTTTTTCTTTTTTGGGAGGTGGAAAGGTTAGAGTTATGATTTTAGATCTCTTCAGGCAATACTATGCCTAACTTAACTCCAACTAATGAAAAAGGCTATTTATCTAATAGACCTTTAATCATGAGCTCTACTTAAAAATCAATTACATGATACAACCATTATAGTTAAGCTCTAAATCTCATGTATCTTCCTGTTATCTGAGGATTTTCCTCTGAGATAACAGAGATGATTGATACGCAGCCAGATTTTCAAATGCTCACCACAGAGAACAGGCCAGGTTTTTTCATCCAGCTGTTCCTGTTTTGAATGCTTATAATGCAGGTTTTCAAAGGCCTTAGCACCTACTGCGCTGTGGCTTGAAACACCGCTTCCTCATTTATGTGAGCAATTAGGGGTTTAGCTGTCTCGGGAACCTGACCGCAGCTCTGAGTGGTGAGGTCATTTGAAAGTTTTGGCCACAAAGAATAAACCTAGAAGGCATCTTGATTAATTTTAGCCCAATGGCCCTAAGGCACAAAGGACCACAGATAAAAGATGGTGCAGTCCCTGAAGGACAAGTTTTCTTGATGCTTTCTGAGCCTGCTAAGACTCCACACTATTTTTACACATTCTGCTTCTCTAATGTGACTGCGTTACACCGTGCATGCAAACCACGTACCAGCACACCGTTTGCAGTGCACGCAGCCAAACGTCAAGCAGGTAAGCGTGCAGCTGAGCAAGCCCAGACACAGTTGTGATTTGGATGGCAGGGAGACAGGGAGTGAAGGAAAGGGCTGCAAACTGGTGCAATATTTCCCACTTTACAGTTGTCTGCCTCTACCTGACATGCAGTTAGCAGAGAAGAAACATCAAGGAAAGGTCAACAGCTGCTCAGAGCACTTTCAGGTCAGACGTATACTTGGGGTTGCCAGCAATGTACTGGCAGGCAGCTGAAGAGGTCGTGCTTCCATTTACCATCTCACAGTGACAAGCTCTGACATTTTAACTAGGTGCTACTCAGAGAACACATTTTCAGTACCTAATACGATATAAATTATCTTAACTCAGTCACTTCCGGAGACCTTAGGCAAACTCCTTGTATCAGGCTGGATACCAATACTACAAAGAAACGCAGACGTGACTGGAAAGCTTTCTTATGTCGATGGCATCATCCATAAAAAAGCAGGAAAGCTGTTACACATGGATAATACTAATCAGAAAACACGTGTTGGTTCAGTCTACTGAAGAAATGCCTCCATTAATAGTGTTTGGTTTCAATTTAGTTTCAGTTCTTCTCTGAAAGCTAGTGCCTTTTTCCTGTAACTGTAGTTGCATGCCCTTGTTTATGCAAACTACAGACATTACTCACCTAGAAGTCCTGCCGTAGCCTACCATAAATAGTAGTAAACCTATAAATGGTATAAATTAGTAATCCAAAAGCAAATCTTAGCATCTTTGGCTCCAGCAAGGCAGGATTTCCTGAAACTTCATTCCATGCTGTTCTCTTCCACCTTTCCACATTCTCTTCAAGTTTCTACAGACTGCTCCACACTTGCAGTTATCACTGTAGCCATACGCCTTCACTCTGCAGTTCAAAATCAGTCAGTGAGTCAATGAGGCCGGTGAGATTTGGCCTTTCTGTTTTAACACTGTATGGAAGCAAAGGACTCAAATCCACCAGATCATCTCATTAACAGCGTTGGACACTCACAGTCCATTATTTGGAAGGAATATTCTCTTCTCTTTAGAACAATTTTCATCAAAAGCTTAAGACAGGAGCTGTACTTCTGGATTTGAGGACTATCTGGCTAATTTAACACATTTGTCCTTTGGTCAAGATGTTCTGCGTTTTCCCCAAGACTATAGCATTGCCCCTCTTTGACACACGGCTTAGGGTGCATATGAGAACTATATGAAGAACTAGGTCAAGAGCCTTTCTTTGAGCTCTGTGCCACTCCATTTTGGGTTGTACCGCTACGTATCCTCCTGCTGAAAGACTCCAGGATTAGCTATGGTGAGAATAATGGTTCTTTCTACGTGCAGCCAGCGTAGCAGCTTGTTCTTTGATGTGCATTGTTGTCAAATGCCCTGAGCTGAAATACAGGTAGAGTTCAGCAACCCCAAATGCCATTTGTGGGAAAACTGTTCCATGTTTGGCCAAAGTTGCATTAGCAACAAAAGACTGCTGCCACAGCCATAGCCTTGTGCTCCCTCCCCCACAGCCAAAAAGGAGACTAACCACCTTGTCCATCAGTGTTTTAAGGACTTTCAAGGAACCAGCATGACCTTGGATCTCCAGCACAAATTTTTGCTTTGCCTTGATCTGTGATGCTGAATGGAGGGTCTAGTAAGAGAGGCAAGAATCATGTTTACGTTTTAGTATTGCAATGGTGGAGCCATATTGAAATATCAAAGATGTAAATAAAAATCACAAAGGGCAGAAGGAAAGTGCAGGAGCCTTTGAAAGTGTTAGTGTATTGCAACCTGTAGGAAAGGTGCTTCTTCTCTTACCAATAAATCACTGGTCCTCACAAACAAAACCCACTTAGGAGCACGGATACCAGCCCTAAAAGAAATTATAACCCCACCAGGAAATAAGGACCCCGCTCGGGAAGGGTGAACCGAGACGTTTTTCCAAAAGCCAATGGTGTAAATTCACCTTGACGGGAAGAGCAAACCCGCCTGAAGCCAACGCAAGCCCCAGAAATCGCCAGAGAGGGAGGGCACGGCCGCCCCCGGCGGGGAGGAAGGATGCGCCTCGGCGGAGGCGGCCGCGGCCGGCAGGAGGGCGGGGGCCGTGGAATCATGGAATGCTTTGGGTTGGAAGGGACCTTGAGAGATCATCGAGCCCAACCCCCGAACCTGTGAACTTGGCGTTATTAGCACCATGTTCTAACCAGCTGAGCTAACCCCATGTCCCGCCTGGGAGCCGCTCCAGCCCGGCCCGGGGAGCAACAGGCGGCGATGGCTGCGCGCTCCCGCCCGCCCGGGCGCGGGTTCCGCCTGAGCCGCTCGGCCGCCTTTGAACGGCCACGGCCGCGGCACGAAGCCTCTCCCCCCTCCCCAGCTCCCGCTCGCCCGGCGGCTCCCGCCGGGGTTAAACCCCTCACGCTCCTCCTCTTCCTCCCCCCTCCAGCCCCAGCCCGCCGGGGTGGTCCCGCAGCCCCGGCCCGGGGCAGAGCCCGCCCTCCATAATCCATGCGCGGGCGGCACCGCCACCACCGCCGCCGCGGCGCTCTGAGGCGGCAGGCGGAGCGGAGCGGAGCGGGCCCCGCCGCCCCCGTCTCGCGTCCCCCGCCTGGGCGGTGAGTGCTGCCGGCCGGGCGCTACGTGGGGAGGGGTCCCGGGGCAGCGCTCCCCCGCCGCCGCTCTGCCCGCGGCGGGGCCGGGGGAGGGAGCGGCTGGGGGTGGGGCTCCTCGGCGGCGGCCGCTGCGGGCGGCAGAAGGTCCTGGCCGGGGGTGCGGCCGCGGGGGGAGGGCCCTTCCCCGGCGGGAGGAGAGGTGTCGGCGGGCGGGGGACGGACGTGTGGCCGTCGGGGCAGGCGGGTGGGCGAGGGAGCGGGGCTGCCTGCGGGGAGGGGGTCGGTGGGGATCGCCGGGGGCTCGGTCGGGGCTGGGAGGGCGACCCGCGGGAGCGGCGGGGTGGAGGCGCTGGGGCGGGGAGCCTGGCCCTGAGGGCGCGGGGTGAGGCGGGGGCAGAGGCGCCGGCCGACGGGCAGGCTGTGCTGAGGGCAGCCGGGGGAGCGGGCTTGCGGGCACGGGCGCCGCGGGAGGGACGGGCTTGGCCGGGGGGAAGGGGCTGCGGCACGGCGGGGCGGCGTGTGCCGGTCGGCGGGGAGCGAGGGCGGCTCCGCCCGCTGAGGAGAGCGGGGCGGCGGGCGCGGCCGCGGCGGGGGAAGCGGGTTTGCTGCCCGGGGGGCCGAGCGCGGCGGGGTCGGGGCACGGCTGAGAGGCTCTGGCCGCCGGAGAGAGGGGAGTGGCGGGAGCGGGGCGGGGAGAGCCCCGGAGGGCTCCGGGGAGGGGGGCGAGCCGCTGCGCGGGGAGGAGGGCGGCCGCAGAGGGCACCTGCCCGGGGGGAAGCGGGCGGTGGGGCCTGAGCGGTGGAGGGGGCCGGGGGCACCGTGCCGCCCTCGAAATCGGCTCGCCAGGGGCGGAGGAGGCAGGGAGGCGAAGCGCTGCCTGGGCTCGCCGGTGAGAGCGCGGGTGTGAGCGGAGAGGGGCCCGCCGGCTCCCCGGGCCGCTGCTCGGCGGGGCAGCGCGCTGCGGCGATGCCGCCTCGGGGGAGGTAATGGAGGCGGTGCCGCCGGCGGCTTGCGGCTCGGTGCGCACCTGGGCGGATCGCGCCGGCCCGCCCCGCACGGCCGGAGCGTTTTCTGGGCAGGGGTGAGCCCCGCTGAGAGCTGGGGACCTCCTCCGAGAGCGGGGGCGGAGGGGCGGTTGTGCTAAACGCGGGCCGTGCCTGCCTCCGCACGCACATGCAGGGGAGCGACTGGGGAAACTACCAAATCGGTCGGCATTCCGGCAGAGGCAGAGCTGCGGTACCCGCGCTACTCTGCAGTTTGCAGATCAGGGACTAAGCAGCGTGGCAGAGGAAGAGCTCTCTACAGTTTGAGTAATTGGAAAGAAGACAAAGGAAAGACCTGGTCTCAGCTGCCGGTGGGAGGACGTGGGGTCTGTCGTTGCAGCGCCTTGGTGTCGGGACATGTACTCAGCCCTCATCGGTTCACATGTGCCAAAAAACTGCCTGTTTATGGGCTGGCTTTACAGTGTTTTAAAATTTTCTATGTGATGCTGAAAAGTGCTCTCACAAGGAGTGCTCTATGAATACTAGGGTAAATGCAGCACTTGACATCAAGTTAATTTTTTTTTTTTTTTTTGTGGTGGTGGTTGTTCAGTTAGTGAAGATACACTGTAAACATTTAGGCAGCCAGCTAAAAATCAGACCTGCTGATGTTCTGGGGAAGATCTCACTTGGCATTTTTACACATCCGTTTCTGTTGTTTGCAAACGGCTATAACTTGTAAAACAGCAGGAGTTTTCAGTGTTGCTTTTCTATTTATTTATTTATTTTCAAATTATTAATTAGCCACTCAAAGTGAACTGGGTTCTGAATATCCAGTTTTTCCTGACTTGAGCACTTACTCATTTTGAGCATATAGCAACCATGTCAGATGCATACTAAGGCTACCTTGCGTGGAAGATTCTATTCGTTTGGTTTTTGTCAGTGCTGCCAGACTCTGTTCTGCAGTCCCTAGTGCTTATTAGGTTTATTTGCTTCGTACTCCTCCTATGGCAACAGGTTGTAATTGTTGGTAGGCTTAGGACAGATTTTGTAACAGAAAACTGCACTTCTTTAACCTGCCAGCATCTAACTTGGCTTGCTGTGTTATGTCTCTTGAATGGGAACGTGGTGGTGTGGAGGGTTTTTTTTTTTAATGCATACTTAGGAGTTTTAGTCTACCTGTAACTGTTCTGTGGCTGGTTTAATTCTTATTTCGCTCTTCAGGTGGTTGCTCTCACTGGAGCAACCTCACTCAAGGTGATTATGGACTTGGATTTTCAAATTATTAATTAAGAAAGGTAACAAACATAGCCAGATCCTTTGTGTAGGCTTCCTGTGGACAACTGCATCTTCCACCATCCCATCCCGTCGTGGTTCACTGCCAGCAGGCTCCTACACGGAGCTTTAGCAGTCTAGCCTCTGGTTGATTGAATTTCAGTTCACAGGGTTAATCATCTGCATCACTGCACTGCAGCGTTGTATTTGCATGGATTGCAGTGTTAAACAGAAGGAGGCCAGTCCTCTTGAAACAAAGAGCTGGACATCGTGCTGTTTCTGAGCTCTGCTATTTAGAGTTGATGTATCATGGAAGCAGTTGCTGAACTTCTGCATCTCTTGCTCTGTCTGCTCTCCCCCTCTTAATTGTACAGTGGAGTTGCTGAAGCTTTATTGGTTTTGGAACATTTTACAATATTTTTAATAGTAAGATATATCAGAGATACGATAATACAGCAGTGTAGTTGGTAAAAGGTTGATGGTGTTCTCCACAGGCAGTGGTTACAACCCTGGGAATTATGTTTAGTAACTTGTACATGTAGAACATTAGTGACAACTGCAGAAGAAAAAGCAAAAGCTTTAGTCTTTCAAAGAGACACTTGCAAACCACGCAGAAAATAAATTAAATGCTTTCATTATTTTATATCCTATTAAGTACTTAACAGGGTTTGTGGTTTTTTTAATCAAAACATAGTAATGAAATGGGTATCTTATTTGATAATTAATGTAAGCACTTCAAAGGTTCACACAGCTTCTTTTCATTGGCTATTTATTTGAACTTGGGGAGAGTTGTACTGGCAGTTACTGTAGGTCACAGACTGCAGTGATGCCCCGCTGTTTCTGAGGAAATCAGATGGTCACGTGCTGCAATGAAGAGTACCATAAGCTGCTGTGTAATTCTCTTTTTATGTGTCACTCGTGTATGTCATTCTTGCAGTTCTTGGAATCACAAATTTCATGGATAGATTTTTCTTCTTAGTCCTGTTTGTCTAGTATATTTAACTATTAGTATGCTCCCAGCTAAGTTTCTTTTAGATGTCAAGGATAACTGCTGGGAGCTTATTACATCTGAGTTATTTTTAGGTAGGTTGGCTACATATTGAATGCTCAGAGGTATCCTGAGTGACACGTTTAATAGTGTTTCTGCAAGTTCCTGATCATTATTAATGTAACTTTAAAAATATATTAGTGTTTCATGTAGTATAGAGAAGATTTGGTGTCAGCCTGGAGGAACTGCTCAGTAAGAGTCTCTATGTACTAAGTTTATTGTCATATATTTGCCAACAAAGGGACAGTATGGTCAGAATTCTGCAGATTCTTTGATTTGCAAGAAACCCACCTGCTTTGCTGAAAAATTTTGAGTTTTATAAAAGCTTAACTGAAAATTATGTGGAGTTGGAGACTTCAGTAGTGTCTTTGGAATTGAAAGCTGGTTATGTGTCTCCACTTAGCAGGGTATTGTTTGTATCTGCAGTACAGGTAGTGTCCTTGCAATTTCAGTGGTGTCCTTGTCTTAAAACTGCCAACTTTCTGTCTTGGTTAATACATGACTTCACATTTCTAGCAGGTGTAGTGATTATATTCCTATATTGGGAGGGCATTTTGGTAGTGCTTTATTTGCCTGTTTGTACAATGAGATAAACTTTAATTTGTCCTTGACCAAAAATCTGACTTAAAAAAAAAAAAGTTGTATGTATTTTCTCTTCTTCTGCCCTCTCTCTAGTATAAGAGAACGCACTACAGAGAACATGCCCTGTCTTCTAGCTTTGCCTTAAAAGACCAGCTGGGGAGGCCATCTTCCTCTGAATTTCATCTTTCACAAACGCACCTAACGTTTTCCTGTATTGTACGCTTTTGTATTCATTTCCTAAATTCTTGGAATCAAGGCTCAGTCACCATGTGTGAACGTTTTCTCCTGACTCATTGAAGTGTTGCAACTGTACTTGAGAAATCCCTGGAAAACTAAATTGTACTTAGAAAAAGTGTTCAAACCTTTTTTTTTTTTCCCAAAGAAAACTAAGTTGAACTGTGTTGTATCAAACTTTCACAATCTTCACTGTTCTGTCATTAAGGCAAGATATTTTTATTCACTTGTTCTGATCTTGTGGTATTACGTCCCATAGAGTTTCTGTGGATTTGATAATAAACTGCAGCCTAAGCAATTTTCAGTTTCTGACCATTTCTACATTCAGCCCTAGAGTAATAGGTGCATAAAAGAAAATTCCACTGAAAAATATCTTTTAGGCTGAAGGAAACTAGTCTCAAGAAAAAATTAAAGGAGGAAAAATAGTATTTTGGAGCTGGGCTTCCCCCCCCCCCCCTTTGTTATTCTTTAACAAAACATTCTTTTCCAAGTAGGAAAATACTCATGGTTCGATGTGTTCTAAGTTCCTATGTTCCTCTGTTGAGCATCATATTTCAGAGTGGTTGCTAACATTGTCTTTTTGAATAAGGCTTGGATAATTCTGCTATTCATAGCATTATTACTGTTCATTCTTGGTTTTCACTAGCCATGAGAGGGAAAGGTAGCTTTGAGGTTTTATTCTTAACTAGACAGGACTTCAGGGAAACAAAACTGTCTCTAGTTCTTTGATCTGGTCTGGTATTCCCTTGTTCTGTATTTTTCTTGATCTAGCCTTCGAATGCAGCACAGACTACTAAGCAAGCCTGCAACACAGTTTCTTGCAAGTCAGTACTGGTTTACAGAAAGGTAGATTGTGTTTTACCAGAGACTGTAAAGCATGGGAAATACTGGTCTCACCTTACTACCAATTTTTAAGTCTTTTTGTCTTCAGAATCTCTTTGACCTGGAAGCACCGTGGAGGTCAAGGTATTGCTGTAGGATTGGGCTGTCCGAGGCTATGAGGTGTTTTTGTTATTTTGCTGGTCATTCTTGCAAGTGAATGGTCTGAACACCAAGGTGGAGATTAAAAACGTTTGTGTCAGGTAATACTGCTGAAAAAGGCAACAGAGGCACAACTGTGCTAAGCAAAGGCAGTTTATGCTGAGTGCTCCCCAGTTTGAAGTGGGTGGCTTGTCATGGGCTGTGTGTTCCCAGGCGTCCCCACCAGTGGCACTCTGGTAGATCACCAAAGACACAGTCTGATGGGTGGGAAAGCCAGTGCGGTGATTGCTGGCACACTCACCAAGTACGTGAGACTTCCAAAGTCAGAAAGGCGCAGAAGTTTTTCCTGTTGCCTTTTATTTGTTGTTTTTTTTTCTTTTTTTTGCTTTTTTTTTTTTCTTTTTTGTCTGTTTCCTTGGAGGCCACCATGGCCCATGCTGAAGTGAAGGAGTCTTACCTAGGCCCAGGTGGATGAAGATGTGGTCAGTTGTTTTGCTGGAAACCCGAGGGGGTTTCTGTTTACATTTCTTAAGTGGTAGTTGATTAAACTGCAGTGATTTTCTAAGTTCAGAATGTTCTTAAACATGTGCAAGTTCCCAAGTCATCTTAATGCTGCTCAGCTTTAGCAAGCTATGACTGAAAATTGTTGAGTTGACTTCTTTAGTTCCTAAGGAGAACTTTGAGATAGTTTGAGTTAATAGAAAGTAATTACTGACACACATTGTCCCCTGTCAGGAGGGTGAAGTTTTGTTGTGTTTTTACTCACTTTCTGGTGATGAATAATTTCTTTCCTCGGTCTTGGATGACAATTAGGAGTGGCTGGCATCTTCAGTTCTTCCTTGAGGTGGAATCTGTGGCCTTAACTGTGAAACTGGTGTCAGAAGGGTGCCATCTGCTAGGTCATGCACGGTGAAGGAAAGCAGTGTCCTATGAACTGGAACGTTATAGATTAAAACTGGCAGGTTTTACTGAAAGGTTGAGATTAAAGAAGCTACAGGATATGCCTTGTAATAATTGCCATCAACTATGGTAGCATCAGGTGGCTGATCAAATGCGTTCTGTAACTGTTGTGACATGGCATATTGTATGTAGTCAGAAGTGCAATTCATACATAGTTCCTTTAGTTTTGTTTCCCTTGGAGCTGTCCCAGTGCTCTGCTTTGTTTTTGAAAACTCACTGACCTGGAACTGTGCGTAATTGTTTTTCCCCCCTCTTTCAAGTACAGTGTATGCAGTAGACCTTATTATTCACAGACCTCAATCTTCCCCCCGCCTTCCTATCCTGTTTGGCTTGCTTTTACAATAATTGATGTGTTCAATTTCCACAGAAGATTGCAGGTTATCTTGCACTTTCCTATTTGCTTGCACACACCTTAACAAGCTCTTTCTTGTTTTTGCCAGAGATGGTGCGCTGAGTCATTTCCATGAGAGGCTTCTGTACCACTCCGAAGCAAGAATACATTAAAGAACAAAAGGTGTGAAGGTGTACCAGTGTTTTCCTGGCTAGAAAGCTAACCCCCAAGTGAATGTATTGAAGATTTCTAGACTTGGTGGGACAAATATCTCTACCTCCAGTTTTATGAATACTGCTAGCTATGGCTGTGGAACTCTGTTTGCTGCTGCTGCTGTTTTGTGGAAGTACTATTTCAGAGGTACAGCCTATATACAAACCGCCTCCTGGGACTCTGGATTTTGGATTTGTACCAGCCAAGACCTATGATACAGGTGCATACCATGAACCTGGGCCAATAGGAATTTTGTTTAAAATAGTACATGCATTCCTGTACTTAGTGCAGCCAAATTCTTTTCCTCAAGGTAAGTAGATAATTTTTTTTTTTTTTTTGGTAAATAAAGATTTGTTATTGATATATTCATCCTATTGTAGATACCAAGACCATCATCTGGAACTAAATGATATGAAAGGCTTTGTTAGTAGCATGTGTTATGGTCTGGAAATGTGTACAGTTTCATTTTTCTGCTAAGCATAGCATGTGTGTGGAGTTGTTAATGAAAATGAAATGTTGATGAAATTTCACAGAACTTTGCTTGCATATCTCAAAGCTGTTGCTGACATATTTGAGGCTTTTTTTTCCTTAAGTGAAACTTTTTCTTATGTATGCTTAGAAGCATGGGATAGGAGTAAAGCATACACTGCTTTGTATTTAGTATTAAATCCATAAGAGACATCTCTGAGATTTGCATATTATGATAAACAGTCAGGTGTTTATGAGATTTAGCTTGGGAAATGGAAACTTAGCAACTTGAAATAAATTTCATTTGTTTCCATATCTGTGCATCCACAGTCAAGTTTTATATAAGGGTAGTTCCATTACACAGCCACCTGTAACTTCTTGTTCCTTTTGTGAGCTGAAGTTAAGACTTGAACCTGCATTTGTTTTTTTGAGATACTTTTTTGCATTCCTTTCCTACTAAGTTGTCTCTTCCTCTAAAGGAAAAGTTAAGACATCAGAGAAGTGTGTGCTTATTGAGGTTGCATTGATTAAAAGGTGCTTTTGGGAATTCTGTGTGTTCATGGATGTGGTTGTATCAATTTAACTTTACAACATGCTTTTTGTTTCATTTAGCTCCTAAAAGAAAATGCTAATGTGTTTGAATAGTATTGGCATTTAAAATTATATTGAGGTGAAGTTTTGATAAAATCTTAAGAATGGCTTTGGTTTGTTATTGATTCCTTTTGGTGGTTTAGCTGTAACTATGTGTAAACAGTTTATATTATTTTGTAGTACATCTTTCAATTTATATATTGAAACCTTTAATTTAAAATCGTAAAGTCTTTGGCCATGTACCCATATGATACCTGTGAACTATTATTTGCTTGTATTTTTGACTTCTCTTCAATAACTGTAGAAGAATGAGCTCAAATGAACTTGAACGAATGAATTCTCTTTAGACAAGTGCCCAGAGTCCCAGGTTTTAACCTGGAGAGCAAACTGGCCTGTTCCCTGCAGGATCTGTCTTCTGAGCAGGTCTTAAACAAGGTGTAATGAGGGCTATTGCATGAAGCTGACAGTAATGTCACCTTTTGTTGGTGACATGGACAGTGGCATTGAGTGCACCCTCAGCAAGTTTGCCAGTGACACCAAGCTGAGTGGTGCGGTCGACACTGGAGGCAAGGGATGCCATCCAGAGGGACCTTGACAGGCTTGAGAGGTGGGCCTGTGCGGCCCTCATGGAGTTCAACAAGGCCAAGTGCAAGGTCCTGCACACAGGTCGGGGCAATCCCAAGCACGAATACAGGCTGGGTGGAAAATGGATTGAGAGCAGCCCTGAGGAGAAGGACTTGGGGGTGTTGGTTGACGAGCAGCTCAACATGACCCAGCAATGTCCATTTGCAGCCCAGAAAGCCAACTGTATCCTGGGCTGCATCAAAAGAAGCGTGGCCAGCAGGTCGAGGGAGGTGATTCTGCCCCTCTACTCCACTCTCGTGAGACCCCACCTGGAGTACTGCGTCCAGCTCTGGGGCCCTCAGCACAAAAAGGACATGGACCTGTTGGAGCGGGTCCAGAGGAGGGCCACAAAGGTGATCCGAGGGCTGGAGCACCTCTCCTATGAAGACAACCTGAGAGAGTTGGGGTTGTTCAGCCTGGAGAAGAGAAGGCTCTGGAGAGACCTCATAGCAGCCTTTCAGCACCTGAAGGGGGCCTGCAAGAAAGCTGGAGAGGGACTTTTTACAAGGGCATGTAGTGATAGGACAAGGCTAATGGCTTTAAACTGAGAGGGGGTTGATTTTAGGTTAGATCTAAGGAAGAAATTCTTCACTATGAGGGTGGTGAGGCACTGGAGCAGGTTGCCCAGAGAAGTTGTGGATGCTCCATCCCTGGAAGTGTTCAAAGCCCAGTTGGATGGGCCTTTGAGCAACCTGGTCTAGTGGAAGGTGTCCCTGCCCATGGCAGGGGTGTTGGAACTAGATGATCTTTAAGGTCCCTTCCAACCCCAACCATTCCATGATTCTTCTGGAGGGACTGTTTCCAGATACCTCTGCTTTTGTGGCCTCTTTCCTTTCATTAAATAAGCAGATGAACTATTTGCCTCTCTGTGAGACCTGATACGTTAGGATTGTCATCTGCATTCAGCTCGTAGAAACAGGCCTTTCTTCTGCCTACAGACTATCTTACTCTCTTACGATTGTGGAAACTTGATTTCAGTGAGATGTTTACTGTGTTTTTTATATTAACAGGAATTTGGTCTGTAACCTTGTATGTCAAATTTAATATTATGTGTCCTAAGCATGTAAATAGTCATTGAGAATAGAATTTGTGATCAAGATTATAGTCCTGTGGGACTGCTTGTAGTAAGTTCTGCATCAAGTAGGTGTTGTGAAATCCAGTATTAAAGAGAAAGGAGACATCCAGAAGTAAATCACTTGTTCTTAGCTTGTAAGCTTTGAATGTCTCATACCTCTCCTTCCGCCCTCACAGATACTTTTTGCCAAATCAGGTATTTTTAGAAGTTTGGCTTTCAGTGTTTGCATTAGGTGAAGTCCTTTTCCCATGCCCTCTTATACCTCACTGCAAAATACAGATTTGATGGATTATGTTGGTTTGAGTCATACCATTTACTTGGTTAATCCCCATAATCTCTTTTGCCATATGCTGTTCTGTTTTCACATTCAGTGTATTAATAATGTAGTTACATATTTGAACATTTTTAAACTGCCAACTTGAAACTGTCAACTTGAGTTAATTCTGATTCAGAGATGAAAATAAACATAATCACAAATGGGCACAGAAAGCAAGCCTTCTGATGTTTCTAATGCAAAACTTCATAATTCTGATTGGGCTGGTGCTTCAGAAGAGTCAGCTCCAGGTTGATGCCCCAGTGTATTGCATATAGTCATACATAGAGAAGTGTGATTCGTGTGCAGGGCTTGCCATCAACCACTTAGACCTTTGATCTTAGTAGTTTTATATTTATTTTCCTAATACTTGGAAGTGCTTGATGTTTGGCTTTCCAATCTACTGTTAGTACTCTTAGCTGGGAGGAAAAAAAGTGACAGGATTGTCTAATTGCATGTAGATATTCCTGCCTTTGCAAGACATTTTTGTGCTCACAGTAGTGCTCCAGTGGAGCTGAACAAGTTACAGTATAACATTCATACTCCTTCAGTCCCAAGTATGCCTTTTAGGAAGAAAGCTAGTATGATAAAGCAAAGTATGAAGGATATCAGAGTCTTTGGGAAATGTTCTTAAAGTATTTGCATGCTGCTAAGCCTTAACATTTATTTAAACATTCTTATATGTTACTTAAAAGTTGAAAGAGATCACTTAATTTAAAGAAAAAAAATCAGTCAAGGAATATTTTGTAAGTTTGGTGGTTTTTTTAGTTAAATCTAAGTGAGTAATTATTTAAATTTGTTCATGCCATCCAGTTTGTGGACATACAACTTACTCTTAGTTTAGATTTAATAGGTAAGTTATTAACAGGATTAAATATAGTGCTCACGTAAAGCATAGTAACAGAACCAGGGCAAGGAACTGTAACTTCTTAATTTTTTTTTTTAAATTGCAGAATCTTTAAGACAGCATTGTGCTTTTTGGATATGGCAAGAAACTAGTTTAAAAAAGGGAACTAGGATATCTGATTGCAGTGCTTCAGTGAGCGTAAATAGATTCTGCTTTCAACTCCACCAGTCAAATACTTTTGTCCTCACTAGATGATGTACTGGTGTATATGGGAGTGAATTTACTCCCAAGCATAAACTGTTATGCGGGGAAGCAGCCTCCACTTTGAGTTAATGATACACTGGAGTGGAAAAGACTGTGTTTGATCACTAGTTTCTACTGGAGGCTCAGTAGGTCACTTTAATCTTGCTGTGCCTTGGTTTCTCCATTTGTAGAATGGAGGTGGTGGTGCTACTACTCCTTTTGTTGAGGACTGTGTAGGATAGAGCATCATTATTCTTTCCTGTTAATAGCACCACTTACAATAAATAGATGATAATAGGAAAATTACAAGTTGCTGCTATCACTCGGCTAAGAGGACATCTAACAAAACAAGTTGTCAGTTTTTCTTGCACTTAGAATTTTTCATAAACTGAAGTGTTAATTTATGAATAAAGTTAAGTCAGTTCATGGTTGTGATATGGTGCACGTCACCTGTTGTGTTGGAGACCTTCAGATGTGAACTTGGCGTAGACACGGCATGGTCAGTATGATCCTCTGGCTGCTATGAATATCTTATCATGGCTTTGTCTTTGTCCCCATACAAACGAGTTGTTAGATGGAGTAAGATGATGTTAATCTGAGATTCCACTTGCTAGCAGGATGTGCACAACAAATCTTTGGCTTCACAGCTTCTGTCTTGCAGCGAAAATCTGAAGAGTTCACAAAGGGAGTAAAGCTCTTGCTCCTATTTTTAGGTGAAATAAGACAAAACCTTACAGGCTTGTTCACCTTACTGTAGTCTACCTGAATGTATTGCAGGATGACTGTGCCACTTATGTTGAGTTACAGCTGCTTTGTTCCAGCTTCTGCTTTTTATTATGGATCACCCTGTTTCTGCTGAAGCAGGAATAAAACTTCAACTTCAAAACCAACTGTTGAATGCAGGTACTTCCTGGGCAAAACACAGTATGAAGAGTTAAATGTATTATTTGCCTGTGGGGAACAAGGACAAACTGGTTTTTAGACCTGGACTACACCTCTTGATTCTTTCTCTTTGTGGAGTCTCACTTGTTGAAGAGTTTGAGCATAAGACTGAGGCTCAGAACTTGACTATTTTAATGCACATTCCTGTCTCTGACCCCTTTTGGTCTTCCTTTCTCCTCACCTGGTAAGCCCTTAAAGCAGCTGCAAATTGCGGAGTTCAGCAAGTTAGTATTGTGTTCCCTGGCTCTGCAATTTGTGTCTCACATGAGAGTATTCAGCAATTAAAACATTTTAACTTTTTTTTTTTTTAAAAAATCACATAACTTGGTGTGAAAATAAACAGTGCATCTCTAGCTAGTATAGCTGTAACAGAAAATGCATATGCAAAATCCTGTTGCAGTAGGTAGGTTTGAGCTCCTAGGGTATTGATTTTTTAATATATTAGGTGTGTTGCATGTGAGGTTCTAAAGCAAATGATCAAAACACTTTATCACCCCCTCAGTTAAAAACTCAGTAAGTCAGAATTTTATTATTTTGTGTGTAAAACTAACTTCTTTGCCTTTTGTAGCTATTTAGTTCTTGGTTGTCCGTTTCTACTTTAGTTTTGCTTCCTGTTAGTAATAAATCTTCCACAGCTCCCCTGCAACATAAGATAATGCTCAGGTACCCAAAGCAATTATGACCTTTTGTAAAAACTTAAATTACAATATCCTTTTTCCAGTTGTGTGAAGTCTCAATTTTAGTTTGGGTGTGAAACTGCACTGATGTGATAGACTGCTTTTTGAGCTAGTGTTTGACAGCTGCCCCCCTGTGCATGTGGGTTGGTTTTCTTAAAGCTTATGTCCTGGAGCTGGCTTGGGAGCACGGATGCAATTGCTGGTGCAGGAACTGAGAAGAAGGGAGGAAGAGCAAGACCTGCCCTTTAGTTAAGTTAGCTGTTAGCTTGGCTAAGCTGTGTTGTGAAATGACAATTTCAGTAAGCTGTGGAGTCAGTGCCTTCACCACATCCCTGTAACTGGTTGGTTTTTTTTTTTTTTTTTTCCCCAGCAGTGTGGCTAGAGCTGTGATGTGAATTTAGAGTAACAGCTGAAGTGTGTATATCAAAAATGCAGGTTTCATTGACAGAGGTTATATGTAGCAAGTAGTGGTGGTGTCATTTGGGTAGAACTGGGATGAGAAGGGGGGCTTGTAGTTCTCCTTTGTTTGGTAATATGGTGTATACATTGAAAGAAATGTCTCGTGTCTAACATTTTTTGGAAATACTGGGGAAGATGGAGCAGCAGGAAGATACAAGATAAATTAGCATCTTTTCTCTGCCCACTCATATACATTTAAGGAAATAGTGTTTAAAAAAATCATTGCTCATTTCATGCTGGGAAGTTAAGAGATGCTCTACTTGATGACATACCCATGTAAACAAGGAACACTGAGAAAATTTCTGAAGCAGATTTAAGGCCTGCTTTTTTTATTTTCTTAGGAGTCAGAAGAGTAATTCCTTTTCCCCTGAACTATTCCCAGCTGCAGACTGTCTGACAGATTGCTTGTCAAAAGGATTTTTTTGTGGACAGGGAGGAGACAGAGATTTTAAGGAGGGGAGGCTTATACCGATTATCTGCTAGAGGCTACCACAGAAAACTACAGTTGCAGACATTAACGCTTCTCTGATGTCTTCCTGCCCACTTCTTTTGGATTATGTAAACAAGGAATCTCTTTTGCAGACAGGTATTATGTGGAATATATGCAAGTCATTTTTTAATCAGTGTACCATAGCTGATCATCTGAAAATCTTGCACTATACACACATCTGGAATAATTTCTCTGCAGTATCCTCAATGCTTGCCCCAGTATGTTTTAATGCTGCCTGCCAGCTGTGCCTAGGAAAAAATACGTGCCTTGACAGCAATTGGAAAATGACAATCCAGCTTCACAATTTCAACACTGTTAGGACAGAAGGGAGAAACTAATGAAAATGAACCTCAAGAGGAGTCTGAGGGAGTCGGGTTACTTTCTGTGGGGAGGGTGTTCAGAAGTGGCATTACCACAGACAGCTGGAGGGCACCTCAAGCAGTAGTGTAGTACCTCTTGGAGGCTAGATTATAAAAACAAATAAAATGGGCCTGCAGTTGTGTGGTATTGAGACTCAGCTCATATTTCCCAAACCTAAACTGCCTTCCACCCCTTCCAAATTAGACAGCTATGTCCTTTCTGTCTGTTGGGAACGTTTCCTGGCAAGTGGGTTGGGGATTTTCTGGGTGAGGTACTGAGTTGGCTCAGGAAACCTGCTAACAGTTACAGCATGGGCAATGCCAGGCCAGTGCTTTAAACTTTCCCAACCCTGTTCTGTTTGTCTGTGGACATCAATGGGAGACACAAGGTATAACCAAAGAGCTGATCAGCAACATTCCCTGCCTCAGTGTGCGGGGGATGCATTCTGGGCACAGCTAAATCCAGGGGTGCCGACTACAAGAAAGGGAAGGGTTGGGAGGTACAGGATGGTATTGACAGAACGTAGCCTTGTTGTTTGTTATCATTCTAGGTGAAGAAGCTTCATTGATAGGGTTTGTGTATTTTGAAAGAAAGAAGCAAAGGTACCATGTCCTAAAGATGCATGTATCTAGATAATTAGTACTACTGGGTGGTGTGTGTATTGGGGGTAGTAATGTTAGATATGTTGAATGTAGCATGGTGTCTGTGTACTAGCAATTACAGTAAAACACTGAATTAAGCTCTGTGTGCATTCATTAATTTCTCTAAAAGATTGCCCATCCCGTTTAGTATCTCATAGCAAAGAGAGAAGCAACTTGGACATCACCTTGGTCAAAGCCTAAGTTTTGCCTTTCAGATGCCAGTGCACAGTCACAGTCAGAGTACACCGTGTGAAGGTGGCAGTTCTTTGTGTCCCTCCCTCTGTTAACAGGAAATCTAAACCCCTAAAAGCATGAAAGCTTATTTGAGACTTCAAGAGCATACCTGCAGCATCTTGTATGGTGAGAAGTGGGATGGAGCCGGTTTTGGGTCAGCCACATTCCCTGGTAACAGGTATCATGTGTGAACATCTGAAAATTATCTGTGACTGCAGACATCTTACCGGTTTTCAGGCCACTCTGCTGAGGCTCCATGATTTTCCTAGCTTAACAATGGCAACTACTCTGCTGTCCATCCTCCCCCTCCATTTAATTTTTACAAGCTTATCTATCTGCATAGTGTTAAACCTCATTCTCTTTTCTAACTTGTACTTTATGGAACTGACAGGGAGAGAGAGGGGGGATATGACTGAACTTACTGGAATAACGTGTTCACAAGCCTCTAAGGGACCTCTCAATTCCTTCATCATCTTGGCTGTTATGAAGCACTTTGAGTTAATCATGTCAGATACTGTATGGATACTGCCTGTTACTGGAAAAGTAGTCATTTGACTTTCTTTTGTCTTTGTTATCTAATTATGATGGTCTATAACATTAGCCTAGCCCTCTCATTTTTTTGTCTGACAATTTGTTTAGGTTGTCGTTTACAGAGCAGCAGACTCCTGGGTCTTGTTCAATGATGGCTTTTTCTTGAATGATGTCAGTCAGTGTAATAAGAATTTGATAGATCTTTGCAACAAACCTTCTTTCCACAGTCCTCATATTCAGTGTTTAATTACATTGAAAATTATGAGAATTAGAATTTTTTCCTCTGCCTTTTTCTCACTGTATTTTTTTTTGCTTCTCAACATGCTTTGTGTAACTTTTAGATCTTAACAAAAGCGATGCTTTTATCTAAGTGAATATGTACTATTCAAAAGTTGCTGGAGCAAAATAAATGTGTAACTATTAATTTTAGTGGTTTTTCATATCCTTTTAACAGTATTAAATCTTTCCATATTGGTATTAAAGCTTTTGAGTATACTTCTTCCTTTTCTACAAGTGAGTTACCTTCTTGTTAGAAGGGAAATCAGCTGCCATGAATGTCAGCTATTGTAGTGTAAGCTGAGTAATCTGTCAGTATATACATCTTAGTGTAAGCCTACCAGTTACAAAAAAAACCCTACAAACCTGCTTTGACACTTTTTTGCAATATGCAGATATATTTCATCTAAAACCAGTTCTGTGATTAAATTATGACCTGTATTGCATTGTAACATAATCAAGATCTTTCTTTTCTCTGAAAATATACCAAATTATTTTATTTTTGTGAACTTTAAACAATAATAACTGTTGTGAATGTGAGTATTCTTACTACTACTAAGTATTGCCTTGGCTGTTTAGCTCAGCTGAAAGATGCCTGGGTGTACCTGTACAGAACAAATACAAACTTGAGGCCTAATTAACTTTCTTCAGAGTAGCAGCCTTTACTTTTGCTTTCATTTTTGAGTGAAGTAGTGATCTCTGTAGTACTTTGAACAAATATGCGTGCCACACTTATTGAACATATGTGGAAAATTGTGGCCGTTGCAGAAATGGGAAAACGGAGAGAGGGAATTCTGAGGAATCTCAGTGAAGCTGCCAGAACGCCAGTCACTGAGGTAATTAAAAGCTGCTACCAGCAGGGCTCCAGCGTGTCATTCGCAATTATCTGTGTTCATATTTCCAATAATTCAAGTTATGCACTGAGAGTGGATTTTCTGTGCTTTCCTCGGTTTACAGCAACTTGTGAGGAGAGAAGGGAGTAGGAAAAATGCTGTTGTTCATGCAGTCTAAATATTTACTACCTCAATCAAAGTTACAAGTCCAATATGTCTACACAACCCACACTATCAAGAAGTTGCTCAGTCTCTGCAGTGTGCTAAAACAGACAAGCATACACAGTGCACCAAGTTAAATCTTTGCCCGTAATCTGTTGTAAATCCTTACCAGATGGTGGCCTAGAGAGAACTTTAGGTAGCTACTGCAAACAAAGTGGCAAAAAATAGCTGCCGTGGCACAAACAATGTGCTATAGGAGTTCTGTTGCCCTCAGAAAATGAGAGAATGCAGTTTCTGTGTGGAATACTTCTTCAAAGCTTTCTACTTGACTTTGTGTCTGCATGATATATGCAAATTTATTGCAGCCTCCTAAGTAAAGATTTTTCTAAAGGCTTCTCTCTCTTTGTTCTTTTTCCAAAAATTCAGCAAGAACAGAACTTGCTTTGTAGCAAAGAACAACTAGAAAGGCCCTGCAAAGATTATTTTCAAAGGAGAAATCATTCTAGGTGTCTTGTAACAGTCAATATTGTGGCAATTTCTCTTTTTCTTTAAACCTTTTGCTGACCACACTCTTTAACATTGTCTGTGCATGTTGATGGAAAGCAGAATGTGCCTAAACAGAAAATGCGACTGCACTAAAGGAATAAACTCAAGTTTGGGGGAGCTGTAAGGTGTGAGGATTTTCTGTGGAAGACTTAAATTACCCATTTGGTCTTCCTGACTAATAACAACCTTGAGAAAGCTAAACTTATAAAACTTCCATTGTTTCATCCATATTTTTGGGAAATTGGGGAACTTTTTGTGTGCATGAATGAAGTTCATTGACTTACTGTTATCTGATCCACTGCTGTATAATTTCTTCAGTGGATCAATGGTATTTTCTGTCAGGAAGGATGCAAAGGGGCTCTCCTTAATTTGACATCCTGGTTCCTTCAGCAGCTGTTGCTGCCCTGCAGTTCCTCATCTTCAGCAGTTGCACCGTGCTTAGGTCCACCTGTGCTCTGGTTAAAGCTCACCCTGTTTAGACCACTCCTACAGCTTCAGTCCTTCTCATAGCTGTCCATCTCTTCACGACCTACTTCATATTGCAGCTCTACCCCCTCTCACATTGCCCCTTCATGCATCCGGTATAAGCTAAGGCTCATTTCTAGGTGGTCTAGTAGCTTGCCCTTTCAACTACAAATAAAGCAGTATGTGCTTTACGAGTCTGCTGAGACCTTAAAAAATGCATTTACTATGTTTTTGCTTCTGTCATGCTGTGTGTTGCTGGATTTTGAGACTGAGCCAGAGTACTGTAGGGTAAGTGTATTTCTCTTGCTTTTGATGAATATGTAATTAAAGAATGCAGAGTCGGAGAATGGGAAGGGACAACAGTTGTGTTGATGAGAGGAAACAGCATACTGAAGGCAGAAGGGGGTGAAAAGGCAGATTGCCATAGCAGATGAGAAGTTAAAATACTTCAGCAATTTAGTATATATTTGTCATTTTTTACCTCCATTCAAACAAGTTCTTCCAGCCATTGTAGAGTAACAGGTTCTAGGGTTTCATTTTGCATGTCAGTGGTGAGGTACAGCAGCAAGGTTCCTTTCTTATTTGCCTTTTTTTCTTGTCCAAAGGCTGGCTGATGGTTTAAGGTTATGGGTTTTGCACATGATTTCTTTAATGTAGGTGAATAAACAGATGATTGAACAGAGAATTTCCTTTCACCATCTCTGTAGTGTGAGTAGGTGGGTTTGTGTGTGGGCTTCAGAAGTGAGGGAATGTAGGTGTCACCCAGGAGTTGTGCTCAGAGAGAAGGTGGCCGGAATGGCCTCATGCGAGGAGCAGGAGGGTGGAAGCTGAACCACCATCATGTTCCCAGTAACTCAAGGTAAAAATACCTAGGAATTGTATAGAGAGAGAGAGCATGCCTAAAAGTTGTGGGGAGAATTTATCTGAGAAGGCTGGGGTTTTTTCTTAGTCTGGGGACAAGGTTATGGCCCAAACCTGTCTGAGGGAGATGCTGTGAAGGAGGGAGGGGAGTGAACCTTCTGAATCTGGAGTCTAGTCTATCTTGAGTGAATGCATGGATTAGACTCCTCATCCGTGGACTAAAGTGGTCTCTTACTGTGTGGGAAGTGGGAAGATGTCACCTCTGAGGCCTCCCACTTGGCCTACAGAGTGAGTTTTCATCTTGCTCTGCAGGAAGAGGACAAACTGCGCGGAGTGAGCAATGCAGCAGGACCCTCTCTGCGGTCTCCACACCAGCGTGCGTGGTGGATTCTTTGGCCACCAACATTACTGAGCTCCCGCCTCGCCCTGCGGTGGAACCAGAGCCAAATGGTCGCTGGGCGATGAGGGACCGTGCGAGTGAGCAGAGCTGTTAGGTAGTTATGTGGCAGTAAAGGGGAGGACCCTGGGTTATCTGCTGAAGGAGACCTCTTCAATGGGAGCTGAATCTGACCGTAGTAAAGGCTAATAGCTAGAGGCTTTCTAATTTTGGGGAAGCAACCAAAGCCCCACTCATATCAAGGAAGTATTTTAAAATATCGGTAAAGTGAACTTGCAGTAAAACTTGCTGTAAGATACCTGAAAGATTTTTATCTCTGATGGTAAGTCTGAAAGGCTAATATAGCTTACCTGGTTTTCTTGGACTTGCAAGAGTTATTCATTAGTCTGACTCATAACTAGAGAGGAAAAACCCCAAGCTTTAAGTCATTTTAATTCATTAATTTCAGACTAATTATTGCTGCTTATTTGTGACACTAAATGTGGTCAAACTGACTCATATTCAGAGAGGTGCTGTACTGTTCAGTGTGTGTTCAATCAATTGACTCTCTTATAGATGAAGGGGAATGTGGTGCAATACTATGATATGCATTAGAATGAGATAGCATTAAAGCAGTTATTAATATATCATGTATATTATCTATGTAATTCTCCCCTGTTGTTCTGAAAAATCTACATTCAGTGTGACATGAATGCTTCAGTCATGGTTCTTTGCTTGAAGTCCTTTTCAGAAGAGAAGCCTAATCTGTTATATTATGCATAAAAAGATAAATTAATTTCTGGCATAATTTGATTAATGCTGGAGTTGCACTATAACTGGATGGGCTCAGTGGAATTGTTTGAGGGAAGATGAAGCATAGCATTCCCAAAGGTTTTACTCCAGCTGTTTTCCTGTCATTTAGATTTGAAAAGCTTTCTTGGCAGAAGAATTTGTAACTAATTTATGTTGGTACTTAATAGCCAGACAGCTTATTTTTAAATATCTATTATTTTTACTATCCCTTTCCTTAGATCAGTTCTAAGAAGCAAGCCCTAGTGCTAACCTAATTTTCTTGTCTGGGTAATGAGATATTGAGTGTATGTACACAATATGCGTGCAATGCAGGAGTTGGTGATTATGTTTCCTTAACCAGGGCTTCTCAGAGGTGCTTAATATTTCATTACAAATTGCATTGGTAAATTAATAGTTCATCTGGCTAGTTAGATTTACTAGGGCAGATGCCATTTCACATGTGTGATGAGAACAGGAAGGAGACAGCAAAGCAGTAATGTAATTAGCCGTGTAAATGAGCCTCGCAAGGTAAATCTCTTTAACCCCAGTGATAAAATGTGTTCTGTGCTAAAGCCTCGGATTACTGGTCCTGTGAAACAATGTGTGCAGCTGGTCAAGCCAAGATTTCAGAAGTAATCCCATTAATTTGAAAATAGAGGACACCACTTTTTATCATACCTTCCTAGCACTTTTATTTTTGAAACAGGTATCAGCCTCAAGGTGGTACTCTGCCAGTAATGCAGAAGAGAGTCGTGTGGAGTTACTTTAGTTCAATTTTAAATAAAAACTTACTTGAATGCTAGAGATGAGATGTTCTAGCTAGGGAGGAAAGGTGCTTCAGAAAAGCAAACCAAAATTACAGACTGAATTAAATGTGAGCTGAGGTGTCTCTTCACTGTGCTACAGTGAGCAGTGTAGCCATATGTGAAAGCATGATGCTTGTATTTACACAGTACCTGGCACAGGACACATTCCCCTGCTTAACCCTTAAGTGCTGCAGCAGTAACCATGATTACTATCAATGTGCGTAAAACCTAATGGGAGATTCTGGTTCTGCAAAAACCACTAAGGCAAGTTTGTGCTTACAGATGTGTGGGTGGGTAAGTAACCACGGGTAATCTCACATTCAGTTATTGCCAAAATTATATTTTTATGGGATTATATATGACTTCTGCATTTCATTCGAAACGAATTAACTGGGAATGTGTCTCATCCACTTGATACTGAAGGCTGTTGAAATAGTAAATTCATGGCAAAGACTGGTCAATCACTGTGTGCTGCCTGGTGAGAAAAACACCCTGAAGCTTCATGTTACTTCTAAAAAATCATTACAAAGTAATATAAGTAGTAAATCTCTGTTCAGCAGGGAAATCTCACATTCTGGAAAATTAAGGGAAAAAATGTGCTGTATAATACTGGCTATTGTGCTAGGTATGAAACTGGTGATATTCTCACTATTTCACTTATTCAATCCATGTCAGAACTTTTTGTACCTATTTTCAGGCTTTCTTGTTTATTATAAGCCTAAAGGTGTTTTAGTTTCTGATGAAAAGGCTTTAGAGCCTCTAAATTTCAAAAACACATTGAAAATGCTGTTTTCTGCATCGGTGTGTGATAGTGTATTCAGGTTGATTTCTGTCTTTTTTTTTTTTTTTTTTTCTTTTGTTTTTGAATGGCAGGCTATAAATTATGGAAACAGTATAAATAAAAACTGTGAATCAGGAACTTTCTGAGCAAGTAATCGAGCAGTTTGGGTAGGGGGGAGTGTTTTGGTTATTTTAAGTATTGGATGTTCTCCTTGGAGATACTGAAAACCTGACTGGACATGGCCCTGAGTAACCTGCGGTGGGTGACTCTGCTGAGCCAGCGGGTTCCTTTCAGCCTCAACTGTCCTCTCTTTCTCTTGAGTAGTTTTACATATGCATATACATATGCATACAGATGTCTGTAAATATATATGTGTGTATAGATGTATGTAAAACTTGATGTAAAATGTTTTTTTGTTTAATTTTCCTTTTAATTTATGGCAGGGACAGACACTGAACTAGAAGAATGGGTAAAAACTTCCAACTTTTATTTAACAGGAAAGGCTTACGCTTTTAAAATTTTATCTTGTA
Organism: Pelecanus crispus; assembly: GCF_030463565.1. Taxonomy (NCBI): domain Eukaryota; kingdom Metazoa; phylum Chordata; class Aves; order Pelecaniformes; family Pelecanidae; genus Pelecanus; species Pelecanus crispus. The sequence continues at coordinate 70,182,218 of NC_134646.1, forward strand.
CCGATTCCCAACAGTAGGAAATGTATCAAAGGAAGTTTTTGTCAATAATAAAATCTAGCTTTCTTACATGCTTCCTGGCAGTGCTTTCACTCCTCCATTAAATATTTTATAATAAGAAGTCAGCATGATTGTAGGATAACTTTGGAATAATTTAGATCAGAAGGGACCTCCAGAGGTCATCAGGTCCAACCCTCTTCCAAAGCAAGATGAACCTCCAAGTCAGGAGCAGCCTGGAAGTGAGGGCAGGTTGCTGGGGGCTCTCCTGCTTGGCTTCGGAGTAGCAGGAAGGAGGGCGATGCCGCAGGGTCCTGGGCAGTCAGCTCCCATGTTTGACCGCCCACCTGCCCGCAGACGGTCAGTACGGCTTCATGCCACTGAGGATCAAAGAAATTGTTCTGTTCTTCTTTCTTCCTTCCCATTGCATTCTGATTGAAGTTGGTAGAAATTTCTCTTTAGCGGCTGTTCTGCAGTGTGTTGTCACATAATGCTAAATGGTTGGATAAATGTGTAAACAAGAGGGTTATTTTAGCCATTTTCTTCTCCTGCTTGCTAAAAGGCATCTAGCTGTAGAGAAAGTTCATTGCCTTACGTATTTTATGCACCAGTGCTTCTTAAATTTACTTACTTGGTAGGTATATAGATATAAACAAGAAGAAAGAAATGTTGCCTCTGTTGAAGAAGAAAAATATCTAACAGCCTGTGTGAATGACGTTTTTGGGGTTTGCACAGTTCTGCCTCACTTGGCTGTATACCTCCTTGCCTCTGGAAGTCCCTGAGAAACTGATGGTGCCTGGGATACCTCCTTGCCTCTGGAACTCCCTGAGAAGCTGATGGTGCCTGGGGATGGGCTCAATACAGGGAGGACTCTGCTGGTCCCAGTGTGCGTGATGTCTCGGAGCTGCAGCAGTGGATCAGTTGTGTGTTGCCATTGCAGTGGTGGAGAGAACTTTCTTTCCATGGTCTCTTGACTCTCAAGGTGCAGAGCTTGAAAGGATTTGCAGGAATTATAACTTTCTTGTTCTTCCTGGGTGCATATTCTATGTATATTTTGGGCTTACTTCTGTTACTGTGGGATTCAGCCTTATCTTCTAGCATATGTATGGTCTTTCCAAAATGAGGTTGCATCACCGTAGAGAGTCCTTAACCATCTACTGCTGGCACTCTTTCTGCATTTTAGAATACAATTCCCATCTGTGGATAATTTGCAGCTTGACACTCCTGTGATGTGTTAACAGATTGGGGGGTTTTTTATTATTTTTTAATTGGCAGACTTGCTGGCTGCAGCTTCTTTGCAGAGAATACCAGAGGGTACAGCAGTAGTTGCCTTGCTGTTGTGTGTTTTCTTTCCTTGGGCACAGTTTTCTGCAAGGAACTCTTCAGGATCTCTTCAGCTTACAGATCAGTCGAGTCCATGCTCCCTCTGCAGGGTGCTGGGGAGGGAGCGCTATGGGCGATGTTAGCTTAGGGGTTTGTTTTCCCGAGCCGCATGAAGGATTAGAGAGGCGTGAGATCACAGCCCCCGTGAACTCACTGAACATATTTCATGAGTGCTACAATAAATTCTGAGAGGGCTTGGATTTTCGGGGGAGGTGAACAGTCAGTTTTGAACCTACAGGTCTTTTATTGATCTTCAGGATAGCTAACTTACTGGAGGTTTTTCTCAAGTATGTTCAGTTGCATACGGGGAGACTGACAACAGGGCAATTGTGCCACGAAGTGCAGCTCTGTATGAACATGTGGGGCAGAGTGCTCCTCTTCGAGGTGTAGTGTGCTGCTTCTTAATGTGTTTCCTCTTCGTCAGAGGAGACCATAAGTTCAGTCACTCATTTCTCCCAAACATCCAAAAGCTGCTGCTTTTGCACAATGTAGCATGGAGCATACCTAGAGCCGCTGATGCCCCTCTGAGGCAGAGGGTCTGCAGAACTAGGGGTGCCCCTCTTCAAGCGCAGGATGTCATGGAAATGGCTGGGAGCCGCAGTTCCCAGCATAGTTCCCATAGGGTTGGCAAAACCTCGATAAGGGTAGGCTGGTGCTGTCCCAAAAAGAGGATCCATTCATTGCAGCTGCTGGTGTTTACTGAAAGAAACTGGTGTGGTGAAATGATATTTATAATGTTAAGTGGCACTATTTGTGTTAAATTCCTACATTCTTTTTTTGGTGGTTGCTGTATTTTGTCTATATTGTGAACAAGTTAGAAATTAGTGTGTTAGATGGAGCGGCACGTGCAGTAAGTTGGCACGTGTTGGCTTTCTGATCTGTTTTGGTGGTGTTGCATATTCTCATGCAAAGTCTGTTGGTCCAGAGAGAAAAAATAAAAAGAAAGAAAGAAAAAAAAAGTTGGGATAATGTTGGCAAGAATAAGGGTCATCTTCCTTGTACTGTTCAGTCAAGAAGTCATCGTTAACATGCTTGTTTTGCACATTATCTAATTCCATATATGTGTGTGTATATGTATATGCATGCGTGTATGTACGTTGTCATAAACATGAAGCAAAGCTGATACCTGAACATTGTCCAAGTAATCGGTAAGTTTGGGATTCACTTTTAATGATACTGTGGTACAGAGGATGGCCTTGGAAAAACACGCACAGTATTTCAGTAGGAATTCATTAATTGAGAGATAATCTAGGTATCTTCCTGTGAGCTCATAAAATATACAGTTGGTTAAAAATGTTGTTACTAGACAGGTTTATGGAAACACTTATGTGCTTCCCTGTCCTGTTGATGTCTCTTCTTAATTTCATCTTGCCTACCTAAGTTGAATTCATACCATCCTCTTTCCCCTGTTTTTATTATTTATGTTTTTTAAAACTCTGGAATATTCTTGCTTATTTTCAGATCTCATCAGAAAACTAGCACAGCAGAAGTTTGGAAATACACAGGGCGATTATCAAAAGGTAAATAGTCTATGTGTATCTGCATAAAATAATGAAAATTACTTTGAAATTCAGTTTTGTTTCTAAAACAGGAAATAGTATTTTAAAGCTATAAGAACAGGATGCAAGAATGAAATTTTGAATGATGTGTATGATGGTTTCATACAAAATTTGGGACCAAATTTTTTCAAAAAATATTACAAAGAAAATCTCATAAGCCACTGTAAAGAAGCTATGCATAGTTATGTCTCACTTATAAATTGCAGCTGTAATGTGATTGTGGTGTCTGTTGCACAAAGATTGAAGGCTCTTTGTATTGAAAAATACTGCTTTTATTTAAAAACACTTAGAGAGAATCATTACTGTTCAGCTCTCATGTTAGCTTCAGCTATTGTCCTCAAAAAGCTCAATTTATATGCTGGTTCTGGTGCCTTTGTAAAACAAAGTTTCCATAGACTACTTATAAAATATATTTTAGTTTACATAGTGTGCTGATTACATCAAGGATATTTTCCATTCTCTCTTTAGGTTTCTGATTATCCTGTAACAGTTGAAATTCGTAGGGTACTTGGTAGCAAGAGAAGATAGAGTGTAGCATGGATCTGATTTTAGGCTGTTCTCAAGGACAGTACCCCATCTTTGAAGCAATGTCACAGGTTGAGTGCCTGCAGTAGGAACCTTAATCAGGCCCACACAATGGACATGTTACTTTGTGTGAGCTGCTTGCTTGTAGTCATGGCAGTATGGTGTACCTGTCAGGAAGATGAGCATGGAACTTTGCTTATGGGCACTGAGCTATTGCCTCGAATCAGGTTGACCTGAATGATCTTGGGATTCGAAGGGGGAAAGCGTTGTGCTTCCATGTCTTCCCAACAATGAACCTATCACTCCAGTAGCTTGATAACCTCTGCATGACATCTGAGTGTGTGGGTGTTGCCATATGCTGCATCAAGCAACTCTTGCCGATCCCATACGCTCATTTGGTGGGGCTTTGTGAGAGGAGGAACAGAGGGTGGACTTGGTTGGCAGAGTCTTTGGACAAAACCATTAGACCATAGGTGGTATACATGAGTGCAAGTATAGTATTTAGTAACTACTATGTAAGTCATGAGAAATTTGAGACTAATGACAGCTGTAATCCTGCATGGTGGAGACACTTGTTAAAATACTGTGTGATTATAGGGTGGCAAATATAATATTAGGTGTTTTTAGGAAGTATAACAGATATAGGCCGTTTATAGGTCCTAATTTTGACCTGAATACAATGCAAAACTCTAAAACAAATTTGGAAAAGGAAAATCTATCAAGGCAAGTAGAGAGTCCCTCAGAAGATATAAGCATCAATGAGAGGCAGCTGTGAAGAGGCCAGCATGGCTGTAGATGTGCCCCTGGAGGAATTTGCAGTGGGGACAGGGACGTGTGAATATCACTGACGGGTGCAGGTAGGTAGTTAGAAATGTTGCCTGTGGTTTTGATCACTCAGTTTCATGGAGAATGAACTCAGAGTAGGATGGGTTCGGAAAGTGTGTATTAGGATGATCTGGGAAACACGTAGGTCTTCAGAGGAGACTGGAAGAGTTTGCTTCGCTTAGCAAAATAATTGATGAGGGGGGTGATTACTCCTTATAAAATATATGGGGAGAAAACACCAGGAAGAAAAAACTGCTATTTGGGCAAAAGATGGTGCTGTCGCAGAAGCAAATGGGCAGAAATGGGCCATGTGTACATCCATGTAAGAAGACTCACTAGTTCACCAAGTGTTGGGAACAGTTCTTCAGTAGTGAGAACAGGAAATCTGGTTCTGATATTTATCCTGTTAAATTTCTACTGTTGTTCCTCTGTATCTTTTTTTTTTTTTTTTTAACCTATTTGTAGAGTGTGTTAGTGACCCAGGAGGCCCTTCCCACTTCTGTGCTGCGTGTCCCTGTGTTCCCAGGTGGACTCTTACCGTCGATGTTTCCCTGTCCCCTGTCAAGGACAGCATTTCTTGACAGACATTTCTTGAATGCTTTTTCTTTTTTACTTTTGAATAACTTAAAATAAACCTCTACATAATTAGTTAAAAGTGAGGGTGAATTTTGTGTGTACTATGTTAAGGTCCCAAAACTTCTACAAAAACTGCTGTTTATAAAAACAGCCAAAAAAAAAGCATTGAAAAGAAAGTTAGTCAGGAATATCAGCTGTGGCAGGTGGAATTCGTGAAGAAATTGCTAAACCGCAAAGTAACACAATCTTCTGTTGTGTGAGATGTGTTGGGAATTATATGAAACAGATGCTCAGTGTCAAAATAACTGGTCTGTTGTTGTTTTAAGATGGAAATATTTGTTGGACGATTTCTAGAACCCTTTCACTTACCAAGGAAACCAGAAATTATCTGCTATGTATTTTATTGTAAATAATTTCCATAATTATTTAATGGTGATTCTATGCATTATTTTACTTTAGTGGCTTTTTATTATCGTTTCTGTGTTGTTAATTGTTTTGGTCCTGGTTAATTGTTCATTATTCACGTGATTTGTTTTTGTGCATGCTGCCTGTGTATTCTACACATTCTGCATTTGTTTTGACTTCCACAGCCAGAAAACGTTGTCCTGACTCTTCAGGTAAAGTCTTATGGTAGATGTACAGCTTTGAAAAGAAACTAACCATGTCTGTGTGCACTACTTCTATTAAAACATCCATAACTATTTTTAATGTTATTTAAATGTGTTTTTCCATCTAACCTATTTTAAAAATTTCTGAAGTATTCAGCTAACTAGAAAATGGTAATTCTTTTGCAAAATCTAGCCAAGTTCTTCCAAGCATTGAGTTTGTATTCTTCAGAAGGGATAACAGCTTTTAACCAGCAGTTAATAACAATAATAATAATAATAATTTAAAAAAAAAGGTTTAATCCTAGAATTGGTAATTAGGTCAGAAATTTGCAACTCTGCTAATGGTGATGGTTGCTGTGTAGGGATCAGCTGGTAATTGGTGATTGTGAGGAAGGGCGTCAGCAAAGCTGGAACTGGAGCATGATTGATAGCTTGGGAGTAACTTATTTTGCAGGATGATACACAGCCTCAATTTCATCCTTTTACTGCCAAGTTGCCCTTGTGCTGGCGGATTAGTAAAACAGAAGGGGACTCAAAGTACTAGCGTGAGAATTAATTCCCCTAAAATTGGGAAAGGAAAGGAGAAGAGAGATTTATCAGGGAAGGCAGACCACTGGGGCATGCCCACACCATGCTGTCTACCTCTGTGTGCAGACACATGCCCGATGTGGTTCTGGATGTGTTGGCTTGTGCTCGCAGCAGAGGGAAACAGCATGGCCAGCTCGCAGCTTGTCCCCTGGAAGCCACGTCGCCGTGCTGTGGGGCTGTGCCAGCGCTGCCTGGCCCAGCTTCTTGGTCCTGGGGCACTTGCACTGCTTCCAGCATAAAAGCTAGTTAGGGTATTGCATTGCATCGTTCTCTTTCACTCCTTCCAGCTTTTGAAAGCGTCCTTTTAGTTGCTGCTGCTTTGCTGTTTGGCAGAAGAATAAATGTCTTTACCTAAGAGAGCTTAAAATCCACTCCTTCGTGTTTTCCAGTCCCTAAGCAGTTTTTACTTTAGCAGTTTGGAGAAACCTCTGCCATTGCAATCGATCATCCATTGAAGTACTTTCCTTTGCAGTTCCTATGAATCTTTATGATCGTAACTGATTAAAAAGGAGAACAAGCTAAGCCTCCCTTCCCCCTCCCAGATGAAGTGTTGATCTAGTCAGCCTGGCTGACATTTGTGGAGCCTTTTTGGAAACAGATGTGAGAAACAGTAAATTTGCGGTCTGGGAAATCAAATGTGTTCATTTTTAACCTATTTCAATTGCATCGATTCCCATTTGTTTCTTGTGAGCATATTTCTCTCTTAGCACTCCCTCCTGTAGTTCACCTAGCTAATAGTCTAGCTAAATAATTATTAGCTATCAGTACCTACAATGTTATGTATCTTTTTGTTAGAAAAGTTGTCAATTATTGACAAAATACACCAAGTACATAACCTTGGTAACTTAGTAGATGGTTTAGTCTGTAGTTTGATTTTTTTAATTATTTGCTCTATATTGATTGCAGTTACTGTGTGATATCTGCTATTACCACTATTTTTGTCTGAATTACAGGCCATCTACTATGAAATCGGTTTTATAGTCTCCGCAGCCTTGGGATTGCTATTTATTTTGTTACTGCCTCTTGTGGGACTTTGCTTCTGTATGTGTCGTTGCTGTGACAACTGTGGTGGGGAAATGCATCAAAGACAGAAGAAAAATGCTGACTGTCAGAGGAGCTGTTTTGCAACATTTCTTTTTGTTGCTTCTTTAATAATAAGGCAAGTGTAACAAAGAGAACAATATGAAGCTTGGTATAGCACTAATTTTGCAGTGTCATATGACAAATTGTGTTACTGTATTAGCTTACAGGTGCAGAAATGATTTTATTAGACTAAGTAATATTATTGCTTATTAAAGAAAATGTGACTGCATTATAAAAATGCTGCTACCATTGCTATCCACAGGTCATTATGTACTCACTTGAGAGGAGTGTAGGTGTGAAACAAAAAAAAAATTAAGCTTGAATTTGGCAAATGAAGTTTTTGCCAGTCTCAAAATGGCAATTGCAGAATGTTACGTTAAACTTACGAACATAAGATACTGTGTCCTATGTACAATTACCATCCCGTAGAGAACTTGAGGTACAACATACTGCTTTGTTCTTGATAGTGTAGTAGTGGTGAGAAAAGCAATTGTGTGACCTCCTTCAGTATTTGCTGTCCTCAAGATTTTCTTATTAGTTCAAAATAATGGGTTTTCTTTTGGGCACTGAGTTGTTTAAACCATGCATGCACTCACTGTAAAATCCTGGATTTTGGAGACATTTTTTCATTATTAGTGTTAGGAGTGTACTCCTGTTTGTGCTGGCTGTGTAACAGGTGGTGAGGGACTACAATCCAGACTTTTCTTTTCCCTTTAGATGCTTTCAAAATAAGTCGTTTGTTTTCAGGTTTTTTTTATTTTCCTTCAACTTCTTGATATTTTCACCTGCCTACTATCTTATTCTGTGATTATATTAAAAAAAAAAAAAAATCAAGTGTTTTGATCTGTACTGTGTGACTGTTCAGTCAGGTGGGACTTACTTTGTCACTTCACTGTAATCTAGAATTTTTTTTTCTTTTTACTACTGTTTGTCATGACAAATTGAGACCTTGCTTATCCTCAAATGTAGACCATGCTGATACCAGGTATGGGAACATGTTCTTTTCTCCCAGGCGTCACTAACAAACATGACATTTAAGTATTCTGAACACCAGAAAGCTGAATGGTATTGTAGGTGATAGGTGCATCCCTGCCAGGATGACAGGACGAAAGTTCTTCATAGTACAATGGTGCCTCAAAGAAAGCAAGTTATTAAATTACCTGTCAGCCTGCTGAAACTGAAGGTAGCTCACAGAGCTTGTTAGCTATCTTTACACCATGTTGCAGGACGCTGTGTTGCAGGACACTACGTTCTGGTTACAATGGCTGAGGAATGTTGCCTTTTAGCACAGAAATTGAGATCATCCCCCTTGTTGGTCTCTAACTTGTGCATTTGCTGCCAGCTATTCTTGTGGTTTTAAGCATACCCAACACTGGCAAATGCTTCTTCCCAGGTCATGGCTGGGAGATCAGTGATCCCTAGTAACATGCTTTCCAGGACAAGGGAAACTGCCTCTTCAACTCTTCCTGTTTTTTTCCTGTTCTATAAGACATCAGGAGTATCAGATGCTTACCCTAAGGAGGGGTTGGCCTGAGCTCTGTCTGCAGGTTTCCACAGGTGGAGATAACCTCATACGACTCCCTGGCTAAGTCTCTAATGCTGTTGAGTGCTGTGCAAGGCAAGATAGGACTTTACAGGGCTAATATTACTGACCCCTGTCTGATTGAGTGCTCAGGTCTCCAGTGTGCCTGTGTACAAAGCAGGATTCTGCTGCTCTTGGATTGTCTTTCACAAGGGAAGAGAAGATGCCATGCTTGGGTCTATTTAAACCCACATCAGCTTGCTTACTGCTGTGCTGAAACACAAAAGGACAGTCTTGCTGGTAGCCATTGCCCCAACAAAAAAAAAAGGAGAAAGCCTGAGATTTATTTACAACTCTCTCTGTTTCTTATACTGTACTCAGACTAAGTGTCCTTGTGGATTTATTCTCTACCTTTCCCCCAGGTTACCATGCAATTTCAGCTTAGGTGGAAGATTTACCTGTAGTTGTTCTTCCCAAACCCACACATCTCAAGGACTGTGCCACAGCTGCATGCCTCAGCTGTGACAATAATCAAAAGAGTTTAGTCCTGTGCAAGTAAAATGCTTATGGCTACTTGCACACAGAGCCAAAAGAACAAAAACTTGATGATCTCCACTAATACAGTATTACATCAAGATGTGCCGTGCAATCACTAACGTGGGTCCTCTCATTGTTTGGGTATAAAGTTCATGCAGCGCTGGGGACCTCCTTTGGGAGTATGTCTCCCAAACCCCTGCCAGGTGACTGGAATGGCGTAGACTCCTTCACCAAGTGCTGTGCCGCTTCAGAAGATGCATTTAGCAAGGCATGCATCCATCAGAGTACCCTGAACCCACATCTCTGCCAGCGGAGCTTTGCTTTAAAGGCCCTCCAGTGGAACGTATGTGCAGACAGATGCTGGAGGGAACAGGAAGGATTTCTAGGGGATGGACTTCTTCAGGATGTACCATCTAAGTGTATGCTCTGTATCTTCTTTCCCTCTTTCTTGCAGTGCCAGCTGTTCTGGGATTCTCTCAGATCAGAAATTTGAAGAGCGGGAAACATAAGCCTCTGGTTTTGGGGGTTTGTTTTGTTTTGTTTTTTTTTTAATTTTATTTTTTTCAGTCCTTGGTATGGAAAGACACGTCCAAGCTATCTTTCTTTGGCTGGGAAAGACAGGTCAAGTGCATGGTAGAGAGTATTAGTAGGGGAAAGACGCCAAACATGGAACTTGCAGTGGATTGTGTGTACATAGGCAACAACTCTTGAAAACTCTAGTAACGTGGGGATGGCTTTTCTGTGTGTCAGCATGGAAGTTCACACTGACACATGTATGCTGGTAATGTAGATTTTAGAAGATTTCAGCTAGTATATTTTACTCATGAGAAATGTTATTTCTTCTCACTTTTCCACTGATACAGTGCTCTGGTAATTAGGATGAGGTTTTAATACTAAGTTTACTGGAATAATATGTAAAGGAAACACAAAGGTGGCAGATTTTTTTTTTTTTTTAAATTTAAAAAAAAAAAAGTTCTACCTAGATGTGCTCTCTGAAGGTGAGGCATACATGGAACATCTGCTTTCCTCAAGGAAAGGTATAAGAAGCAAGTCAGAAGTCTTGTGATTACGTATACAGTTGTTTATCTTGAAAGGAATAGGCCTTAAGTGTGTCATTTCCAGTAGATGAATTTTGTGTTTGATAGTTTTTATAGATTTTGGTAGAATGAGTCAGAAATGCATGTAGTGTTTTTTGGGAATTCTCAGGTTTTATACAAGAATGTTGTCATACAAAGCAGGATTCTATTGCTGAAGAGCACAGGATGTAGAAATAATCTGCCAAATAGGTAGCTGAGTAGGTTTGATAGTCTAAATTTATTTTTAAAATAATTATGTGCTTTTCTTCAGAGGGTAGCTGAGAGTTTAGGCACAGAGGGCTGCTATTTCATTTTATTTCCTGGTCATCGGCAAGCTTAGGCAAACACACGTTTTCTCTGGGAAAGAAATGTAATTTCATTAATTCTTCTACATCGTAAAGACAGGGAAGGGACATTGGATTTTTTAAGAAAGCGTACATTGCAATACCAAATGCGATACTGGTGATAGAAAGTGTCCTGACCAGTAGATAGAAAAATACATAGTCAGTTTTCTGTCCTTTCAAGAGAGCTTGTGTTATCCACAACTTCAAGAAAGAAGTTATGTTACTGTGTATGAAGCTAGGGAAAGCCATCTGAAGGAAGGGAATGATACTTGGTTCCTTGGCAAGTACCTCATGCAGACTTCATAGAAGGTGTCTTGGCGTTGCGAGATTGGTAATGCATGTTGTTCAGAACCTGGGAATCAGCATTATCTGAAAGACTTGGTGAAAAAGTTGGTACAGAAATCTCTAGCCCATTATTTTCTGAAATTCATTACCTAGTAGTGAGGCAGGTGGCATTTCCCCAGTATTAAATCTGTTCAGTGTTTCTGTTCTGTGACTCGAAATTTTTTGCAAGCACAGCTGAAGGAAAAGCTTGGGTCCCCCCCTGCAACTGGGTTAGTAACATTTGTATTGGTCTGTGAAACCTTACAATAAGTTGAGTGTGGATTATCTGACTCCTGAAGAGACTGTTTAAACAATGCTCCAATCTGTTACAGAAAAGGCTTGTCCTTTTTATTCCTGCTTTATGCCTCTCTCCTTGTAGCTGCTTACTGAATGTTGACTCAAGGCTCAGTTATATAATAAATAGATTTTTCCTCTCTCATGTTGTGTATTTGTTCAGTTACATTCAGAATGTATTCGCAATTTTTCTGAGTGCCTTGTCTGCTTAAAGCATCTCTACTCTCTTGTTTCCTCCCACTCCTTCTACTTAGGAGACTGAAGAGAAAAATGATCATGCTCAAATCTTACAAAGTACTGTTTTGTTAGCTTCCAGTTGACCTTTCTGCTCTGTGAGCATAGCATTGAAAGGATGTAAAAATGCTGGCTGTCCAAAGAGCAAGGATGTTGTTATAAACTCCAAACCTCAGAGTGATATACAAGTGTTTACCTTTCCTGATAGCTTGAGATAGTTTGTCTTCTGATTTAAAAAAAAAAAAAAAATTTTAAAAACAATTACCATCACTCTGCAGAGTGAAAAGAAATAATATATTGCGTGTGTCCAAATGAAACCACTTACTTTGCTTATGTTGAAAGTTACTCAGTTTCTTGGCTTTTTATGCATTCTGAGTTCTCATTCCATAGGTGGTAGCTGATGATAATGGCTGTTTGAGTGTTGGTCATAATGGAAATAAAACTATGGCGTTTGCTGTTATTTAAACTAGTAGTAAGATAAATGTTGGTGTCCCTTTGTTCATTAGTGACTTCTGGGAAGGTAGTTAACAGCCAGTTTTGAAGACATAGCTGTGAAATTTTAGGTAGAGAAGCAACCTCTGTATGTCAAACTCTGTCATCGTGTTCTGAATTTTTCTGGATATTGAGAAAAATGTTAGTGAAGCAATCCTAATAGACCAGCACCTGTGGCATATAGTCTTGCCATCTCTCCCTGTATCATGCTCTGAAATCAGAATTTTCCTACTGAGACTATTTGTCAGAGCAGCAAAAATTCTTGTACTTGAGACCAGTTTTACTGGGAGAATGAGCCTTTACCTCATTGGGAAAGCTAAAACAAGAAAAGCAAAATAAAGATGAAGGTCTGGTTTTGGATCACTGATAAGAGGAGATGAGCATCATCAGGGTGTTTGCTCCTGTCTTGCCAGGATATGCTTGCCAGGATATGCAAATCGCATTATTCTAGGTACCCATTTGCTCTCCACCATCTCATTTCTCATTTATGTGGCTGTATTATGGCTTCCTTTGAACATAACATTCTTTGGAGCAAGAATTATACTTACCATATATATTTTGCCTAGTAGGGAGCCTGGTATGGATTTTCTCTAAGTCTTATTTAAAAATATTAGTATTTAGGTCTTCTTGACACCCCAACTCAGAAAGTTTGACCGCCTGGGAGGAGTACAGTACCATTTGTGTTAGTGGCTCCTTTCTCCTGAGGCCTGGATGTCCGTAATGGCCTTTCAGGATGCTGCCCTTCTAGTACTGAGCTGTTGTACTACAATGCAAAGTAAGAGAGTGAACAAATGTGCCATCCAGGAATTCCCTGCAATGCACCTGACTGCAGCCTCTAGGCAATGTTTGCCCTTTGGGGATGTCGTGCCTGTGGTGAGTGGATCTGTGCTGTCTACCAGTTAAATCTGTGGAAAGTTAGTGCTTAACCCATCAAGTGGGTTTGTAGTCAGCCTGCTCTTGACGCTATTACCACTCTGGTGGTTACTCTTGATTTTTCTGATGCTTGTCTGAAAGGTTAGCTGTTGTGAATGTGAGATGTTTAAAACCAAAAAGTCATCCTTCTGTTTAAGTCTATTTTACACCTAAACTAAACAAAAGCTAAGGTTCATGAGAGAGCTTTTGAAGCCTCTCATGGGACTTTTAATTGTCTTTTGACTTGCTGTTTGTGCAGATCTGCCATGCTGTAATTAGAATTTTACAGTGGGGAATGATCAAATAGAAAACGATCAGCAGCAGGGCTGACTGGAAGCCTAGCTCACTTTCCACCTTTTGTTTTACTATCAGGAAATGCTTATATATTATTTTAGCATTAATAGGGACTATTCTTGTGCTTTGAAAAGATCTATGCAGTTATGTAAATAAATCAGGCCATTATGAATGAATGCTGCTGAAGTTTTTGAGGTCATGTTGGATGAGGCTCTGAGCAACCTGATCTAGTTAGAGCTGTCGCTGCTCACTGTAGGGGGGTTGGGCTAGATGACCTCTAAAGGTCCCTTCCAACCCAAAGCATTCTGTGATTCTATGACTCTGTAAGTTTTCAAATGTAAAATATTTCTTTTTCAGTTACTTTATAAGCATTTGCTTGTAGCTGTGTCAAGGTTAATGATACTTGTAAAAGAGCCTTTCTAAGTCTCGTACAATTTACCTAGGCTATACACGTTTTCTGACAGTATCAATGCAAAGGGATAGGTAGCTGTACATTAATAACTTCTAAAGACTTTGGGTTAACATTGGTTTTTTCCCTTTTTTTGAATTAGTAGTACAATATTGGCCTGTACGGCTAATTCCTCTACTCTGCTTCATGGTGCATGTGAGAACTTGTAGTAAGAAAAAGACAGTCTTTAAATTTATGGAGACCTTTATTTTGATAATGTTGACCTTTTTTGCTGTAATTTTTTGGTTCTGTGTTATGTCAAAATGGGCATTTACAGTAATAAAGAAATATCTATTATTTTTTTTGTAGTGTTGGAGTGCTCTGTGCGTACGCTGCCAACCAGCATTTAACTAACCAAGTCCGAGAAGCAAAGAAACTGGTTAACAGTAATTTTAAAGACCTGAAAATTTTCCTTAATGACACTCCAGCGGTAAAGAATTTTTTGTTTATGGGGAATGGGGGTGGGAGGGAAGAGGCGTAAATAAGAAGTATCGCAGAAAATAATTATTTCTGTCTGTTTGGTATAAATCACATCTGCAGTATTTTGTTTATTCTTTGTGTGTCAAGTCGCAAGGAGTAGATTAAATGATGCAAGGTAAGACATTTTCACGTAGCAGTAAATGTTTGGGAGTTATCCTGATGGATCAGCATTCTTTGAGCAACTTTTGAGCTGTACTCCTGGAGTATGCTGCAACGATGCTTTTAGGCCCCTTTCTTCCTACTGAGCTAGTGTAGGTCGCTAGCAGAAGGTGAATCATTTGGAAAAAATATGGTTTTAAAAGGAATACATTTTAAAAAGAAAGAGATTACATGAAAACTTGGATTCTTTGTTGCTCTTTCCTGTTTCCTTGTATTTTGAACTTACTTGTATGTGCTCTGGGAGTGAGCTGCAGTAACTTCTTTTCCAGAAGTATTTTTGACAGTTTTTTCTTTAAAGCAGTGTCATACTGTGCTATACTGAACGGGAAAGATTCTCTCCTTTCTACTTTCAGCGTTTCCTTAAAGCCCCAAAAGCAGTCTTCTGCGTATCTTTTTTGCATTGAAAGAAAAAAAGAAATGCTAGTAAGGAAGACTTGTAAACTTTCCTGTGTACAAATAAATTTCAATTCTTTATGGATTAGGAGGGAAAAAAGTCCAACAGTCCTATTATCTTGGCTTTCATTAATTTTAATTAAATTAAATTAAATTTCATTCATCTGTTTTACTTGCACATGACTGATGAATTAGAGATAGGTGGAATTCACACAATTGTGTGGGATCCATGAGTGTGGTCAGTGGGTCCCAGTCGCAGTAACTCTGGGCTCCCATAACCTGTGAGCTGTTTTTCTGCTGACAGGACTGTGTGAGAACAGGAGACATCTGGAGTTAGTTGTTCCCTGTACAGTTTCTCATTTGCGCGTGCTGTTGTGACAGTCGGTGATGGAGGTATATGGCAGGAAGCGGAGGTCATGCCAACAATCTCTTTTGAAACAGAGTGCCTTTCGTCAGTCTGGAGCTGACTCGGAGCACAGAAGGATGCAATGCAGTTGCATCAGAAACCGCTAGACTCCCCTTCAGAGCACATTGAGTGCTGACAACAGGCAGTGTCAGAGTAGAAAATCTGTAACGTAGAAGTAACTATATTAATACAGGAAAAAAATAGACACTAGCTAAAAAGTTAATAAAAACACCTGAATTACTGAATTTAAGTGTCAGGACTTGAACATTTGTGCCAGGTGTTCCTCAAAGTCTCAGTTAGGTAGTAGGTTTTTAGTTTCTGTGCAGGATTATTAATTTTTCTTTTTTAGGCTTGATGGCACTTAATGATGCAGTCATCAGATATATCTTCTAAGTAATTTTGACAGACAAGGTACATGGGTATCATGTATACACACACATTTGTAAGAATTTCTTGAGGATTGGAGAAGGACTTCAGCTTCTTGAAAATGTTGTAGAATCCAACTAATTGGCTATAAAGCTCCGAAACCTTAACTGATGTCCTTGACTCATCAGTATGAGGTGTACAGCATATAAGAGCATTTGTAAAAAGAAGTCACATGTTAAGAGTTCATGTCATAGAAGATTTGCAGACTATGAGTATTAGCAGAGTAGTAGAGATAACACTATTAGTTACACAGAATTGCCTTTTGTCTGTGACATTGCTGGAGACAATGCAAAACCCGTAGCCCTGCAAAATTTTATTCCTCAGGTTAGCCTAGGAAGACAAAACAAACAAACGAACAAAAATATACCTACAGCCTTCTTAGTAAGAAACTCTCAGTCTTTTTCTCGTTTTTTAGAGAAAGGAGGTCTGCCTTATACTTTGTCATTTAACTACATCCAGTGCTGTATGATCAATAGGTTGGTTTGAGGGTGGATTTTTGTCTTTTTTTTTTTTTTTTTTCCTTTACTCCACAGAAAGTTTGAGACTGTAAGCCAGATACACTTTGATACACATTTAAGTCACATTTCAAATTGGAAACCCTATTTGTCAAGTGTGTTAACATTTACATTAACTCAATTGAGGTAGGATTAGTGATGCATTATTTTAAACATGCAGAAATCAATGAAGGTTGTTTAATGTCTTTTCAAAATTACTATAGTAAGATTTCCAGTTGGGATGGTTCTTTGGTAGCATTTTCTCCAAACCCAGGATCTGGTGATAACTAATTTGCTGTTTCATATTGTTACGGTGTCTTGGTAGAGCCCAAGTTGTGACTGGGCCAAATCCATCTGGGGGTAAGGAAAACCATTTGCGTTAAGACCGAGCAGTCAGCTCCTTTCCACAAGAGAAGCTCTGAGAGGCTGCCCAGATACATGCCAGTCTGGTTGGTGAATTGCTTCAAAATTACCACCCCATCAACTTGCCACTTTGCCTCTCCATGAAGGAGGAACTAACACCGCTAGAAAATCAAATAACAGAGATGAAGACATGCAAAACCTTATTGGCCTGACTGACTTGAAGCCTTTATAAGGACGTAGTTCCTGCTACTTCACACTTTCAAGCTGAACCATTTACCCCAGAGATGTTCCAGTTAAGTAGATTTCCCAGTTAAACACATCTTTTATTACGTGCAGTTCTGCTAAGCAAGGTTTTAAAATACTTAGTTAACTGAAAACAGTAGGGAGCCAGGATTTGGGGGGTTTGCACAAATATTTTGGTTGTTTCAAAGTGGCAGTTTGACTCATTATTTAAAATCATTACTACTTTCCAATTGTTTTAATAGGTTTTTTATCACCTTCTTTTCAGCAAATTGACTACTTGGTGAGCCAGTACAACACAACTAAGGATAAAGCACTCTCTGACCTAAATAGTAAGTACTTTGATTTAAAGGGGGTTAGCGATGTGTATTTAAAGACTTCAATAAGATGATGTAAGTAGCTCATAATGCAAAGTGAAATTTTATTTATGAGAATATGGTTTTCAAGCAGAAGTGCTGTTCTCAGTGGTAAATGAGACTAAAACCTAAAATTTTTTTCACATGAAGTCTTGGAGATAGTGTAATGCATATTATTTCCTGAAATAAAAGTCTTTTATTAAATTGCTTATACAGTAAGTCAGGCTAATATTTTATTTTCCTTTTTATAGTTCAGTAACCACTAATATTTAATGGTTTTTTAGAATATTATTCCTCAGTTTTTAACTGTGAAGCCGAATGTCAAGGAATAGAGCTACTAGCTGTTTTGATGGCTCCAGTGAGTGAGAGATCTCTGTATTTGTTTATTTTTGTTGTTATACCTTTGTCCTCTACTCAGCTAGAAGTTCAGGTATAAGCTAAGCTTCTTTCTAAAGCTGCTTAACGTATTTGCCATTTCAGAATGAGCAGTTGAAGAGCAGGAGGTAAAACTTGAAATATAACTGCTGCACTTTCCCCTTCAGCGCAGTTAAAATATGAGATGTCACCTTTTAAAGCTCTCAGTAAAAAACAACTAAACCACTGATTTCCCCCCCGCCCCCCACCTCGGAATTTAATCATCACTTTCCGAAACTCATAATAATAGAAAGGGCTGACTATGTTCAGTGCAGATTAGGATTCAAGATGCACTGTTAGCAGGTCTCAATAAATGTGTACAGGTCTACATTTCAGACTGAAGTGAAATACAGAAATACCAAAACTGATTTTAAACAGGATTGTTGCTGGGATCAAACTATGCAACTGTGGCAGCATGCCACTTACCATGAATTGACTTATCATGCCCAGAATCTATGCTTCTGTCTAGGTTTAAAACATATTTTAAAGGTAGTTTTCAATGCAGCCAGCTTAGCATACCCTGAGGTCAATGTATCTTGTCTATATGAGGCTACTAAAGCACATTGAATCTGGCTGCGAAAATAGTAGTAGTAGTCTTCCTGCTTAATTCTAGGCAGGAACACTCTGATCTAAAGAAATGTGTGTCATCTGTAAGTCAATAATAATAATAATAACAATTGACATCTGCATTTCAAGTACTAGCTTGTAGCTTTCCTAGGCACTCCAAATGAAATTTCAAATTAAATATTTATTTGTTCTCAATGCCAATTTAATATGTTAGTTAACAGGAACATAGCTGGATTTGTGATGAGAGTGCTTATCAATAAATAAAGATAGCTTTTATTTTCTTGAAATACCAGAATTAAGTGTGTGGCACCTGGAGACAAAAGGACTTCATTCTAAGGGAATCAACAGTAGCATAAACCTCAAGAGAAATGTAGATGAGTTCAGTTTGCCTCCCCCTAAGGAAATGCTGAAAAGTTTTTTTCTGCTTGATAAAAATTCTCATCCCAAGCCAGATATGACAGTGCTGACAGTAACGGATGCTTCTGTACCATGAGGTATTCCCATCTCATCAAGAGCAAAAAACTCAAAAAGCTGTTTACCATCATCTGAAAATGGAGGAGACCCAGTGACTACCTAAAGGACGTTAGATTAAGATGCTTCACCAAACTCTGCTCGACATTTGTCTGTCTTATTGCTGAACTAAGCTTCATTGCTGTTTGTGGGCAGTGAGGCAGGAGGGTTTGGAGGTGGGGATAGCAGTGGGTAAGCATGAAGCCAGCGCTGTGAGCATCAGTGCTGAATGCGCTGTGTGAGGGGGCAGGGATTGGCAGACATGTGCTTAACACGCTTAAGGGATTTCAACGGAGATGGCTGGCAAGTCTGTGTTGCGGATGACCTTGACGTTGCTGGATACATGAGGAACAGGAGAAAGGAGAAGAATTTGTTTTCTTGTTTCTCTTGCACTACGAAAACATAGCATGTAGTGAAAGAGTATGCCACAAAATTCCTGTCCAGATTTTGGACCTCTTTAAGATAGATTGTGGAAAAAACATCTGCTTCAGAAAAAGTAGTAAATGCAATGAAATACGTATTTTGGAGTGTTGTTGAAATGTTATGCGTCTTTACCTATATGGTTAAGTGCTAGTGAATATTCTCCGCCATATTTTGATTTACTGCTTTCATTTATAGGCCTATAGCTATCTAAAGGAGAATTGTGTACCTGCGTTACCTTCTGTTGCTAAGTTCTGACTGTCAAGCCTTAGAGAAATTTTAATAATATATGTATATTTTGTTAAGTAAGAGTCTGATAGCACCTATGCTAAGAGGTAGTTTAAATTGAACTAGTGTGTAATGGGTTTTTTATCTCTCCATACTACAGATGTTGGACCTTTGCTTGGAAGTAGAGTTCAAGAACAGCTGGGAAAAGAAGTGCGTCCCGCACTTGATGCAGTTCTAACAATGGCAGGAGGTAAAGATGTGCATATTGTTGTATTAATGTTCTGTTGCCATGGTAAGACAGGCATCATCTTTCTAGTGCACAGCACAAGATGGCTTTATGCAGTACCATGATTCAACTTCCCTTTTTTCTACATGCCTTGATGTTTCTTTTAAACTGAGGATTTCAGATATTTTAAGGTTTATAAATATATTTAAAAAACAAATCAAGATTTATGTGCCATTGTTGATACCTAGTTTTAGCAGTCATTGAAGAGAGATGAAATCTTAATTCCTGCTCCAGGTGGTCATCCCTTTCCATTGAATATAAGGGAGACTAGGAAAACTGCCTTAAGAGCTGTCCATAGGTCTTTGCAGGTTAGTCTTTGACAGGTCAGGGAAAGAACATATAATGGCCCCGTCCTATACACTGCGAAGCCTGTTATGAGAGTGCTAACCATCATTTCTTCATTGTATAGCGTTGCTCATGCTTAGTTCTGTCTCCCTTTAAAGAAAATATTCTATTATTATTTTTTCTAGTTAAGGGTTTCTTTCAGGAATCAGATACAGCTTATAGAGCAAAGGGAAAGGCATCTGTGAACTTGAGTCATTTTGGTTTTTTTTACCCATGAATTCTTTCTCATTCACTCGTCATCGTTCTCCTTTTTTTGCTTTATTTCTCATATTTGTCTTGAAGTCAAAGTGGAAAGGGCTATCAAAGGTAAAAAATACAATAAAACCTTGTGTTGTGTGATGTGCACTTTATTTTTGTAACGTGTATTTTTAGTTGTACCTGTGTGGTTTTTTTGTCTACTAAACACCTGTTCAGTGGTTGTTTTTTTGGTTTGTGTGATTGGGATGAAATCTAAAGCCAGACAGTGTTGAACACTCATTAATGGGTGCCGATGCAACATGATCTCTTTTGCCTTTCATCTTGCAGCTACGTAATTTGTGAGTTGGATTATAACCAAAATACTGAAAATACTGTTTTGTGGATATGGGCTTTATTTTAATTTCTAATGACCAAGTGTTAAAGTTCTTTACTGAAACCACTGGGTAAGGAGAGGTAGGAAAAGGGTAGAAAAGAGTAATCTGGGAAGTGGATAGAATCTCAATAAAAGTAGCCTGAGCACATTCATTTGTTTGTAGGAAAACGTAATGATGTATTTTTACGTGCAATAAATATGTATTCTGTGCTAGATTTTTCTGGGAGGGAGGCAGGGTTATTTAAATCAGTATTGTTAAGAATATTGTAGCATTTACGCATGTGCGCTTTCTCTTCATATCTGTGTCTATAGGCTGGTTTCTAACTAAAGTTTTTTTAAAACTTTACATCCTTGCAGCCATCAGAGAAACGAAGGAAGCACTGGAAAATGTGAGCGTCTCTGTAGAGGTTTTGCAGGAGGGAACAGAGAGGCTTCATGCAAACTTGACAAATGTTAAAACGCATCTAAGCAACACCCTCAATGATTCTGCATGCTCTGTGGCTCAGGCTGCCTCAACTTGCAATATCATCAGGAATTCATTACATCAACTGAACATCAATGCCAATTTTAGTGGGGTAAGAGAATATCTTTGAGACTTCTACAGTGCCTTGAATAAGCCCAGTAGTATCTCTGCAACTTAATGGCTCGGTGTGTGCTGTCATTTGTGAGATAAGTGACATTCCCTTATTCTGTGTTTCTGGGTAATTCCAGTCACAGTTTTCATCCTCTGTGTAGAATAAGACAAAGTGCGTGTCAAGCAGCTACATTAAAGTGCTGCTCTGGGCAGTGAAATAATCTGCCCTCCCAAAAATACTGAGGTTAAGCTTTACTTTTGTACAGCAAAGGTTTCAGGAGTGTGCCAGAAAGATTCTACTACAAATCGTCTTTCTAGTTTCTTTATCCTTTCTCCCATCTTTGAAATATTTAGTAAGATTTAGCAAGACTGTTACTTTGACGTGACTTAAGAATCCTTTTTGCTTCCTAGTTGCCGGGAGTGAGCTCACAGCTTGCCAAGGTCAATGATGTCCTTAAAATAGACCTTTCTAGTCTGGTTCAAAAGGTATGTTTCTTGACAGGCTTGTAAACTGTTAAGTAATAAACTGTGCTGCTTATGTATGACTTGTTTTCTCTTGGCTTTCTCAAGCAGAATTCTCTTGTTCCCACCTCATCCTGCCTCATGGTGGATATCTCTCCTTATTATTCCATTGTTTGGCCAAGATTTAATATTTGAAAGTATGAATGTAGTGCTTTATATCCCCAGGATACTACAGATCAAAAATGTATTGCTAATTGCTTGAAAGAACAATCCTTAAAAAACAAAAAGGCAGAAACATGGATCTACTAGCATGCACTATATTTTTTGGTTCAAACTAAAGAAAAAAAAAAAATCCACCCTCTCCTAATTAGTTGTATTGTATTCCAGCAATTCTGAAATATGTCTTTCAAATTATGTGCCTATTTGATATTAAATCTGGTGCAATGGACCTAATGTAGTTACTGTTAGTATTTTTGCAAGACTATCCACAAAATACCATGATTTTCACCTAGAAATAATGGCTTAGTTTGAGCAGTTTAAAAATCTAGCAATCTGAAAACATTTGCTATAAACAGAAGGCATTTTCTGAAACCAAAGGCTGTGCGTAGGGGGCTCAGACCCCTGCCTGCTTCTGAAGTGATCAGGCCTGCAGGAAGTAAGACTTCAAGAACCCGCTGCAGTGGCGTCTCCTTTCTGTCCAGATGAGCTACTGAGCTTCGTCCCCGCGGTTTGACCCTTTCTTTCCCCTTCTCACTAAAGAAAGCATTGCAGTGTCTTTAGAGGCGGGTGGATTTCATTGTTTGTAACATGTGTTTCATGTTAAGAAGGCATACAATTGCAAAGAGGTGTTTGACTGGTACGCAGTAACTCCTTTCACTTACTGAGTCTTCATATGTGCGTTCTCAGTTTTGTATGAGATAGATCTGACTGGCAACAGTACTATAAAGTTTGAGATGATTGTGACCTGAGGCATGTGTATTTAAATGTAGATTCCCTGCCCCCCCCCCCAAGGAATGGAGAGCAAACAGAATCTGAAATATACTTGAGTTCCTGTTTTGCTTTGACCTTTTCTAATGTGCAGTGATAAAGATGTATTTTTCATAGTATTACCACATACATTGTAGCATGTGTATACTTTACTCCTTGTATAAAAAAAAAAATTGCAAGTAATTTGGCAATGAGAAACTTAATATATTCTTCCAACTTTTATTCTTAGGGTTATGCAGCATTTAATGATACTCCAGACTTAGTGGTGAATCAAACCAGGAACATTTTATCAGGTGAGGACAAACTATCTTTTCACTTTGATTGTTTAATGTTGATGTTTTTACATCACTTACTTTTCTTTGTTTTACAAAAACACTTTGTTTTCTTTTAGTGATAATATATTTTCTGGGCTGAAGATCATTAAAAATGGAAATGTAAAACTTAACATTTTTTAATTTTAAATCTAAAAATAGACCATATGGCATTTTATGGAGGAGTTTTATTTGTTAGACATTTTACTGCGCAAGTAATGAGAAATCTTGGGATCTGTCATGGCTTAGCCCCAGCCAGCAACTAAGCACCACGCAGCCACTCGCTCACTCCCCCTGCCCCGGTGGGATCACACCAACTGGCCACTGACACTTTATCTTTATTTGGTTGAAAAGCTGATTTTCCTTGACCGATGTGGCTATGACGTATTTAGGAGTGTGATGTTAAAAAAACTAAACCTGCCTGCTGCTGTATTAAAATGTATTGGATGGCGAAGGGGAGGTACAAATATGCCTTAAGGATAGTTTAAATGTCTGTCTGAATTGTTTTGTTACTTGGGCTTTAAACTGTTACTCTTTGACAGTACCTGGACACTTGACATTTGAATAAAATGTAGTATAGTGTATGTATACTAATCTGTTTTAATTTTTGTTCTTGCATTGTGGACCTGTTCTGCATATATAAGCAGCTGTTCCTTGTAAGTTTTTCTTTTTTTTTTTTTTTTTTTGCACCCCCCTCCTGCCCCAGGCAAAATGAAACACAGTATGTATACAAGCATAGTGTACTGTGTGAAGTTGCCTAAAATGAGCCAGTTTTCTAAAAATTATGTTATAGGAAATCTAGTGCAGATGTACTCATTTTTGGTGTCTGCTGATATGCATAAACACAGACAAACCATCTTAATTTATCTATTTATAAATTGTTGGGGTTTTGTTCTTATAAAAACTGAGTTTGAGTTACAAATCAAGTAAAAAAAATAGTTTTACTAGAAAAAAATTGCATTTATTTGTAAACTTTTAGAAGAAGAGTGTTTTGGTACCTGGTTAAATTTAGAAGAGTAAACATTGAAACAAACAGCCAAAAACTTGTCCAGCTGTTGTTTGAGGATGGTGTTGCCTACTACCCAATAGCAACCTATAGTTATGCATCCTGCTGTTTCAAGTATGTTCCTAGTTGAAAGAAGGGGAAGAGTAAACAGAAACTGCATTTTACAAACAGACAATATGTATAAGTGAATTAATCATGTTTTGTGTATCTAAATAGTGTGTATGTAAACTGTAAGTATAGGGTAGCATGTTTTTTCATAATTTGGTGGAAAAAAATGGTGTAACTGGTCATTATCTCAAGAGTGTTGCTAACTAATTGGAATGAATTTATTTAATCTTTTTTAATAAGATTGAAAATAACTAATATAGATTCTTAATATAGGCAGTCTAATTTCTTTCACAGTGTTGTATTCCCAAGGGATGAAGTTTAAATAGATTTTGATCTCCTTCGTAAACTTAGTGGCTAATTGTCTTGCTTAGTGTTACCATTTGCAATATTGCATGAAAAGCAAGAGGTAAGCTGGCTACATAAAAAGTGACACATTCATCATAATGAAAGGAAAGAGGGAACTCTGGCTTGACATCTACATCTTTCATCATTAAACTGAATGCTGAAAATAAAGTGTGCATTTTAAAATGCCATTGTGTTACTTTGAAGCTCAATGTTTTTGTTGCCTGCTTGTCTCTTCCTCACACTTGTCTTCATGGCTTGCTTGTTACATGTGGCAAATGGCTTAATAGTATTTTCTAATGCATACGTGTAATGTAAATTTCTTCTATGAATCTGTAACAGTGCAATGTGTTTATTCTTTTAGATATCAAAAATGTGCTGGAATCCATTGGTTCAAATATCACTACCTTCACAAAAACACTTCCTGTTCAGAAGATTTTAGCAGATTTGACAATATATCTTACACAGAGTGAAGCATACGTTCAAGATTATTTTCCAGTAGTGGAGCAGTACGATTTCTACAGGTGTGTATAGGTGATATAAGGCAGGAGTGAAGTGCTACCTGTTGTTAATACTTTGTAATGTTTTAATGTTCTGTAAAGGCAATTAAACTATTAATGATGAACACAGTGAAACAAAGATGCTATAAGGCAATTGTTTGTTACTGGCATTTCGGTAGAAGCCAAAGCTGCAGCCAGTCAACAACTGGGTGCTGTTCCACTACAGAGCAAGAGGTAGTTTCCACTTTGTAGGCCTTCAGGTCTTTTTCAGGAAGGACAGACAGATGTAGGTTAGATGTTGAAGATGTAATGCGTAAAGGAATGGATTGTTTCACAGTGCCAGGTGACTATTTAGGGCTTCTTTTTGTTGAGTTGCAGGTAAGTTGGGAGACCACAGGACGGGAGAGGCCTTGAAGCCAATCCCTTTTTATTGCACCCTTTCTGCCACAGGGGAGGAGTAGCAGGGGTTCTGCTTCACGCCTTGTAAATCTCTGCGCACCCCTGCTTGTTCCTTGTGGATGCATGGGTTGATTGTACCTTGAGAAAAACACATTCTTCCTGTTTGAGACTTATGTGACTCTTACAACTGAGTAATAATCTCATATTTTGAAGCATAAAGCTTTTCATTTCATACCATTTAACTTTGTCCAGTTTCAGTCATTTCAGTCCTCAAGCTCATAGAGTTCTCCCTACATTCTGACACTTCAGTTGATCTATATTGACAATTACTTCTATCTTTTTGTGTCGTAATCAGTTTCAGTGCCACACAATGTATGTGCTAATGGCTTTAATGCAATACTAAATAAAAGTGAGCAGAAGACTGAACTCTAAGAACCTTACTTAGAACCTTACTTAGAACCTTACCTTTAGCCCATTCCTTACCCAGCAGTTTTGTGGTAAGCCTTTATTTGACAAATTTATCAATATTTTCTTTGAAACTCAGATTGCATTTAGCCAAATAAATACATTGCTTCAGTATGCTCTACGTGCTGCTACAGTATGCCTCTGTTAATCTTGTATTTAGATTCAGAAGAGTGGAGAAATATATCTCACCTACTTGGCACTTAAATACCTGTTCTTGTCAAACCTAACACAGTAGTACTTAAAGTACAAATGAAACCAAGAAGCTGTAGTTGTCCAAATTATTGTCCATCTATCCCTTTCTTAATTACAGGTGCATTATTTGTAGTTCCTAATAAGGGTTCTTCTATGAATGTGCCTGTCAGCATTAATGTTTTTCTTTCCCTTTATTGGTTGTGCATATTCATTATGATATTCCTGTCTCTGATTTTTCTGGTTCCTGCTTTCTTTTCACAAAGGTACAGGAAGGAGAAAAGGGAACTTAAGAAATACAAGCTGGGAGAAGTGACAACAAAAGGGAAAAGGAAGAGCAGAGGGAATTAGGAGAGGGTGAATGGCTTGAATGACATATAAAATGTGTGAATAAATGGATGTTCTCCGAATATGTGGAGAGATAGAACTGCTACATGATTTATTTAATAAAAATGAAAGTTCAATTCCTATCCAAGATCTTTCTCCCCATCAAATTCCATTAACTGCTCTATACATTGAAAGCATTCCAGACACGCAAAGCCTGGGTTTTAATAGCCTTAAATATAGTTATTTACAATTGCAAGCCTAACACACTGTGTGCAAAAAGCAGTAGGCCTTGCAGTAGGAGCTGTTATGTATTTCGTGGCCAATGGCCAGTCCACATTCATAAATTTCTCTGTTGCTTCTTGAATAAATTACTGTTTGAGCATCTACCTCCTCTGAGTCATTGTTTGCTCCAGTTGGAGCACTTTGACACTTTGGTACAGTCCACCTGCAGTAACTGGAGTTGGGAACACCTTGTTCCTGTGATGTTTGTTCCCCACCCTTTCAGTAGCAGCTGTCTATAATCTAACAGTGATTATGTTCTGGCCCAAAATATATGCTTGTGCAGGAAGAGTATTTTTTCATTGCTAACATTTGTTGCTCAAACAGAATCAAGAGTGGGCCAGCTGGGAATACAGTATTGCCTGATGTATTCTGCAGGTCTCCAGCGTATTCTTTGTATGCTAATAACCAAGCACTCTGGCTTCTATTCCTTAGGTGGCTGGGTTGTCTCATTCTGTGCTGCATGGTGGTCCTGATTCTGGTCTTTTACTATCTTGGGCTGCTATGTGGCACCTGTGGTTATGATAAACATGCTTCTCCAACAACCAGAGGCTGCATCTCCAACACTGGAGGAAACTTTCTTATGGCGTAAGTTTCTCTTATTGGTGAAAAATAAAATTAAGGTACCTGTAGAAGGTTGTTTTTATTGATTTTGAAGGACATATGTATAAAAATAATTTGTTTTGTTACTTGTGTATATGTGCTGAAGAAAAATAGAACAAAAATTAGTATTTATCTCACATACTTCCACTGAGGGACTTGGGGATTTTGGGTTGCTCTTTCATTCAGGATCATAGCTGAAGGATAAAACCTCTGAATCCGCTGTTTTAAGGCGAGTGCTGTAGCTAATGAATCTCTATGTAAGCCCATTTGGAAACTCCAAAAACTGGGAACAGATAATTGAACATATAACGGGAATTTGTGGCTTTTTAGCACTTGCTCAAAAGGGGGGGGGGGGGGGGGGGGGGGAAGCCATGTGAGGAGACAAGAAACTCTTGACTTCCTCAGAGCACTTGAGGAGGTTTGGGGTTGCTCTTGGAAGTTCCCAGTAGTGGTTTAATGTAATCTCTGTTAGGTGCAAGAGAAGGTTGCATCTGAAATCTGTCTAAAACTCTTCTTAGAGCATAAGGCTAGAGAGTTGAATTTAAAAAAGAAAATGGTATGGTTTTGTGGCTCTTAAACTTAACTGTTAAAAGAGTTGCATACCCAAGGCAAATGTGAGAATTTTAAATACACTTTAGCTGAAGATTTTACAGGGCTGAAATGTATAAGATGTTTCAGAGGGCAAGAACATATTTGGAAAACAGAAGTATTTCAACCATCTACCAATTTTTATATCTCTGTTATAGCTGCTAACTATTGGCTTCACGGTTGCCTGAGGTATATATACTTTGTTCTTAAAAAGCAAAAACTTACTCGACTTATTTCTTTTTCAGTGGTGTTGGATTCAGTTTTCTTTTCTCCTGGGTGCTGATGATTGTAGTGGTGCTCACTTTTGTCACAGGTGGAAATGTAGAAAAACTGGTCTGTGAGCCCTTTGAAGATAGAACTTTATTCAAGGTGAAGTTACTCAAGTTATTAAACAATGAGTAGAATCCCCATGAGTCCCGATGGTCTTGTCAGTTATGGATGGCATATTATTTTTTATGCGACACTTCAAGTGAGTTTGGATCTTGTTTTGCTTTCCCCTCACACACCAAATAGAGACATTCATCCTTTCTTGGTTTAATTTGCTTTGCAGTGTAAATACTGCATGCCTGTCTTCCTATGGAGATAAATTTTTCTGTGATTCAGCATTTCTTGGTGACATGGAGCTTTAATATTCACTTTCTGCCCCAGAGAGGTTCAATTTGCTGTTTTGATTGTATTTCCATTAGTGGATGATAAGTTTAAATGTGGCTGTGTGTCAAAAGATCGCATATGAATGAATTAATGAATCAAAAACTCGGAATGATAGTAATGTTATTGAATTTTGTCTTCTAGGTTTTGGATACTCCCTACTTACTAAATCAACACTGGAAAAACTATCTTTCTGGCATACTGTTTAAAAACCCAAATATTAACTTGACCTTTGAAAAAGTGTACAGGTATTAAAGTTATGGTCAAGACTTAATTCAATTTATACATACTGGTTTTGTGGTATCTTCCATGCTTCATATTTCAAGCACGTGCAGAAATCGCATGTGTTCCAGAAGACATTCTGATTTTCTAGTCAAATCACTAGCAAAAGCAGTTTTCTCCTCTATATGAGTTATTAGAGGTAGTCTTAGAGTAACATAGTATAACAATACTAGTTGAGCTCTTTGAAAAAAAATATTTGCATCTTTGAGACTAGCAGAAATTGTTAATTACTTGCTTTCCTATAGACTGAGCTTCAAAAAAAAATAGCCAGAACTTTTTTTTTAAAGGGCTGATTTTCTTAGAATATGAAACCATTGTTACTCATTCTCTTAACACTTGGTCCTCAGGGTGGTTTTTAGGCTGATGTATGTATTTTTATTTCTATAGTGATTGCAAGGAAAACAAAGGAATTTATACTTCCCTTCACCTAGAACACCTGTTCAATATCAATGAATTTCTAAATATTAGTATGGTAAGTAAAGAAAGCATGAGTGAGTGCATGATTATTTTTGAAGGCTGGAGAGGTGCTTGCTCTTAAACACAGTATAAGCATGTCTGGGGTTTATGGGATTTTGGGTTTCTATACAATACATCCTGCAAGGAGGCAAGAACTGTGCAGGCTAATTTGAAAGAACAAACTCTATTTACAAATAAGATGTTCTTTAGCAGTCCCAGTGGGCCATGGAAGGCTTTCTGATGTGTTTTTTTTATGGGTGCTGATGATAATGTTGGTTTTAATTTTGAAATTTGCATAGAAGGTTCAAGTCTAGCATCTTCCAAAGACTACTTACAGTCTTTAATGAGAGTCTTGTTCTTTATATAAATGCCTTTCTTGGTGTATTCTCTTCTGATTCCAGTCAGATTTATGTTGATCCAGGATATGATATGCTGTGCTCCTAAGAATGGTTCTGATTTCTGTGGTAAGGGGTTGGGATAAAATAAAATCTTTTCAGTTAAGCTGTGATAATACATGACACTACTAATTTTGGGGTTTCCTATAATAATGATCTTCATTACAGCAACCCCTTGGGAACCCTTGTTCTGTTCTGCCTGGCACTGTACCCACACTTAATAGATACAGCCCCCACCCCAAATAATATACAATTAAAATGAACAAGAAAGATTCACTAAGAGGGAAAATTAATTTGAATTTCCGCAACAAACTAATGGGGGAGGCTGGGAAGAATGTCAGGTTTCCAGATTCCTCATGTGCTGGTCTGTGGCCTGTGCAGGACAGGTAACATCTTAGATTTATGTGCAGTGCAGGAAGATTTCAGGTAACAATATGCAAGTCATCTTTAGTCACCACTAAATATATTTAGAGGAGTCTCATCCAGTCCTGTGGCCAATACAGCAGACAGTGTCTGTCATGGCCACAGCTGAGATACTGAATTCTCTAGGTTTCCTTGATTAAGGCTAGGGATAGGACTTAAAATTTTTAAAGATAACATTTCCTGGAGGGGAAAGAGAATTCTGTTTAATCTCAGTCTCCTCTTAGGAGGGGCTAACATCTATTCAGAGGAGCCTGCCTAGAACATAATGGGAGGCGAGTAATTCATTGGTATGAAAGATGCATAGGTGGGTTAGAACATGGCATGGCTAGACTGTGTGGATACTGCAGGGAAGGGAAGAACATTACCTGGTGGATTCTATTCAAGTTAATTGAATTAAACTGATGCAAACAAAAATCAATGTGTGCTTCTTCATGGAAGTGGTGAGTCAGCAAAAGCAAGATGCATTGCGGGGGGAGGCTATAGAGGTAATGCACTGGGTGCAAACTATTTCTGTGCTTTATTGTTTCCCCTCAGTATACAGAAGATGTAGCACTTAAAATTGAACATATTCAGATAAACCTCAGCAAAATCGTTCTGCTGGATGAAATTGGGAAGGAGAATCTTCTGAATTTCAGCTCTTCAGGAATAGAAGGGATAAACTTTGCAGCATATTTGACAGAGGTGAGACTGTAGTAAACTAGAGACAAGACTGGGACAAAGCATAAAATGAAATGTTTTTTTAACAATGGGCAAGCTGGAGAAAAATCTCCTTTTATGTGAAAGGGCATGTTTTGAAGAATCACAAAACTTGGAGCAAAAGCACTTCAGAAGTTAAGGTCAGTAAATATTTAAAGAAATAAAGGGTGGACAAAGTAGGTGGTGTGGTTAAGTGCAAACAGTCTGTATATGCAATAATAACATATTCTTTTTCTTTCCCCACTGTTCACATCTTGTTTCAGATCAACAAAAGTGTTACCAAGGTTGATCTTCTGTCATTCGCTAATGACTTAGAAGCAAGAGCGGACCAGCTGGTAAGTTTAGTTCACTAATACAGTAATACATAAAATGTGTTGTGTATGTACTATGTAGGGTATAAATATATAATCAAGTATGTAGACTTCCTATGGGAGAATTCTTGTACTTTGGACGCTTACATACATGATGCAGTCACGTAAGGAAAAACTTTCAAGAACTATGTTGCCTATGAGATGTATTTTAAATATTGCTAGTCATTGATTTTTTTTGTATGCCAGCTGTTGTACAATTTCTGCTTTGGAAGGGTAATTTCTTAAATTCTACTGTTTGCTTAAGAAATGAGCAGAATACTCGGTTCGAGTATTTCCTGTGATGCTGTCTACATTTTAGGGTCCCCGTTGGAAGAAAAATCGGTTGGATCATGATGGAAAAGATGATTTGAATTCATTTGCTTTCAGTTAGTGAGCAGAAGACTTTGCAGTTAGCAATAAAATTTATACTGTGGCAGCTCATAAGGGCCCTAATGAGAACTGGGGCTCCTTTGTGGAGGGATAATGCACAGAAGAGATCCTGTCTGCTCTGAAGGGCTTTTTGAACACCAACACATGGACAGTGATCAGAGGGTATAGCTACAACACTGCCTGCAAATGAATCTGAAGAATGATACAGCTGTGTTAACAGATAGTGAATATTCAGTTGATATGTTTGTGTGCATGTCAAGGTCATTTTATGTTTATTTTTCAAAATGAGAGTCATAGTTTGGACACTAGATTGGACACTGGCCTGAGACAGATTCCTGCATTGTGATGTGGGAGAAAGAGTCATGTTGCACACATGCTACAGTCGCTTCGATCACTAAGGGACATGGACAGCAGAGTAAGACCATGCTGTTTGGAACTTATCAGATATCCATTCCTCCTCCAGGGAGAGGGGGGCACCAGTAGAGGCACCTGGTGTGTTTACTTCGGCTTTTTGCATAGTTTGCTCACACCTGCTGCTTTTTCTTTTTTCTTTTCCTGCCACACGTGCACTCATGTCAAGGTTAGGCTGCTCATGGGGTTTTTTTTGTACTGTAGTTAGCATCCTTTCCAAGCACTGTGAGCAAACCGCACATTGCCTGTTTACTCACGTGGGTTGTCTGTTAACTTAGACGGATGCCAGTAGCTTTGGCCACACTTCACTTCCATTTTCAATTTTTACTGTGCCATTTTGAAGGTTATACAGGTGGGGAGTTTTTGCTGTTGTTCTGGGGCTATTTTCTAAGTGAACGTTGAGGTTCTTCAAACATGTTATATCTCACATAGAATTGCCTCTGAGATGTCTCTTTAAAGGTATATTCTACATAGCTCCATAAAGGAAAATATATTGTGCTGGTAGATTGGTTTTTCATTATTTTTTGTAATAGAATCTAAAGAAAGCATTGGAACTGAGAAGAGATCAGGCAGAGTCATTTCTTCATATGAAACCCAAGGAAAAATACAATATTAAATGTGTTCGCTGTCACAGTGTATGTGTTTATTTCTTCCTTGTGATGCTATTTAGTGTAATCTATGAAACATCTAAAAAAAGAAAAAAACAAAAAAAAAACCAACCAGCCAACCCCCCCCCCCCACGCCCCCACCAAAACCCCACAACAATATGAAGTATTACAAAAGTCACATTATTTCAAAATTGATACTGGTTTTCAAGGTTATTTTATAATCCCACTTTGTTATTAGTGATAGCTCTTAAAGTTTACAAGAGCAATCAATTAAAAAATAAACTAAAAACTTTTGGAATTCATTAGCTTTGGTTGTATAGTTTGCACTTTCTGGCACCTTACACAAAATTGAATGTATGTTTTTACACTGGAAGGAGCAAGTGGAATAAAACTTATATCAAACCAAGGGATCAGGGTATGGAGGAGGGAGCAATAGTACTCACTAGTGTTATTAGGTAACTGGATTCAGCTTGTCGGTACAGCAGAGGAAGCATGCTGAAGCTGCTCAGTGACCACAGCTGGCCGCTTACGTGCACACTTCACAGGAAGCAAACACATTTCTGAGCATTGAGGTCTGCCATTATTACACTTCCAAAACGGAGTTAGCAGTGCGTATTCAGTATGTATGCAGGGAGCCAAGTGATTTTGTCACCAAAAGGAAGTGGAAAAGAAATGTATTTCTGAGAGTAAAATCAAATTTTGTGGTATTTTGCAACAAGTGTGAGCTCCAGACAGGTATTTGGACGTGAAAATGGGAGCATAAACTCATACCTTCGGACTGAAAGGCAGGAGGAAAAATACCCTTTACAGGCACTTTTCCGAGTTATTGGCTGAAAATATTTAAACTTCTGTGCCCCTCAGAAAGCAGAGTGCCTCAGGGTGATGTCCACAGTGCCCAAAACAAAAGCAAGTACCCATGACTGGGAAATGCTCGTCCCAGCTGGGGTGCCATGCCACAGGGTTCTTGCGATGAAGTTTGTGGCAAGTGACAGGGGAATGTGCTCACTCTTCTGTATTTAAAATGACTTAGTACACCATGTGAAAATTCTCTTGTTAAATCTGTGCTGATCATGTTATAGCCAGAAAAGCAGTATAATATATCTGGTTTGGTTGCTGAGGTTTGAATTATTAATACAGTAATTCTTTCCCTCCTTGTGTTGAAGAATTCAATTTGCCATATCCCATTGTTAGCATCAGCTGTTCTGCAGTGGATGAGTATAATATGCAACTTTCATTGTTTTTTGCTTTGTTGGAAAGCTTTGAGACTACTGAACAATACTGCATAATTGCATTTTTTGCAGCCAAAAGGAGCACTGGAAAATGCCTTAAAAGGACATGCAAACAACATTCGAATGATTCATAACCAGCAAGTCGTTCCGCTAGAACAAGCTATGGTAAAATATGAAAGTAATATTAAAACATATTTGTAGAAAATATGAATCTCTAAATCTCTTAAATACAGTTCAGAACGCTGGACTTCTGCTATTATATAAGCACAGATCACATTTGCCTTGTGTCACTGAAGAGTAATCTGGTTAAAGTATGTGTTTAATAAATAGTTTTCCTGCTTATAATACTACTACTTTAATGCTGTCTAAAATAATGACCTTTTTCTTCCCCATTTTTTTTCTGTATCTATTCGTGATTATATATGAATAAAAGAGGAAGCAGGGGAGAACTTTAAAAAATTCTACCCCTAAATCACTCATTTTCTTTTTTGCTTACCATTTGTCTTCAGTAATAAAAGCAG
The DNA here is from genome assembly GCF_030463565.1 of Pelecanus crispus. NCBI lineage: Eukaryota > Metazoa > Chordata > Aves > Pelecaniformes > Pelecanidae > Pelecanus > Pelecanus crispus. The sequence goes on from NC_134646.1 coordinate 70,216,043, forward strand.
TTTTCACCTTCACACTTTATTTCTTGGAGATAGCAATCACCTAAGAGTATTGGAATTGGAAACTCCTGACAGTAGTATTTAGAGCCAAAGAAGAATCTTTTTTATTGATGCTGTAGAAGATGTGAAAGGGCTTCTTCTGCCTGATTTTGCCAGGCACTGATTTGTATAGTATCAAGCTGTGAATCTCATGCATGCTAGGTGTTGCTTTTTCCTCTACATAACATGAAGACTTTTAGTTTATCCTAGCAGCTGATACAGTATTTCTGCCCCTATCAAAGCCCTCTTGTAGAAAATCATTAGGTCTTCTGTTCCATTCTGATTCTATGCTGTTCTTTCCTAATTAACTCCTAATTATTCTCATCTCTTTTTCCTTTTACAAAACTGACTGTCAAGAAATACGTTAAAGCTAGGGTAAGTGCTTTTTCCCTTCTGAAATTGCACAGTATAGAATTCTCTGAACACTTGGTTCTGATTTTAACTGTTCTGTCTTTCCTCCAAATAAATCTTACTCAGTTTATTGCTACTAACGTTAGTTAAATCTGAAGTCTTCCAGTACATAATTCATAACTACTTAGTGCTGTCAGTGAAATACTGATTCAATGATTAAAACCACAATATATTAGTTTTAATACAACTATTGTTACTATACATAATGTGATATGTTGTATTAGTAACAAAATAATCTATAGACGATCAAAGCATGCATATAATGTTAAAACAGATGGGCTCTTACCTGTAGTAAAGACTTGAATCTTCCCCCCCTCCCTGCTTTCTCTCTAACAGAGCACTTTAAATCAGAGCGTTAGGTTACTGAAGAGGACATCATCTGAACTTACGGTAAGCTTTTTTTTCTGGCAACAGGAACATTGTAATGTGTTTTAAATCCATCTGCCACATATGCAGGGCATATATTTTCAGTGCAACTTTTTCTATTTCTAGCTGTTCTGTTATTGTAAGAGATTGTAATGCATTGAGGTAGTAACAGGGATTTAGATCTCTCTTCTGCACAGCTTTTTCTACCCTAGCTTTCCCTTCCTTCAGAAGGAGGAAAAAAAGAAAAAAAAAAAAAAAGTTTGGGGTATTTTTTGAAGTATGAATTGTAAACTTAATTGTCACGTGATAAAACAGATTTCAGTACAGTTCCATATATTGTGTTATTCATGTTCCTAAAAATGTAGTTGTTTTTTCTAGAATCCTTGAATGCAAGACTTGGGGCGGACGCCCAAGAAACAAAGTGCAAAAGTACAACTGAGAAAAGAGAGCTTTGTGATTCACATCCTTAACCACCTCTTGTCCAGTGTCCAGCTCCCACTGGGGCCTGTTTCTGCAGCATTGTACTTGTTACCTTCCTGCTTCTGCAGCATCAGCCTCCCTGTGGGAACCTGGCTCTGTGTGGAGGCTGCCCCAGGGCACCCCCGTTTCCCCGTCAGCAGCAGCTAGTGCCTGCACCACAATGAGACCAGCTGCCTTCACGCTTTGCCGGACTCAGGAGAATGAGCAACAGGATGTTTACTTTTCTGGTAGCAAAGCTTTCTGTCACCACCAGCCTGCCTTGGCCCTGGTAGCAAGAATCCAGCCACACTAGCTAGCACTTAGGAATCATAGTCACAACAGCTTGATGGTCCATACCTACCTCAGTTCTTCCCATTAAGGTTTTCACCCATCCACACCAGCAGACCAGCTAGATTTCTTTTAGAATCTGTGATTTGAACCTGGATGGGGAGGTAAGAAGCCATGAAATAAAAGTGTTGATAAGAAAAGGATGATGTTTGACCCTTAAGTATATTTAAGAAACATTTCTACGGTTTCAGGCTGTATGTACATTATCCTCTGTGTGTGTTCTTTGAGAGACTTTATGGGGTTGTACATCTATTGAAGAAGTGTCTCAATCGTTTTGGATATTGATTAGTGGCGTATTCTAGCTGTATAGAACCATACTCTAGTATAATCAAGAGTTGCGGTAGTATATGACCCACTTTTCTTCCTGTGCACTGTGTGTGTCTGTAGTGTGTATATATTGATGAAAGTATTTCTACACTTAAGGAAAGGAAAGAGAATGGAAGAGAAAGGTGATCTAGTATATAAATGAGTTACACAGGTTCCAGGAAAAGATACTGTTAGTAACCACTGATGCTTTCCTTTTTTAGTAGTGAGAGTATTTTGTCAGATGATCATGAATCCTTAGGCAGGCTCATGTTCTGTCTGGAATTGCATGTTTTGACAGGACAGTGACACCGGTTTATCAAGAGCATAGGTTCCTGACAATGGCTGTAGAGCCATTGTAACAGCCTGAAAGAGATTTATTTACATTAAAACTCCATCTCTTCCTCTCCAGGTTAAGGTGAAAAATGTTGTTAGTGCTGTTAATGCTGCCCAGCTTCTCATAAATAACAATGCTTCTCTAATTATTGTCCAGGTAAGCTTTATTTGATAAAAGTACATTAATTAATGACATCATGGAGACAGAGGTTCACTTCTTTCATTCACTTACTTTTGTATTTTCCTAGGAGACAAAAAAGTACATGGATACCATAGTTGGCTACTTTGAGCAATATGTTGAGTGGGTCAAGGAGTCGGTAAGGTGCATTTATTTCATTGAGAGAAGTTGTGTTTAAAAAAAAAAAAAGCTAAATAATAATAATAATTAAAATGTTGCTTTGATAGTATGTTTTATAGCTTCAGTTTGTAAGATATTTGTGCTTATTATGAAGGGGAAAACTTGTCTTCCATAAATAGTTTTGTTGTGTTCGAAGTAGAATAGAAATCATTAGTTGTGTTGATTGGAATAAAATGCAAATTTAACATAGTATCATTTTCTAGGACTGAAATCTACCATTTGTGCTAATACTGCACTGAGCCTGACCCTGCTTAGTTCAAACTGATGTCATTAGCATCTTGTTTTATTTTTCTCTCTTCAGCTGCAGCCTTTGAGAAAGCAAGCTGATGTTTTAAAGATGTGTATGTTCAGTTGATAGCATATCCCACAGGAATTTATTTTGAATTTGGATAGGGTGAGAGATAACAATTTAGTAAACAGTAACTGTAAGCAAGTTTTGAGATTCTTATTTATTTCTCTTAGATACTTCAAAGTGTATGGTTTTTTTAATCTGTCTTTCAGATTGCCATGGAGGTAGCAGCATGCAAGCCTATTGCCAATGTGATAGATACAGCAGTAGATATTTTTTTATGCAGCTATATAACTGATTCTGTGGTAAGAAATATTTTCTGTTACTCAGAATTGGGGCATCGAGTGGGAAATTCTTTGAACATAAATCTGCATTTAATTATTCTGGCTAGACTATTCTGAAGTATGATAATAAAGTATCACATCCAAAGTTATGCAGGGAAAAAATGTTCTGATCTGGATCAAGTCCAAACCCAAACCAGTGCTGGACTTGTTTTAGGTTCCCATTAAACTTAGGCTTCTGTTAGCAAGAATTCTGTGAAATTAACTGTTCTTACTAAATTTCTTCCAACTTGAATTGCAAAGTAAATACAGTACTGCCGGTTTGGCATAAAAATTCTGGAAACTGGAAATTTCTGTTTGATTGCTTGATTCTAAACCACCTTGAAATGGAAAAGCATAAAGATCTGAAGTTTCAGCTGTAACCATTTCTAACTTAAGGGGATGAGGCAGGAGGAAGAAGGGAGTGAGAACTACCAAGGAAAAACTTTCTCAAGTATCTTTCCTGGAATCTAGAAAACCTGAATGAGGTTTTGCTGCTTCACTTGTAGCAGACAGATCTTGATTCATTCCTGTACAGCGGAGACTTTGAGCGTGACTGGTAACAGTATATAAGGGCAATATTAGCTTTTTCATCTTGCCAAAAGAGCTTGGAAAGAGGACAGCATGTATTAAAAATAGAATAAGAAACCACATGCCTGGAAACCACCTAAAACATCTCCTAGCTATTATTTAGCTTTATGGCACTTTTAGCTAGGTCCTAATCATACCAACAGTAAATGCATGTAATCAATGAAAGCCAAAGCACTCTAACCTTGATAATACTTAACCATGAAAACCTCCTAACCTGCCAGAATCATGTTGTACTCATTGATTATTTCATGTTACAGAGCTTCTGTTCTCCTTTGTGTAGCCACTAACCATCTGGTGGGAGATGGACCGTGATTTTCCTGATGACAGAACTTAGCTGAGTCACTTATAAGCCAAAATGCCTCTAGCCAATACAAATCAAATTTGAAAAATCATCAGCTTAACATCTGATGATAACTCAGTTCAACTGTATGGTAATGGAATTAGTTACACAAACAGGCTGCAGTTAGCAAGTTAAAAAGTACCTTGAGAACATGCTGGAAACTCAGATTTTGGCAAGAACCACAAGAAAGACAAATACTTTAAAATATCAAGAAAGGAAAAAGAAATCATGTGGCTAGTAAATTAATACTGAGACACGAAATTACTTTCTAGCTCAAGGCTGACTACATTGAAATAACTTCCTAGGGCACTATGTCTGTGTAACTTTGAGCAACTTTGGACATATTTCTGTTTGGTTACATTTGTAAGATGGTGGTGTTCTTACTTTAATTCACATTGACAGTCAAGAGTGCTTAACGTGCCCTGTTCCACATTAGTATAAGGAGCCTCAGGTAGTCCACAAGACCAGTGCCACTAATTTCTACTGTGTTCTTCCAGTAACAATGCTTAGAATATCAAGCAAGGATTCAGTACTTATCTAATAAATTTTCTCTGTGATCTTTTTTTCCTGGATTTTGCTTTGTTTCAGAATACCTTCTGGTTTGGTTTGGGAGGCTGTTCAATTTTTTTAATTCCTGCCATAATTTTTGCTGTAAAACTCTCCAAATACTATCGTAGAATGGATACAGAGGATGTATATGATGAGTAAGTATATACTCCTAAGTAAGCTAAATGGCAAATGGATTAAAATGTTTTTTCTAGCGTCTCACATGAAGATGCTATGATCCTTAAACCTCGTGTGCTGTCAGATTAGAACTGAAACAGGTTTGAGTTGGTGCCTGCAAAGTGCTTCATGCAGGTGGGCTTTGGTTGCCTTGGCTTGCCATGATTCTGTGCAGATATTGCCAGCTCTGACTTTGAGCAACTTATTTCAGAATGAGGTCTTCAGAGCTTCGTATAGAGCATTTGTATAAATACCTTCTAAATGTGCAGGTGATTAGCTTTGCTAAGTAACCTGTTAAGGTGAACTATGCCTGCTTTGTAATCTCCTTGAATTAATTATTTGCTTTCTTACTGTCTTAGTTATTCCTAACCAGTCTTTCCTTTTTCAATTGCAGTTCCTCTGTCTCAGGGACTTGGCATTTTACTTTATGATAACTGTTCTTACATATTTTCCCATCAGTTTTGTTTTTACTGTTTTCTTTTCTACTCTTTGTTTTGCTCATTATTCAGTTAGCCTGTGCACTGCATTTCTCAGATTTCACACTGGTCATTTTTCATTACACATTCACAAGTCAGGAGAGCAGAAACAGGCACATACAGCTAAAATTACTCAGTCATTAGCGTCTAGTTAATTACTCCTCCTTTTCTGTGTTTTTTAGTGTCGAAACTATACCCATGAAAACGTAAGACATTTTTGCTGGTATTTGTTAAAATTATTTTATTCAGGGGGGAGGGTTTATATTTTTAATGTAACTTGTTACTTCAAAAGAGGTAACGTTCTGTTTCACCACACTTCATAGTTTATATTAGAGTATCCAACTCAGCAAGAATAGCAAAATAATTAACTTTTGGAGAATATAAAAAATATTAAAAATGTAAAATTATAATTATGCCATAACTCCTGAATGTTACAAAGGAAAAAGTTATCTTCTATTGTACAGACACAGTTTATCTTTGCATATAATACCATCATCCATGTACATGTCTTAGAAGCCATACTGTACATAGTGCATCTTACAGTTAACATGGTTTTTCTTGGTGTATTTATTTTATTACAGTACAGAAAATGGTAATAATGGTTATCATAAAGAGCATTTATATGGTATACACAATCCTGTTTTTACAAGGTAAACCAAGTCTGAAAATGCATGCCGTCATGTATCTTTACTTAATCTACTATATTAATCATCTATGCAATTTTCTGCATGTTTTAAAGTGAATCACTTAATTCCCTATTTATGTTTTTTTGCATGATTACTCCCTATGGCAATGCTGTATGATTTATATTTCTCAAATATTCTTTACATAACAGCAGATATTGTAGTAATTGCCAGCAACTTAACAAAGCAATTGCCTAAATTTGATCTTAAAATCCAGGTAATTAGGTGTTTATCTAGTGAAGTGGGTGGTCCTAAATTGATAAACATTAAAATACTCTGATAGCAGTTGAAAGTGATAGGGTGGGATGCATTCTTACTCCTGAGTTGTTTTGGTTTTTAGATGGTGAGAAGAGCTTTTCCTGTGCAAAAGGCAGGTGATCCAGGGTATTCAGAAAACATGAACAGAGAAAATGGGTGTTTCTGCATGGGTAGAACTAGTGTAACATCACAAAAACAGAAATTCAAATTATGTTTAAAAAGGAGGAGATTTGGGTTCTTTTCGGTCTCTACAACTTTTGTGCTGTAAAACCTTAGCTAGTTGTGAGACTTCCAGTTTCCACAGGGATAACATAGGATGTCCCACAACTTCAATATTTGGGTTTCCAAAACATCCGAGTTGCTTAAGGAAGGATCTAATTTTTGATTGAAATCTGTAACTCACTGTGCCTTAACTTGCAACTTCATGACTGAAAGTATAGCTTGAGTATTGGCAGAGAAGTAAGGTATCACCAGTCTTTCAGTAACGGGTAAATATCAAGAGAGCTCAAAATTTGGAAGTCTTGTCAGTTTTAAAAAACTGTTGTATCAGTTGTAAATTATTATTTATTAGAACTGTATTTTACAATAATTACTTACTGACCAAATCTTGATTCCACATTTCCTTATGAAGGAAGTATTTATGTATAATGATGTTTTTAGTGATATTTATGATCACAATTGTCATGGTCTGTTCTGCATCTGAAGGGCACTCCCTAAATTAACCTACAAGGTGTTTAATTCAAAAGTACTCTCCACTGGCATATCTAAGGACTCTCAGTTTTAAGGACTTTCAATATTTTACATAAGAGGAAACGAATAATTCATCAGGCCGTAGAAGTCCCTTTCTGATCTTTGAATCTTTAATACGAATGTTAATATTCTTGAGGTTCATAGCATGTTTTCTGTGATATTTCACTGATTGATGAATAGTTTAATACAGTGTTCCTGAATAAGCTAAAAATTACTAACATAAAATAATCTTTTAAACAAAGACCCAGTAGTTCAGTCCTGACTTCCTTTTCCTAAATTTTAAGTTACTCAAAATGGGCTTCCGTAATAAAATGTAAGGATTCAGTTTGAAGAAATGCTGTCTTCTGATGTGCTGAGATAATTTGAAAAACTGCTAATTATATGAGATACATGCTTTGAATCTGAGTCTGGGATTCCCATAGCAATAGAGGCTTGTTTTTCATTTTCATTTCAGCAAACTCTTTGCTTTTATACTATCCTTGCTTTTTCTGATTTCCTACAAATTATTTTCAGAGATACTCTGAGAGATAGGACTTTGAACAGATCTCTGTACACCTATACTTCTCGGCGTAAAGAATCCCATAGGTTGTGGGTTTTTTTTGTCCTTCAAAATCACCTGGATTATTTTGCTGGAAAGAGGTGCAGATGTCTGTCTTTATATATATAAAGATATGTAAATACCAATATGACATCTATATGAGGTATATTTATATTTATAAGATATGTAAATACCAATATGACATCTATATGAGGTATATTTATATTTGTATAGGTATCTCACACAGGTGTGTTTACATATATGTCGAAGATACAAATAACCTCAAATGTGGCCACCATTTTTGTGAGAGCAAAATTGGAGGCTGGATTAAATTCTCAGAGGAGTGGTGTCGAATAGGTAATCCAAGCATTTCTTTCTATCATGAAACAAAGACAATGAGAAAGTTTGGTGGAGAATCTGTTTCCTCTTGTTTGAAAAATGTTGAATAAATGGGTAAAAGTTTGAGAACAGTTTGTGCCAACTGAGCTTGTGTCACCTTAGTTAGAAATGGTATTTCTGTTGCATTTGTGGGCAGAAGAAAATTACGGTGTCGGTTTGTGTTTTTTCTTGTATAGCTCTGTGGAACAGTGGTAACACATACTGGAAACACTAAGGGGTAAGTAATAAGCTTTTTAAGTCAATTCTAGGTCTATTACTACTTTACTGTTTTTAAGAAGGCCGCTCTGCTTTCAGTAACATCAGTGCTGTAAGGTTTAAAAATAATAAATTACTGAACGATATTGATGTTCATATCGAAGTCTATGCCTTCATTCTACTTAAATTACTTTACACTTCTGTCTTCATCAAATTTTCCTGAATTGTTTCTGTGATTATTTCCAGGCTATATAAATGAGAGTCAAGATTCTTCTGCGGGAATATATCATTATTCTTCCAAGTGTATTGGCATTTGCATTCATCTTCCAAATCCTGAGCCAGTTGTTTTATGTCACCTGTACTGTAAATCCCAAATGTACTATTGAATGTTATGCCATAAACTACTGTACAGAATATTTTGTGATCAGGGCACTGCCTCTCAAATACCACTGTTCAAGGCTTGAATTAAAATGTTTTTTGTTTTTACTTTTTTACACTGGGCTTTCTACCTTACATCATAGTATATAAATTAATTAGATTAACAGCCTTGGCCTAGCAATCCTCTGACAGTTGGTCAAGTTCTTATCTTAAATTGTTGATTTGTGTTAAATACAGTACGTATACGTTTACATAAAAATACATTTTGTATACAGAGACTTTTGTATATACGTTTTTCTTAAAACTTATAAGTGTTTAGTTAAGATTTTAATATTGTGTAATACTCTTCACAAATGAATTTACCAGCATGATCAGTGTTGCTATTTGGTGCTCTTGAATGACCACTTTGGACAAAATTTGAAGTGTAATGGGATTCACAGTGTCTCCTTCCGTCTCTGGAAAGTTCAGTTGCAGTTTTGTTTCCTCCATTTTTTTTTGATTATTTAATACTTAGTGGTTTTTGCAGTATAGACCTAAAAGGGACTTTTTGGAGAAGTTTGTTTTGAAACTCTTTGGGTGGGAGGGTTGGGAGTGTGCGTGATGCATAATATAGTGAAAAAGCTAAGCTTTCTAGAGTTCAGTAGTACTCAAAAAGAGCATGAGAGAAGTCGTATGTTGGTGATTTTTAGAATGCTTTACTTTCTGTCTCCCTTTTCCTCATTCACACTCAACTTCTGTAACGTCCTTAATAGTATCACTGTTAAGCTGTGACTCCTTCAGGAGGCAGTGATACTATTTTTGCTAAATAATTTCAAAATATGATTTCCAATATTGAAATTCAAATGTGTTTAGCAATCGTTTGTACTGTTAGAGTTATTGCCTTGAATTTAAGCATACAGTTGCATTGCTGAATTAGTTAACAGCAGAATTCATCAACAAGGCCAAAGGTATCTGTTACTAGTCTAAAACATTTCAGCGGGTGAAGTAGTTGGGTATATTGATCTAAAATAGTGTCTCTTCATATATCAGTATTGTTAACTTTGTTTCCAACAAGGTTCATTGTCTTGAAGTAGGGATAATCTTGTAAATCATTCATATAATTTTAAAGAAATGCTGAAAAGTGATACCGGTATTTAATCTGGAATAACCTTAAATTTTTCATTTTTAGGTCATAAATGGAAACATTTCTAATTGACAGTATGTAGCATATGTGTATATGTAATGTTCAGAACTGCAGATTTCTAAAAGTTTCTATTTTTAATTTGAGAAAATATTCCCAGTTCATTTAAATAAAAAAAGAACTTGCTTAACTACCTGAAGTTTGAGTCTCAGTTGTTCTGTTGTGTAGACCTGTCTCAGAAGAGTTGCACTGAGTTAAAATCTTACAAAAATGAATTTTTTTACTCTGATTAAAAATTTCTGCTATATTTGACTTTTGATGACTTTAGTTTAAGCAAGATGAGAGACCAAGAATTGGAGCAGGAAGGACTGAAAGAACATTGACTCTGGGTGAGGGAACTTCCAACTTCCACAAAGGATGTGATTTATGCAAAGATGGTAGGATTCGAGCTAATGAGTTGTGAAGGTTATCCACATACCCTGCAAGTGCTCAAGGTGTTACCGCTTGCCTCTGTTGTTTCTGTAGCACTGACAGCAGAATTAAACGTTTGCCAGTTATTCAGCTCCCATAGTTCACTGCTGGCATCCTAGCTTAACTTGTAAAAGGACAGTTGTTTTCCACTGATATAACAGACCATGAGCTGTTTCATATGAAGCACAGGCAGACAGAGAGCACAAATGTCAGATGGGAGTGAGACAAACACTTGGCAGTAACATTAATACGTAAATATACCAGAGCTCTTGAGTCCAAGCTTTGGTATTTATCCTTATCCTTGTAGTTCAATTTGTTTTCATGATTACACTTTAAAAACTTTCAGGACAAGAGATCTGAAACTGGTATAAATTCAATTCTAAGTCATTTTGAACTCTTTAACAATTATTAGAACAAGAGAGATAAATGCCTTCTAATCTAGAAATCCGAATCTAGGAACTGTCAGTGCTGTTGTGCATAACCAAACGTAAATTATACATTTGTTTGTCAGTTATTAGGAGGTCTTTGAGTGTTTTCAGTAGGGATTTGAAATTCTTGAAATGAGGTGTGAGGTGGGCATCTGGCTGGCTGGATGATGGGTGAAAAGACTCCCCAGAAAACAACAGAAAAGTGAATTCTAAATTTTAAGTAGGCTTGTACCTTTGCTGTTTCTCCCAAGATTTGACTGGAGAGCCACGCCACTGTGCTTTGAAAGAGGCAGTCAGGAGGAACAAAAAGCTAGAAATGAGACCTCTACTCAGAAATGTTTTTTTAATAGCCTTAGCGAAGGGATGAAAAGAAAAGAAAATATTGTGTTCTCCATCAAATGGTATTTAGTCATGGGGAACTTCGTGACACGTTCTCTGGAAGAACAAGGTTCAGGCTACCTAGAATGGCTGTTCCAGGTGGCTCCATCTTCAAGCAGGCAGCTCTCAGACTAGCTGAGGTGCCACAGCAGCTAGGGACTCTATTTTCAAATATTAGAGAAGCATTTTTTGCAATTTTATTTTTTTGTTCTGCTTCATTGTCTGTGTTTTAAATGAATGGTTTTGCCTTGGTATTTTCTTCAGTGATACCAATTGAGTGGCTAGATATACAAAATGGTATTCTATTCCATTATGTATGGCCATTCTTAAACCCAGGGTTTCTAACACCCCACAGTTATTCAGGCATACCTAAATAATACAATACCCCTTCCAGAAGCTGTTCAGGTTGGGCTTCGGAAGAAGTGCATAGCGGTGTCTTACTAGCCAGAAAAGTACTGTGGCTTGCAACAGTATGGGAGGGATTTTTCTTCATGATCTCCTGAATGCCAAGGGAGTTACCATGATTTTCTGTAGCTCTGCTTTTAGTTACTGCAGCAGAAACTGTTAGTACAGAATTCTGCGCTAAAATATTTCTATTCTGTTGCCTTTGGTTTATGGCATTTTTACAGCTCATTTATTACGAACAGGAAAATATCTATTTTAAAAAAAAAGTGAAAGGTGATAAAGGACAGATATCTGTCTGACATGATCTGGGGTCCATTCCCTGCTGCTGAGACCCATGATAAGCTAGCTGTGTTATCTTGATCTGTTGGCTGAAAATAACCCATGGTGTGACAATGGTGATAAAACTTCCAAATGTTTGGTTTATGTTTAGGCCTATAATACCTTATTTTGCTAAGCTTTATTCCTTACCTTGCTTAAATATTGCAAGTCTGAAAATCTTTCATGGCTCAAAGAATGTGCAGTTGATTCTTCCATGTGTCCCCACTGCATGTGATGTGCTGACAAAATGAAGTACTAAAGTTGCATCCTTACTGTGCAAATCCACAGAAAACCTGTTCCACAGATCAGCCTTTATTAGAAAGACACACTGATAATCACCCAGATGTAGCTGCATAGGTTGCTTTGGCACTTGTTGTACTTCAATATGATCTTACGAGCTCTGGCATGAAGATAGCTGTAAAACAGCTGGAGAATGGAAAATATCTGTTAAAAATCAAATATGACATGTTCATCCTGGATAGGAATGTGCTTCTCGGTTATACAACTATCGTTCTGTATTTAACTGCATTTACAAGATTTGTCTTGTTACCTTCTTGGGAGTTCACAGGTTATTCGACACTCCCTCAGGCTACAAATTATGGGCACATGCCTACTGACGTTTGATTTATTATTTTTATTTAAAAAAAAAAAAACAAACCACCAAACCTTACATCCCACATCTCGCTGCAAAGAGGCTTCTTTGTGCACCGAGCCTTTAAATTGTGAGCAGCCACTTACTGCTTTCACTTTTTTGGATAGTGTTGCTCAAGGATCTCGGTCAACTCTTCTCACCATGAAGAGTTTTGCTCTTTTTTTCCTAGTAGTGATCTGTGGCATGGGAGGATTGGGACAGAAGCTGAAGCCAAAGAAAAGAAGCAATGGTGAAGAAATCAGTTTTCGGACTAAAACCAAAGATGTTTGCACAATGAGCATGAGTGGAAACGAGGAGATGGAACTTAGAATTGAATGCAAAAGCCAAGGCATGTCCTACTGGTGTGAATACACTGGCAAGCCATCAGTCTGTCGTGCTTTCAGAAATAATCCAAAGATTTACTGGAATCAGATCGCCATGGAACTTAGAAAGCTCCCGCACGCTTGTGAATCCACACAAGTGTTGAAGACCACCATGTGCCAAAAGGCTCCCGCAGAGGCTCTCATGAAGCAAATAGCTGCTGGTATGGAGCCAGAAGATCTAGCAAACTGGGACAAATCAGTCCAAAAACCTTCCACTTCTATGAGGGGAGCAGGGAAAAGCTCTGTTAAGAAAATAGGGAAACCTCCAATACTACCTTTTATAAAACCAACGCAACATGGTCAAGGGTCTGAAAATGAAACAGAAGCAATGAAACTGGCACGGGAACATTGCTGGGAACCCCTGCATGGTTTCTGCTCCTACATTATTGGCATCTTTAGAGGTTAAGGATTTGCTTCAGGTAAAATTCCCATCTTGAAGCACAGCAGAATATACCTAAGAGTAATCCTGTTGTAGTTCTGGTTTATTTTGGTCTTGGGGGGGTCTCTCAGGGGTGTGGACAGAGAGGTTCTAGGCTCGCTCACTAAAATCTAACGTGGCAAAGTCTGTACTGTGGCTTCTGAGGGGCTAGACAGCTTAAACTCCCAGTGATGTACTGAGATGTTTGTCCTATCTGTTATTAATCCTATGGTATTTCAGTTCTAACTGTTTGATTTGGGCTTGTTTCCTGCCTTCTGTCATTCTTTCCTTCTTGTGCTGACTTTTGGATTTGAGCCAGTGAAGTAAAATAACAAATGCATCAGATCCAATAAAAAAATGCATTGCCTAGAACAATTTAAAACTACATTCAGAAATTGAGAGGATAAAGCTTGTTCATCAAAACTGCTAATTAATAATTAACCATTTTAATTTTAAAAATTAGTTCATAAACAACTTGCAGAAATGGGTAAAACCAAATGGACTGTCTTGGTTTGAGGGTCTGTTTCTGTAGTGGCAGTAGGGGATCACATGCAGGCACTTGTCTGGTAAGTCTTAGGTTTTCGGCCGGGATTTGAAAAGGCCAAGCCCTCGCAGAAGTCATTGGTTTTATACCCACTTCCATGTCGGCTCAGGGAGAAAGCCAGGAGCTGGTGACTAAACCTGGCAAACTTTTGACGGAAATAGGAATATATGCAGCATGAGCCAGCAAGTGTTTAGGCTGCTAATGATCTTTCTTGTGCTTAATACAGCAAAGTGACTAATTTTTTTTTTCTTTTTTGTTTTGCAGAACAGATTTTTTACAGCTGAAGAAGGGTCCTTGCTGTAGTTTAATAATTTAGATATAAGAATTTTAGTTTAAAAATGTGTCATCTCTATAAATCTTGTACCTGTTTTCTGTTTGCACCCCTAGAATGAAACTTTTTAACAGCCCTGAAAAATGCATGAAACTGGAGTGACCATACTTAAAGTGTTAGGATGAACTAACTGTTCCTAGGTCTGTTACACCCCAAGGTGTACTGCATTTATGTAACCAAGGTTCCACTTTAAGAGTGCTGACCTTGAATAGGTTTTTGTGTGTGCTGATACGCTTCAATTTGTTAGAGGTGAAAGCTGTAAATGATGCTACAGTTAGTGCAAACAATAAAAATAAGATTTTTGAAAACATACTCAGTGTGCTTTCTTAAAATTTTAAATGGTGCTACTTGTATGAAGTCATGGTATTTGGTCCTTGTTTCTTAAGAGATTGTTGGTAGAATGCGTAAGAGAAGTTACAGGTCTGAGTCATTACTTTCCCACTGTGAACATGTTTTCATTAATATTCATATTTTCAATGTTATTACATTTATATTAGAATAATAAGTTTCAGCCAGCAGGGAAAAAAGATTAGGGAAATAAAAGAGTAATCTAAGAATACATTTCTAAACATAGCAGATTAGAAGTGTTCAGCTGTGATGCATCTGCAGAGTTCAGTGTTATTAGGATCTGTTAGTGGTAATATTAATGTTTGGGTTCAGTAAATATTCTGAAAGGTAACTCATATCTATGCACTTGGGCACTTGCATAAATCTCATCGAAACACAAAGCAAGACTTAATAGCCTCTTGTCAGAGATTACAGATTATTTTTTAACAATGATCCCTTTTGTTCCCAAGTGAGCTTTGCAGCAGGGGTATAACTGGAAAAACTGTACCACAGAAATTAGTAGTGCTCTATATTTGCCATTAAACAGTTTCTGCAAGGCATTGTTACACTGAAGTACTTCTCCAGCTTTACTCACGGATTTGTAAATCTCGCTTCATAATTCCCAATCATGACTGTCCAATCACTAAACTTTGTATCAAAAAAACTTGAAATACATGGAAAGGAATGGCAAGTAATGAACACAGGATCAGTGCAGAAGGTTGTATGTACAAGGCAGAAATATAGCTTGAATGCTGATAAAATGCAAGCTCGAGCAAGTCTGCATTTTTGTCAGCCATAAATCTAGTGTGGTTATTCTTCATTCGTAACTTCAGTTGCCCTTGCCAGGCTCTTGTGCTGTGAGTAAAAAATGTAGTAGTACACCTACTCACTTATTTCTGTCATAGAAATTAATATAATTGTTTGATTTGCAAACATGCGAAATGCATCAAAGTGATATTTGAGAACTATTTGGAAATGTTAAGGGGAGGCTGAGGGGTTTCTTGAGGTGTGTTTTTTAAATATTTTAAAACTCCTCTTTTGTATGATGCAAAATTCACACTGCAGAGTGAATATTTTGCAGCAGTATCCACTGCAACAGTAATGATGTCAAAAACGAGACAATGTCTTGCACTGAGAGAAGTCTGGGAGGATCAGCCACCCCCCATACTGATAGCAGGAGAAAAGAGGAGGTTTCATCAGTTCACTGAAAGAAAACTTGCCCCTTTATGCTCTCTTCTATGTATATGTACTGAGCACAGAAGGTAGCGAAGTTGTCTGACGCTTTGTAGAACTCTTGATGATACAGTCTAAAATATATGGCCATCATGGATTCTGCTTAGTAGATGACAAATGTCATATATACTTGCTAGTGCACTATTTCCTAGGGAACTTGTATCTCGTCTCAGTAGAGCAGAGCTCTGCTGCACCGGGCTCCGTGCTTGGCACTGTTTTGTCTGGAGTGACCACCTGAAGCTTCACGGTTGAAGTGGAAACCAGAAATCAAATAGTCTTGCACCAAAGGGCCCTCTTTCATGAAATGCTTCTTGGAAAATATCCAGGATCCAAAATACATAGTTAAGCACAAAATTTTATGAAACGGTGAAGATTTTGGTACCAAGGTGGTGCGAGGCTTGGATTACATTTCATTAGGCAACACTATGCACCCTCAGCAAGTCAGTTAACTGTAACGATCTTGCTTTCAAATGCTTAAAAATTGGACATTAACTGAAATACCTCACCTGAGTGTAACAGTGCCGTGATTGTATCAGCTACATTACCATTTAATTGTGTTTAGCAGTAGAAACGTACAGTTGTGACGTTTCAGTTACCTTCTTGGTATGAAAGTGCTATTCATTGATGAAAGGATGAATTGAGAAGTGTTTGTGGTGAGTTTAATGCAATCTTCAAGTACCTTGTGAATGAATGAAACCTGCTGTTTCATTCATTTTAGGTTAACCTCTTAGTCCCCATATGCATAAGTACCTCAGGAAATCTGCTCAAGTGGAGATGGAATTTGTCTTTATTTTCTTGACAGAGGAAGAGCAGGCAAAAATGTTTATCTGGATTCCTGCAACCAGGGAGATCCCTGATATCCAGCCCCGTTGCTTGTGCTGCTAATTCAGTGCAATGGGAGGTAGTCCACCTGCCTCAAGATCCTCATGTTTAGGTTCCCACAGAAGCATCATGAGCATTCGCTACTTTGACAAGGTAAGCCTCCAAGAAAAGCAAAACGATGCATTTGGATAACCTGTGAATAAAAGGATGTGTATTTAACACACATAGTTAAGATCCAAGAAAGACTGGGGTGAGTCTAATAGCCACCAAGATGGTCGGGACTGGAGCACGCTCCTGTGAGGAGAGGCCAAGGGAGTGGGTCTTGTTCAGCCTGGAGAAAGCTTTAGGGGGGACCTAATAGCCACCCCCCGACACATATAGAGGATATCGAGCTAGGCTCTTTGCTGACTTGTGTGATAGGAGAAAAAGAGATTATGGCCACAAATTGATACAGGCAAGTTCTGACTTGGTGTAAGGAAAAACATTGACTCTAAGGAGGATAAACACAGGAGCAGGTTCCCCAGAGTGGCTCTGGAATCTCCATCTGTGGAGCTTTTCAAGACCAACTGGACGAAGTTTAAGCAACGTAGTCTGAATTCACTGTGACCATGCTTTGAGCAGGAGGTTGGACTACAAACCTCCCAAGTTGCTTCCTGCCCTGACTGATTCTATGATTTACAATGGAAACAGAAGAAAGCTTAAAAGTTCTGGTTATTCAATAATGAACACCTCTGTTAGCATCCATGTCTCCTTAAAGTGCAAAAAATGCTCTTGGATCAGCCATTCTAACTATATTGAATTGAACAAGAGAGATGATTTTGTTAAGTATGTTCTGGTGGCAGATATGATTGTTAAGTCAAATGCATTGTCTTGAGTAACTCCATGTTCCGTGCCTTAAAATGAAGTAACGGAAAATAAGAAAATCACCATTTGCAGTGTGTAGGTTATTTGTGTTAAAGTAGACCAAATCCACACCTCAATAATAATGTTGCTCAGTCTGCCTGTAAATCATCTCAACTATGCAGTAGTGCACTCTGGTGTTTTCTGAGAGAATTGTTTAGGTATGTTTCTGGTCATTCTTGCATGGTTTGCAGTCTTACGTTTTGCATTCTTCATTTTTCAATAGGTGTCGTAGTTGATACGGCATGGATTTTAGACACACAGATGTTCCACAAAAATAAGACAACAAAGGAAAAACTAAAATTTCCCAGTGTTGCCCATTGCCATTTCTGCTTCTTTAGGAGCTTTATGGTCGTTGATTTCTGTTTTCCGTTTCTCTTGCTGCTACTTTTCCCAATCTCTTGCTTTCTTCTCTGAAGTGGAGTCAGATGCAGCATAGATTTCTTTTGTCTCTCTCTACTTTTCCCCTTAACGAACAAGAGAATTGCTCTCATCAGACTTCACAGATCATTTTACAGTGAGGAAAAAGTATGTGATACGTATACAAGAACAGGAATACGAAAACAAAGCTGAAGAGATGCAGTCAGTATGATGGCAAGACATTGGTGTTGTCTCATGGACACGCCATATCAGACATACTGAGATCTATTTATTTCACTTTCACATCTTTGTATACAAAGTTAACTGCATAAACATTAGGCAGGAGGCCAGGTGCTGAAATTCCAGAGTAGCTTTGTTAGAGTATGTACAGAGCAAGAAAAAAACGTTTAGCCGATGCCTGATTTGGAGTGGAAGTTCATGTTCCCCTCCCTCTCCGCAGCAGGTTATAAAACTGCTCGCGTAACCAGCTGCTCGCCATCGGCTTCCAGCCCATGGTACGCTCCCGCTGCCTCCGGGCTTACAATGATTGTAGTCAGGAGGGGAAACAGAGCTGTCCTTTTAGGTCTGCTGGCTGCAGATGTAAAAAACTGCACGGCGCTCTCGCTGCCGCCCGTAAAAATTAACATGCAAATAGTGAAACGGGTTGCCCCTTTATTTGTCTTACCAGCGTAACGTGGTGTGCAAGGGGGCAAATGAGGCTGTAATAAAATTAAGCATTTGCCTAGGAACTGAAGAGGGCTAGAAACTTCCTGTTGCAGGAAATGGTGGGCAAAATTTAGGCCCTGAGCTCTGACAGAGGGGCCTCGCCATTTCCTCTGCCAAAAGAGCCCGGCAGGCAGGAGTGCTGCCCGCCGTTCTCCCCTCTCGCCCCCGCTTCAAGACAGGCGCAGGTCGCGTGGGTGCTGTCACCAAGGTACTGAGATGACCCAGAAATTTAATGCGGGAATCCACAAACTTGTGTCTGCAGCTGGGGGAGGCTGCCTGACGCCCTTGCGGTCACGCGAGAGCGCTGGCCAGCGTGGGAAGGTGGCAGGAGGCAAGGGTGGGGTAGGGTTTCCACATCTGTGTGCAGAAAACCTTACCCGAGGCTATCGTGGCTCTTTGGTGCCTCAGATGGCACAACCGAAGCTGAAGCTCAAGTGTTTGAGCAGCACCTGTTTTTGCATGGGGAAAAAAGTTGCATGGGCTCTGTGAGGGCCGTCTTCTGAGCGAGCTGCTTGCGGCCTGGGTGCGAACAGGCGGTGCAGGCCCTGGGGCACGGTGTACTGCGGGCTTGGGGGCCATGTTGCGGCATTGGGGTTGGGCTGTGGCTCTGGGGCCCCGAGTGGTGCGGAGGAGGGTGGCTTGCTGGCAGATGTAGGCATTTTGGCTGTTCTGCAGGGTCCAGCTGGGAGCAGCGGTGCTCAGGGGAGGTGTGGCTGGCAGGACCCTGCCAGGGGCTGGAGGCCAGGGCGGGAGAGACACTAATGTCTTTCAAGTCGTGTTGGTGAACTTGGGCTGTGGGGTGGTGGATTTGCCTCAAGGGGGGATGCCGGAGCAGACAGTGGAGACGTGGTTTGTCAGGACAAGATCTCCGTCTTTCCCCAGGACCTGCCTCAAATGCTGACATCCCCAGGGATCCATCCTGCACCACTTTCTCTCATCAGAAAGGTGTTCCAAGACCTGTCGTTAAAACCTGTCCGTAGAAATCTGTGTTGCATCTGCCATGAAGTTAAGCTACGCCAGGAGATATTTTTCACAATATACCAGACAAGAAAAGGTAAGAGCCGTTGAGTAGCACCAACGAGGAACATCATCTGTAGCCATCTGCTTTCCTTGCCTTCTTGAGCCTGAAATGTTTTACATAGTTGGAATCAACTCAGTAGCCTTTGGTTTTGCTTCACACTGATCGCATGGCGTCTGGACATCTTGGCTCAGGGTGAGTCAACAGCTGAAAGAAATCAGAAACACTGTTTGCTTTCAGCTTATGGAACTATAAAACTTTTTATAGAACATTACATATTTCACCGCAGCAACAGCAGCGTCCTTTGGCAGGAACATACTTCATTTGAAGTACAATCGATCAATCACAGTGATTTGACGGAACAGGCAAACATTTTTTTTCTTCCCCATTATTAATCATTTTTTGTGGAGGATTGTGTCATAAGTGTTTCTGACTTTGAAAGAATCCAGGATCCAAAATTAAAGATTACCTTAAATCCTTACCACCAGACAAATTATTCTTCTGGGTATATCATGGCCCTTTTTAAACATCTACATGTTAGTTGAACTCGAATAGCAAAGAGCAGTATACGACTACTTTGCAGCTTCCACATAATTTACGTGAGCAAAGAAAACATACTGTCAAGGACTAGAAAGCAGTGTAGAAAACTGACTGCCTTCAGTATCTGTGAGAAGAAAGGCATGTTGTAAATATCTGAGAGGAAGAAACCCATCTGAGAAGGAAATCCTCAGATAATTAATTTTCCATGTCATCATCATGTCTATGTTTTCTCCTGCGTTATCTAAAAGTTTTTCAAAACAAAAAAAATTTTTGCTATTTCAAGAGACGTGTAACAATCTATTGCTAATGTGCTTTCTACAGCAGCTCTGTGTAGTGCATCACTTGTCAGCCTGTAGACCTGGAAAGGAAAACTGAATACAACAGAATACTGAACTCAGCTAGAAGTTAGTTTCTCAGTTGTAGAAATTGTTTAGAACATTAATATATTTTATTTCCACATTGCCTTCTATTGGTACATTTCAGGATGTTTACAAAAAAAAAAGAAATATAAAGGTAACTTTCTTGCCTCTCTCTGACAGACAAGTATCGTTATCCATCTTCAAAAGGTTAGGAAACAGAGATATGTAAGGGGGCCTCTCACAGCAGATGTTTCGACAGAAGCTGGTTTGTTAAACAGTACTAGGTGTCTATTTAAGCAGAAACAAAAATTGAACACACATTTTTGTAATTCTACTAGATGAGTACACACATGGGAACAAAATCTATCCCTCACATGCCCCAGCTTTGGATCTTGAACATGCAGTGAGGGCTCTCAAAAAGAGCCAGCCCGTTACACAGTTTTACTGAGGCTGTAATCAGTAGGTTATGCATATGGATACAATAATGATGTTCTGCACTGCAGATTCTACCTCTTTCTCAGGTCTCGCTACCTTCTATTTTATCTGCTTGCATATCTGTTTGTCTGCATCTCATTAGTTCTTCCAACTGTAAATCTGTCATGCTGCAAAGTGCAGATTAATATATATATAGTATGCCTGGTGAATACAGACCTGCCTATGTGTGCCAGCACATAGTTTAATGTAAATCTCCCATCTGAATGCAACAGTGTCTCTCTGGTCTAGTTATGTTTGTACTTAATTAAAATTATTACTCTTTGGTTCTTTCTGTTCATTACCTTAAATATAATGATTCAGAGAAGGGAGAAAGAGCTGATAAGGAGAACAAAAAAAAATAGTATTTAAAACTTAGTCTGTGTTTTTATATTAAAACAAGCTTTGTACAAATAGTAAGCAACTGGTCTGGGGTAGCTGGAGGAACAGAGTACATATTGATGGGTCAACAGAAAAGAGCCTTTGAGAATGCCAAGTTCTCATTGATTATTCCAAAACTAAAATTCACAAGTCTCTAGATGGTGAGAAGGCAGCAATGAAAAAGGTTGCTTTTGCCCTTTGTAGTAATTTTATTTTATGCCATCCTTAAAATAAATTATGGTTTTGAAATGATTTTGTGAGATCATTTCATAAATTTTGTTCATCTTGAAAAATATCTTTTTGTTCTTTCAGAGCAGAAAATGTCCAAATGTTATTGTTTTTCTTCTTGATTGGCTAGCTCCATTTATTTTAAGATCTGAGGTCAAAACCTGACCAGAGCTAACAGAAAGAATCCCACAACCGTCCCTACCTATTCTGAGGCCTGGCTTAAGGAAACACTTTGTAAAAGCATCAGGAAAGACTGCTTTACCATGCTTGAGATGCACTCTTGTACTAATCAATAGTGGATGTAAGTTCAGACCACTGGACATTTATTAAAAGGGTGGTTTGCAGGCCAAATCTAGCAGCACCTGAAGTCTCTCTTCTTTCCGTATTTTCTTCCATTTCCTATTCAACCTCACGCGTTCAATCAAAAGTGTTAAACGATAAGTTTTTGTAAGTTATAGGCATACATCAGGTATCCTTGTGATGACTGAAAGCTATCTGAACAACCTTTGAGAACACTGGCCATTTCCAGTTCAGCTGTGAGAATGGGCAGGGGAGGTACAGTCTCTCTTCATACCACCTTTGTTCCTCCTGGAGGGGTGCAAGGGGATGGTGAGTGCCAGCACCTACTCTCCAGAATTCCTGCAGAGTATCAGGTGGTTCTCTTTTTTTATCTTTTCAGTTTGCCCCAAGCCTAATGCCTATTAGTGTTTAATGAAGTCATTTGGACTGTGTCATCATCAACACGCAGATAATATTCACTATCTATTAAATAAATGTTTTAAATATTGCATTAAATAATCTAAGATTCAGTTTCAGAAGGCTGTGGACAGGCAGTGTGGGAAATGGTTATGGGAAGGCTGTTCTTTACTAGATACAGCCTTCGGTCCTGCTCCCAACCAGCAGGTTAGTTAACTGGGATTTAGATCCTCTTTACTAACATACAGAAGAAAAATCCCCAAATTCCCTGAGAGCATGAAGTAGGACATAGATCTGAGATTCCTATACAGGCACACAGGAACAAATAGACTTAAACGTGAGTAAAAAGTTAGTTTGTGTAATTCATGTGATAACAGAGGGGAAAAGGGTAACAAACTAGAATTGGAATTGTAACATCACAGCATTCTGTACATTCTGATGTACAGAATTACTGCACTGCTTTTCATCCATTTTCAGAAAATGGGTTTCTGGCTGAACAGGGTTGAATACCTCTAAAAAATGTCCTAAATACTTAGAATACTGCTAGTCCTCTGCAAACCCATTAAAAAAAGTATTAATACCTAGTGTTTAGGATTATTAATTTCTTGTTAATGATCTCCACATGGAGGAGCTGTAGAGTTAAAAATGATCCAAGAAAAAATACCAACTTTTGAAAGAACAATATAGTCAGAGACATCATATCTTCTCTTGGTTAACTGAGCAAACCCCAAATCTATCATAAATGCTGAGGGATGTGTGTTCTTTCAGCTTCTGCTAACCATAACAAGTTGCACTAGAACTTGGAAAGATGGGTCAAGAAACCTCCTCCTTTGTTAATGGCTTCTATCCACTATATACCCAAACGTGCTGATCTCAATAAATGAAAATGGCAGGTAAGATCCATCCGTTTGCTTTGTCCTTTCTCTGGGCCTTCAGAGCCTTACATCAGATGTGAAAAGGCCGAGAGCCACCAGCCCACATGGTAGCTGTGAAATACAGACCTTTATAGTCATTCTTCTGACTTGCTGAGCTTTCAGCAGGACGTTTCAGAGCCCCTTCCAGATGTGAGCTCTTGAGCCTTACAGCCCAAGAGCGCTTAAAGGATGCTTGTACTATGTTTCAAAGACAACCCAAAGATTATGGAGGATAGACTTTATGGCTAATCCTGTCAGTGCATAGGTCGGACTATGGTGGCTGATGTGACCTGTGGAGGCATAGTTTGTGTTAGCCCAAGATCACTTTTCCCATGTAGCTGAAATAGTTCATTCAAATGTAGTGATCTAAGTCAGCAAAGGAGTTGTCACAACTGTGGCTGTGCCTTCTTGTTGTCTTTGCTGTGGTAACTGTGGTGGTTTAGAGGCATGGAGCCAAGGCGCTATCAGTGTAGCTCGGCCATCAGTATTTTTAGCGAACGGGAAGTTCTGCGCATAGACTGAAGGCTCTGTTGGTTTCTTTCCAACTGGAATCCACTGAAATAAAAATTTCTTTTAGTTATTTGCAGGATTGAAGGCTCTGTGGTGTGTTGACCCCAAACAGCAATGAAGCACCCACCAGCCACTCCCTCCCCCCGCCCAGTGGGATGGAGGAGAGAAATGGAAGAGCAAAAGACAGAAAAAAATGTGGGTCGAGATAAAGACAGCTTAATAAGTTAAGGGAAGAGGGGAAAAAACCCACCAAGTCATGCAAAGACATTCTACATCTTTTACAAGCAGGCTGATGCCCAGGCAGTCTCCGAACAATGGCTACTCTAGAAAGACTACCCCCAGTTTTATTGCTACGTGCAATGTCATATGGTATGGAATATCCCTTAGGTCTTTTTGGTCAGCTGGGGTCAGCTGTCCTGGCTGTGTCCCCTCCCAATCTCTTGTCCACCCCCAGCCTACTTGCTGGAGAGGGGGCAGAGTGAGAAACAGAGAAGACCTTGATGCTGTTTAGTGATAGCGAAAACATCGGTGTGTTATTAGCACAGTTCTAGTCACAAATTTAAAACACAGCACCATATGGGCTGCTATAAAAAATTAATTCTATCCCAGCCAGACCCAGCACAGTCTCCTACACCATAAAGTCCCTGGTTTTCCATTCCTGGTTTCCTTTTCCTGGAACAATTTCTTGGTTCCTGTTTCCATTTTCCCTCTATATTTAAAAAGTGTACTTGAACGTTTATTCCATAACATCTTGCTGTGCTTGGAACCAGTGCTGAAACCCACAGAATTATCAGGCAGTGATAAACTCATAAGAGTTTATGCAATATACTTTCTTAGTCAGG
Organism: Pelecanus crispus; assembly: GCF_030463565.1. NCBI lineage: Eukaryota > Metazoa > Chordata > Aves > Pelecaniformes > Pelecanidae > Pelecanus > Pelecanus crispus. Next base: position 70,240,354 of record NC_134646.1, read on the forward strand.
GTAGATCCATCTAGTGTCTCTCCACACACATACATACACCCCTTATTTCAACAAATATGTAAGTAAACCCACTAAGATTAATGGACTAGAATTCAATGCTTATGTTATATATACATCTCTGTATATTTGCACATGTATATTTATTGGTACAGCTTAATTTGTTTACAGAACAGCTTTAAGCTTTATGGAAAGGATCCTGAGAACAAAGACCAGAGTTATCACGGGTATCAAAACAGACTTTTGAAAGCCCATCTATTCTCACCAGGACTGCATTAGAGAAAAACTAGAAAGGAAATCTAAGTTGTTTTGATTTCTTAAAGTAAAAGGTAGAAAAGATAATTGTTGCATCTTCCTTGAAAAAAATACTGTTGATTATATCAGTTTAGATCAGATATGGTTTACAGAAGCCCAGACACAACCTCAAAAAAAATGGTCAGCAGCTAGGAAAGAATGTCTTTCTAGTATACTACATCTTAGCCCGTACATACTCTGTCTTCAACTCCATTCGTATTCATCCTGTATCATTCTGCAACCACACCCAAGGTGTGAAAGAATTTTACCACTGATCTGGTCAATATTTGACAAGTTCTAAACCACACCATAACCTTCAGCTGATCTTGGTTCCCTTCACCTACGCAGGATCAATTAGTATTTTTGCTGCCTATAAAGGAACTAATTCAGTGGAGACTGCTGTGTGTACATCAGAAAAAAACTAAAACAAGTGCCTAAGTCATTTCAAATTTCCACTAAAAAAAAAAAAAACCCTTAACTTTATGAGAAGGTGGATTAGAACTAGAAGAGGGCTGAATCTCATTTCTTACCCTCGTCTGCCTTTAGTAAGTCCACCCATAGTGGCTTAATGCAAAGGCTTCTTTCAGCTATTCATCTGAATAAGCATATGGGGAATTTTTTACTGCAATGCTTTATCAAGAGATAAGGCATTTGTGACAGCTGAAAGAATTTTTTGGTTGGAGCGTTAAGCTCAGTGCTTATGGTAAACAGTGCTGCTCATAAGACCTTGTGTTCTAGCGATACGTGTCTGATGATTTCAAGTAACGTGTCAAATTCTTCCTTCTCATATATATGCATGACTTGCCATTACCCCGAGTAGACCCCAGTCCAATGGCAGGCAGTAATTTACAATGGCATCTTTTTATTATTTTGCTCATTTTATCTTTCTGTAGGAGAGCAATCCTTTGTCTGATTGTATTTCTGAAGCTGTTCTGGTCAGACAGACAGGCTCTTGCATTGCTCTAAGCTATAAAAATCTTAGCAGGCTAAATAGTTCAGATGGCAATTAGTCAATAGTTGTTTCCCCTGGCTGCCAAAACAACTTGAGCATGTCCTGAATATAGTCAATCTATGCTAATAAATCAAGCAGCCAGCCTGCTCAAATAAAATCACAGGACAATGAAATGATTGTGCTTGGAGAGTCTTTAGCTGTGATTGAGATAGAGAAATGAAAACTTCCATTAGAGCCAAAATTAAATGAAAATATATAAAATTCAGATTTTGAGGTTAAGTGCTTCCTGATATTGGAAAAATCAGTATGAAATGCCCACTTCAGTATAGTATCCCTCTATTTTACATTATTTTTCTTCCAAGTTTTTTTTTCTTTATAAAATATAGCCTCTGTATCCTGTGAAAACTAAATTCTAAAGAAGAGGAAAAACCAGAGTTTTTCGTATCTATCTAATCCTGTCTCTTCTTCGGTGATCCTGTAGCATTATCAGATGCAAATATGCAGGGACCAATATCTTAGGATCTGCTTAGATTGGGATATGTTTTCCACTAACTCTTGTTTAGTAACAGTCATGTTTATCATGGTATCAGTATTTAACATCCTGTATAGAAGAGGGTAATCATGTTTAGTTAGCAATGGCAATTATTTACACTTCTTTGTCTTCTAATTGTTTCAAAATCAAGGCAAAATTTCTCAAAGGTTGGTTCAACATACTTTCACAATAAAATTAAGGGAGAAGAGGCATCTAAAATTTTTTTTATCCTTGTTTGAATTTGGAAAACCTCCTCCTACCAAGGTGAAACAGTGTCAACCCAGTTTGGCATCCAAGTTTTCTGTCTCCTGTGTACATGTGGTCCACAAGAGTTTTCCTCTGTTTTATCTAATGAAGCAAGAGGGATTTCCTCATCATTTCAGAAACACATTCCTTAATGGTCATGCTCCATCACTGCCTTGGATCTCCTTGGGTTGGTTAAAACCACTTATATTTTTTCTGAAAACACCACTGTCCTTGCCTACCAAGATAAAGCAATACTCCACAGGTCTGAAAACAAGCTCTCCCTTTTCTGACTGCATGTCAGACTGCATTCAATGAGCAGCTAGGTAATAGATGAACAACTGCTGACTGCCAGGTATGAGCTGGGAGCCAAGAGGGTTAGAGCTCTGCTGAAGAGAAACTACACCTTGGCAGTAATGAATTTCAGGATATTTTAATCAAAATGTTGCCAACATAGTGCAGCAAGTAAATGAAGAATAACACTGCAGGTAAGAACTAGTGAATTCATAGAAGAGGAAGGTAATTAGGAATCATAGAATCATAGAATGCTTTGGGTTGGAAGGGACCTTTAGAGGTCATCTAGCCCAACCCCCCTGCCGTGAGCAGGGACAACTTTAACTAGATCAGGTTGCTCAGAGCCCCGTCCAACCTGACCTTGAATGTTGCCAGGGATGGGGCATCCACTACCTCTCTGGGCAACCTGTGCCAGTGCTTGACCACCCTCATTGTAAAAAATTTCTTTCTTATGTCTAGTCTAAATCTATTCTTCTTTAGTTTAAATCTATTATTCCTTGTTCTGTCACAACGGGCCTTGCTAAAAAGATTCTCCCCATCCTTCCTGTAGGCCCCCTTTAAGTACTGGAAGGTCGCAATAAGGTGTCCTCAGCTTTCTCTTCTCCGGGCTGAACAACCCCAACTCTCTCAGCCTGGCCTCATAGGAGAGGTGTTCCAGCCCTCGGATCATTTTGGTGGCCCTCTTCTGGACCCGCTCCAGCAGGTCCATGTCTTTCTTGTGCTGATGGCCCCAGAGCTGGACGCAGTACTCCAGGTGAGGTCTCACCAGAGCAGAGTAGAGGGGCAGAATCACCTCCCTCAACCTGCTGGCTACGCTTCTTTTGATGCAGCCCAGGATACAGTTGGCTTTCTGGGCTGCAAGTGCACATTGCCGGCTCATGTCCAGCTTTTCATCCACCAGTACCCCCAAGTCCTCCTCCGCAGGGCTGCTCTCAATCTCTTCATCCCCCAGCCTGTATTGACATCAGGGGTTGCCCCGTCCCAGGTGCAAGACCTTGCATTTGGCCTTGTTGAACCTCATGAGGTTCACACAGGCCCACCTCTCCAGCTTGTCCAGGTCCCTTTGGATGACATCTCGTCCTCCTGGTGTGTCAGCCGCACAACTCAGCTTGGTGTCGTCTGCAAACTTGCTGAGGGTGCGCTCGATCCCACTGTCTATGTCATTGATGAAGATGTTAAACAGCACTGGTCCCAGTACGGACCCCTGAGGGACTCCACTTGTCTCCGGTCTCCATGTGGACATCGAGCTGTTGACCACGACCCCCTGGGTGCAACCATCCAGCCAATTCCTTATCCATCAAACAGTCCACCCATCAAACCCATATCTCTCCAATTTAGAGAGAAGGATGTTGTGGGGGACTGTGTCGAACACTTCACAGAAATCCAAGTAGATGACATCCATTGCTTTTCCCTTGTCTACTGATGCAGTCACTCCTTCATAGAAAGCCACTAGGTTGGTCTTGGTGACAAGTCCACTAGTTGGACTTGCCCTTGGTGAAGCTGTGCTGGCTGTCTTGAATTGCCTTCCCGTCCTCCATGTGCTTGAGCATATCTTCTAGGAGGATCTGCTCCATGATCTTCCCAGGCACAGAGGTGAGGCTGACAGGTCGGTAGTTGCCAGGGTCCTCCTTTCTTCCCTTTTTAAAAATGGGTACAACATTCCCCTTCTTCCAGTCACCAGGGACTTCACCTGACTGCCATGACTTTTCAAATATCATGGAGAGTGGCTTGGCAACTCCATCAGCCAGTTCCCTCAGGACTCTGGGATGCATCTCATCAGGTCCCATAGACTTGTGTACACTGAGGTTCTTCAGGTGGTCTTGAACCTGATCTTCCCTTACAGTGGGAGGGGCTTTACCCCCCTGCTCCCCATCTTTTGGTCCATCGATTTGGGAGGGGTGAGGAGAGAGGTTGCCGGTGAAGACTGAGGCAAAGTAGTTGTTGAGTAACTCAGCCTTCTCCTCGTCCATTGATACAAGTTCGCCTTTCTTGTTCATCGGGGGGGTATGCTTTCTTTAACCTTCCTTTTCTGGTTGATATACCTGTAGAAGCTCTTCTTTTTATTTTTTACGTCCCTTGCCAAATTCAGCTCCATCCTCGCCTTGGCCTTCCTGACCTCCTCCCTACACAACTGGGCCGTTTCCCTGTAATCCCCTCAGGACACCTGTCCCTGCTTCCACTGCCTGTGCAGTTTCCTCTTACTCTTTAGTTTGACCAGCACGTCTTGAGTCAGCCATGCTGGTGTCTTCCCTTCCTTGCCTGATTTTTTACACTTGGGGACTGATAGCTCTTGTGCTCTATGGAAGGTGTCCTTAAAGATCTGCCAACTCTGTTCTGTTCCCCTGTCCCTGAGGACCGTCTCCCAGGGGGTCCTTCTGACTAACTCCTTGAAGAGCTGGAATTTTGCTCTGCTAAAATTTAGGGTCCTGACTGTACTCCTTGCTTTTCCCATGCCCCTCAGGAGCGTGAACTCCACCAATGCGTGATCACTGCAGCCCAAGCTGCCTCCAGTCTTGACATCACCGATGAGCTCACTTGCGTTGGTGACCATCAGGTCCAGTATCGCGTCCCCTCGGGTAGGGATGTCTATTACCTTAGGAAGTTGTCGTCTATGCATTCTAGGAATCTCCTGGATTGCCTACAGGTCGCCGTATTGCTTTTCCAGCAAATGTCAGGGTGGTTGAAGTCCCCCAGCAGGACAAGAGTCTGCAAGCGTGAAGCCTCCTTGAGCTGGAGGAAGAAGGCTTCGTCAGCAGGCTCCCCTTGATCAGGCGGCCTGTAGTAGACACCAACCACAAGGTTGCCTTTGTTGCCTCTGTCTCTGATTCTTACCCATAAGCTTTCGACCTGCTCGAGGCTATTCTTCAGGGACAGCTCTTCACATTGTATTGATTTCTTTACATAGAGGGCAATGCCTCCGCACCTCCTTCCTCGCCTGTCCCTTCTGAACAGCCTGTAGCCATCGATAGCCACATTCCAGTCGTGGGATTTGTCCCACCAAGTTTCGGTTATGGCAATCAGGTTGTAGCTTTCTAGTAGCACAGCAGCTTCCAACTCTTCCTGTTTGTTCCCCATGCTGTGTGCGTTCATGTAGAGGCATTTCATCTGGGCTGTTGGCCGTGTCACCTTCTTAGTGGAACATCCCTTGTTTCTTTTGGGGTGTTTCATGAAGGTTTCCTTGTGAGCTCTATCTATCTCAGGAGCCCCCGGCTCATCTCTGCAAGACTTCAACTGTGCTCCAGCATCCCCATCATGCCTCTGGGCAACAGGTTGAGGGCTCACAGTAGCACCCTGTCCCTCTAACCATTGTGTACCGTCCCACAGCTTGTCACAGGCAAGCCTGATATATTCCCCCTTCCCCTTCACATCTAGTTTAAAGCCCTGTCAATGAGCCCTGCAAGCTCCTGAGCAAAGTCCCTCTTTCCCCTTTGAGAAAGGAGGCTCCCATTTGTCGCCAGCAAGCCTGGTGCCATGTAGGCTGTCCCATCGTCGAAGAACCCAAAGTTGTGATGGTGGCACCAGCCACGGAGCCATGTGTTAAGAGATTGGATCCGCCTCTTCCTACCAATGTCACCTCCCACAACTGGAAGGAGGGAGGAAAAGATAACCTGTGCCCCCAATTCCCTCACTAAGCGTCCCAAGGCCCTGAAATCTCTTTTAATCATCCTTGGGCTGTGCACTGCAACTTCATCACCACCCATGTGGAAGAGCAGTAAGGGGTAGTAGTCCAAGGGCCATACCAGGCTGGGAAGTCTCCTGGTGATATCTCTGACCCGGGCTCCTGGCAGGGAGCAGACTTCCCTATGATGAGGGTCCACCTGGCATATGGGACCCTCCGTTCCCCTCAGGAGGGAGTCTCCTACAACTATGACACATCTTTTCTTTCTTGTGGAGGTGGTAGTAATATGGGGGGGTAGGTCTTTGTAGTCTTGGGTACTCTTCTGGTGTAGATGGATTGATGCCCACATCGTCCACTGACTGGTCCTCCACATCTAGAGCCTCATACCTATTGTGCAGAGGCACCTGGGGGGTCACGGTGGGCAAGGAGAGGGTTCGCTTGCCGCCCCGATTGTGGACTTGTTTCCACTCGCCGCTTCCCTCTAAGACCCTGCCTACATCCTGGTGGGGGGAGGATACTGGCTCCCTTTCGTCACAGGCTTTTTCTGGAGGCTGTCCCTGGTCAGGTTTCCAGGAGCTTGGAGTGTGATTCCACGTGTCTAATACTAATGTCATTCTTTCTTCCACCTGTCTAATACTAGGGCTACTAATGATGGATAAAATGATTAAGCTGTTCATTTCACTCACAGATAGCCACTGTATGAAGGAGCAGTGTTCACTTAATTTACTAGTGTTTCAGGAATTTATTTCTTAATGGAAATGCCTGAGCATCTGCAAATAGGAGCCTCAGCATGAACTGGAGTTTGCTGTATCAGAACCTTACCTTTTAGTCTTGTAAGATGTTCTTCTTTTTATTAGCTTATAATTAATATACGGCAGTCATACAGTTTCTGTTGTTCTGTGATTAACTTAAAGTTAACACTTGTTTGAATTAGCTAGTTTTTGTTTCTTTCTTATTTGGGTTTCATGATATCAGTTTTCACGTGGATGCTGTTCTGTCAAATTCACTTGTCAGTTTTGGCCAGTTTGTGAAACAATTGGATGCTGTTAAAGACTCAATGAAGAGAGAATCTGGTGCTGCTTTTTCATGCTTATTTAACTAATATGAATTAAACCCCAGGTCAGAAGTAACTGAAAATTATTGTTAACTGATGAGTTTTCTTCAACATCCTTTCAAATAATTATGCCTCCATGTAAAATAGTTAATACACAGATCTCAGTGCACTGAAACCATCACCACATTTTAAATTAACTAGCCTCTTCCAGAGCAATGCCAATAGGCTATGGAATATTCTGAAGTGTTGGGTACAGGCAGTGAGATACAGAAAGGCTGGCATTGGTGCTACTGCCCATGGGACAATTTTTTGTTGCTATGTAAGAGGGCTTCAGCATTTAGGGCTGTCAGCTTACTGGTTTTGTAGATACTAGATTAATAGGTTTTAAAAAGGAAATAAAGTTACCATTTCCTTGCCTGAAGCTTGTTTACCTAGAGATGGAAGTAAGGTGCCAGAGAACAACCCACCGCTACAGTAAAAAGGGTATTGCACTTGGAGGTAGGGGTGTGACTGCCACATTTGTTAACATATTTAGTCTTTCAGCAGGTATTTTCAGCAACATGGTGTACACCTACAGCCTGCGCATGATTATATTTCATTAGTAAACAGTACATGAACAGGCTAGTTTGTTTTAATTATAGTAAGAACTGCATATTAAAAATGTGTGCCTATACACTGAAAATGTCTGATTTATATGCATTGGTGGTGTTCATTTACTTACAGGGAACACCTGGAATGCTAGTCACATTAAAAACAAACAAACCAACCCCCCACACCACACACCCCCCACCCCAACAGTAACTGCAGCTTAACATCATCCATTTAGTCAGGCTGGTAATTTTTAAAGGAACTCTAGATGTAGAGTGCTTAATGTCATTCTTCAGGTCTTGCAGCAAATATATATTCACTTCTAGTATATATGTGAAAGTAGAAAGTGAGGTTTATAACACACATGCCTGATCCTGTTCTTTTAACAAAGTTTGCAAACTTACTCTAGAGAATCACTGTGAGGTTCATCATGCCAGGTGACAGTTTTCAAGGAAGCCTGTGCACAAACTGGTTAAGCTAAAAGGAAAATTGTGACAGAGGGACTGATTCTACACATGTCCCTGGCATCCCCTTAAAATCAGGTCCTCCTTTTATATCTTTGGAACATCTCCTGATGCAGTGAGTCACTCTCCATCATCAGGATTGCTTGAATGCTGCAGAACATAATACGGACATTAATTTGAAATGTAAGCAGATGTTCACTTCACTGATGCTGGATCTATTTTAATTCACTCTGCCTGAGCATTTGTGCAGAGAACAACATCCTGATGTCTACACATGTGACTGACAAATAGCTGATATGCTTATATGGAGCCGTATTTGTAGGTGGTCAAGGGAATTCATTGATCATTTACAATTTGTAATTTAAATTAACTTTTTACTCTTTGTATATAAAATTAACTTTTTATTCTGTGGGGAAAAAAGCTATAAATGAACAGAAGCCTCACAATGTCACATAGATGACACCACAAGGAAATTGCAGTTTGCAAATAATGCACCAATGCAACTAATAGTTCAAATTATAATAATTTCCTATATAAAAATACATATCTTTGTGGATAATATATAAGCAGCAATAAGGACTAACTTAGAAAATACTGCACTTCTTCCACGTCAATGAATCATAGTTAGGAATAAGGATAAAACCTCTTCCTCTCTTTGCTTGAACAGCAGAAAAACACCAGCTAGATTTAATTATAACAGTTTTAATGAAAATTTAAAAATGCTGGTTAATGGTCCCAAGTTTCAGTCAAAAGATGGCAGAAATACGTCTGGATTAAGATTTTCTATACAAAACTCACACTGGGATTTGGGTATCCATATTTGTAATTCTCGATTACTTTTTTTTGCTAGTGTTGCCAGATGTTTTCTGTGCCTTTCTATTTTGATAACTAAACAGCTCCCCATAAATATGATCTTGTCAAATTAGCTGTTCAGGTTTGCCATATGTTGCATGGATCAAATTGTCTTTCGATTTCTAGCCTGTACTCTTTCTTCTGCAGCAAAACTGCCTGCGGTTTACAAGCAAATGGCGTTTCAGCTCAGCAGAGGGCAAGACTAAGGTATAGTTTAAAATATGCATGACAGAAAGAAAAAAAAAACACACTTCCTTGGAAATCCTAAATTCTTGGAAAACCTAAATACTAATACTCCAGATGATACTGTGGATACTATGTGGGTCAGGATTCCTGAGCAAGATAGTCCCTCTCTTACTTATCTTTTACATTATCCTTGTTCTCTAATTCCCATCCAACCTGACACTGTTAAACATTTTCTGATCCATGAGTCATCCTTACGCCTATTCCTTAGCCCTTGCCAGTGCTAAAACCATAAATCTTTCACATTTAGTGGGCTGTTGTGAGTAGTTTCATAGTAACACATGGCAATCAAAGGTGCACAAGGCAGATCTAATGGCTGAACTAGATAAGAAAACGTCCAAGGTAGCTGAACATACATAGATAGATTAGGAATAGTCCTAGCACACAGATCAGACCCTTGGTATTTTAAGTAAATGAATCCCATTCCCCACATTTCTGTCCTGCACTCATTGCAGAATTACACTTCTGATTTTTTTACAGGAAGTTAACAGTCTCCTCATCACCAAAACACTCCAACAATGCCGTGCCTATAACTTTGTCCCTTTGTCTCATGCCATTTATATCTAACGGGAAAGAGTCAGAGGAAGACCTGCCTTACACCAATTTCTACTTTTATCTCTTCTTGTGTCCCACCTTGTATTCTTGTAAGTATTTCCCAAGCATGTATTACAAACGTTACTTTTCTCCAGTAAAACCACCTGAAGCAACCCAGCTACAAAGGCACTAGCTACTCTATCCATTCTTTAAGGGACGCCTATTCCCAACTCTGAATGCATTTTTATATTTGTCCAATGCTTGTTCTTTCACTGTCATCATCTTTTTCAGTCTAATATGTATTAGACATGGTCCCATAATGAAATCTTGTGATATAACCCACTTCTTTACACACACAAAAGCTGGGCAGAGAGGGAGGAGCATAGATCAGTGCTGTGCAATTGATCCCTGCCCTTAGATCCCATACAGTCACTAATTCTGAGGGAACTTGTATTTGTTTCTGAACTTTGTGATTATGACTATCTCACCATAATGAATGCTGTCCTTGATGCAGAATAATTACTTATTTTGATTTTTAAATGATCTCAAATATATTTTTGTGACAGGAGGTAATGAGATGTTCAAAAGTTAATTTTCAAATGCTTTGTGGAATCGTTTTCATTTCACAAAGTATCACTGAACACTACCCAAATTCTGCTAAATACAATAATGGTAGTGCAACTTGTTGAGGGCATTGTAGGGATACATCCCTCAATGGCTGGAAAAAGCTCTTTTAGAGAAGCTCATGATCTAATGAATTTCTTATCATTGTTCATAAAGAGGGAAGGACTTGGCTAAAGTAACATCTGATTTACACAAACACACCTTGTCACCCCACCGTGACTGCTGTGGGTGGTTGTTTGGGGTTTTTTTTGTGCTAAGAATGAGAAGTGGCACTTTTCCAAGGAGGTGTGTCACAGGTAAATGAACACAGCACTGAAGTATCCTATTGTGTTGTAACAGTCTTGCTGGAGACCTAAAGGTGTGTCTCTACCTTTATAAATACCACGCCGCTTTTACAACTAGCTCTGATCCTTTTGAAAGAGACAAGTTGCATCAGGAGTTGCGTTTGGATATCTCCAAGCCCTGCACAAGGTATGCCTTTTAGTTATCTTTTGCACTGTTCCACTTGCAACAGAAGGTTACTGTCACATCTTTATTCATTTTAATGCTATTAGTTGCTGTATTTGCAGCAGAACTGTACATACTACCTGATGTTCCCTGAAGAGGGTTTTATGGAGTGAAAATCTCTGTGTATGTATGTAGTATGCTTCATAAGGCATGAAGCAAGTCAAGTAAGAACTATGCAGAAGTAGGACCTGCTCACATCTGCTGCTACCTATATATTCTAGATTCTAAATTTATGTAACTAAAGATATTTTCAGATAGCTGAATGTTGAAACAGGTTCCTTATTAGCGTGCCTACACATGAGCTTCTGCTTTCTAACACGGAAACTTGGCCACAGAAACAGCTATGATGGAAACATTGGAAAAAAACATTTAGGGATTTAATCAACTAAATGTCAGATTTAAACCCTCTACTATTATGGTAGGCTCTGATCCTGAAAGCTGCTTCATAAAGAGAAACACCTACAGACGTACATGTGCTCTGTGCAGACGCAGGGATCAGCTCATAATAATTTGCTAACTAGCTACATTTCAAAACTGAAGTTGCATATTTGTCCCTTGAATTTCATAGCTTTAGACACAGCTGCAGGTATCTTCAAAAGCAAAGAGATAGTTCTGTTTGTTTAGCAGTCAAAGCAGCAAAGAATGCATCAATAGTTACTTTTTGATGTCTGGAAAGACTGCTATAATTATTCTTTTTTCAACAGAAAACTGAAATACTGGTGTAACCAGTGAATTAAGACAATTTTCAGGATGCCTAAGAAATAATTTTGCTCAGGTTGAACCAAATGGTTTCCTTTCTGTCTGGCATATTTTTGAAGAATAGCCAGAGGTTGGAGTCAAAATCACTTATGTGCCATTTACAAAATGGGACATCATGGGAACAACAGCTTTATATGTTATAACTTAAGATATCCATCTGAGATTGACAAATCCCAGGTTCAAATTCTTTCACTGAGTGCAGAAGAGAGTTTAATTAAAGTACCTCAGTCACTGGGCTGTAGCACATCCTGGGAGTGAGTCTCTTCTGTTCCATGTTGCATAGATAATTAAGTAATTGGATCAGAAGGACTTACTCCATAGCCATCTACAGTTCTCAAGGATAATACCTAATGGTTCTAGAAACCACAAAGGATATTTTAAGTTGGTATCAAAGAGCACTGCAATACCATGTCTGAAATACTGCAACTGTCAAATGGGGTCCAGCGTTAAGTGAAAGTGTTTCTATATTTTTGTTTGTTTATTTTGAAGGCAGATAACAAACAAAACAGAGACCATGAGGATCAAAAGCTTTGGACTTCTTTGTGTGTTGATTCTGGCCTTCCAGATGCTGCTAGCCAACTGTGAAAGACAGAAGGAAAGAAAAAAAGGAAGACAAGGCATAGAAGACAGTGGAAAAAAACAAACTGTATCTAACCAAGAAAATGAAAAAGGGCAGAAGTCAAAAGGAGGAAAAGCATCTCCTAAAGGCAAATTTAAAACCAAAGAAAATGCTGAGTGCACCTGGGCAGTGGCCGACATGAATGCTGCTACTCTGCATGTGGAGTGCAAGCATGGTGACAGCAAGTTCTGGTGCGAATTCTCTGGAGACCCTTCCGCCTGTCCACAGTATGCAGCAAACCAGAAATCCTACTGGAAACAAGTCTCCCGATCCCTAAAGAAGCAGAAGCAGATCTGTCAAGACCCCAAAAGTGTCCTAAAATCTAAATTATGTAGGAAAGGCCCACGAAGTGCTCATCTCAGGTTGGCCCGCTCAAGCCTACTAACATCAGTGAGTCCTGCAAAAGAGACCACAATTCATCACGCAAAAGAAATTGTTCAGACTCCAGCAGCTGCCTCTGTGACTGAAAAAAAGCTAGAACACAGTCCTCAAGACTGTGTTGAAGACATCGATTATATTGATCAGAAAAAGGTGGCTGAGGAATACTGTCCAGAAAGCTTGCTTTCTTTCTGCAACTTTTTTATCACAATGGTGCAAGATAAAAAATGTTGAGGAAGTGTTTCTAAAGCTCTGTGTCACAAAAGTCCGGTCTCACCTAAGTTACTGCAAACTATTCCAGATTTTATTCTCATGTTATATAGTGTATATAAGAAAGAAAAGGCATATATTTTTCTGATTTTGTATATACACAACAGACTACACTTGACATACCTGAAGATGTTATACATTTTATTTGCACGTAGATTGCTACACAGGTATTACCAATGGATGTTACATGCTCTACACAGACGTATATAAGTAGTCTCTTTGCCCCTCTTTGAGCTGTGCTAGCCAAAGTGATGAATTCAGTGCTATGCACTTCTTGGTTATGTACAATACTTTTGACCTAGAAATTATTAAGAAAAATAAACTTCAAAATATATTCAAAATATTCCCTCTCTCTCTGTGTTTAACTAGATTTCTCTGTAAGTGCTAAGCCTTTGTCAAAGATTGATCTTTCACAGGATCTAGGCAAAGTGTTCCTTATAAAGCAGTTTTTAAAATACTTCTGCAACTTTGCAGACTTCATCTTTCTCAGCCAGTGCATGCAGCATTTTGATAGGGAACTACACTAACATTAGGTTTTCATCATCGTGATAATGAAGGGCAATAAGATTTTCAGATTTTTCCATAATTTTGCAAAGCTTCAGCTTTCAAGTCTCATCAAAGGAGGTCAGAGAACTTTGCGAAGTCTAACTCTCTCCTGTCTCCTATAGTATGAAGCATATTACACTCATTTTCTGGCAGGTAAACAGAGATGCAGAGATAAAATGACTTATACAAGTTGGTACATAGGCCCAGGACTGGACCCCTTACTCAAGCAGCTAAAGCACTTGTGCTCGACTCTGCCTGTATGTTCTTTTGAAGTTCCATTTTCTGTTATCTTTATGTATGGACAACACTAATAAATACTTTTCTATGCATTAGACTTCATCTGAATTTCAACAAAAGAAATCCAAACTCTACAAGAATAGACATTTTAGAAAATGTAAAGCTAAATAACAACTGAACTTTGCTAATATTTGAAACTCTAGCTGGAAGAAATGTAATATACAACTTACACTTTTCTGGTGGCACATGGCTGGGAAGGATGGTCCCCTACCACAGTGGTCCAATTGGAGAAACTTGAACTTTCATGAAATACAATTTTCCTGAGCATTTCTAGTAAATTATAATAATATTTCTCTTTCTTGAGAAAATACAGGCAGTTCCTTTCTATAATTATCTCACTGTCAGAATATTTGAGAAAATATTTCTAAGATGTTATGAGTAAATGACCTCCTGCAACTTCCCTCTTTTCCTTCATTGTCACGTATACTCACTTTTTATTTAAATGAGCATGTCTGGGGAGGGCATTTTAATGCTACTCTGTCTTGTTGCTACAGCAATAAAGGCCCTTACCATTACTGAATATCGGTTAGGTGTTTTTTTGCAGTGAAGAATTAACTTAGCAAAAATACTTAAATTTAGATGGAAGTCCTCAATAAGAGAGAAAGTCCTACTAAACACACAGCTTTTCTTTTCTTTTCTTTTTTTTTTTTTTTTCCTTTGCTTGTTAGTAGGAATCAAGCCTTCTTACGCAGGGTTGAAGTGATTTTGGCAGAGTTGAGAAGAAGGCATAGCATCAGCTTGGGCATTAGCCACAGCATTTTAAAGAGGACAGTATTCTGGAGGCTCTCATAAGTACTTCATGTGATAGTCATTCACATTTTTTTGCTCCTTACAATATTGCAATCTCTATGTGACTGATATCTTGAATGTGGGATGCTGCTATTAGTCAGGCAAACTGTCTGAGAAGGATGCAGCTGTATTTTACCAAGTCTGAATGGCAAAAAAAAAGAAGCAGACTGAAGTTCCAGCCTCTGCCTGCCCTGCGGAAACACTGGGTATTACCAGGCTGTGTAGGATAAATTCTGTTAGACTGATGCCCACAGCAAAGCAAAATTCCAGTAAAAAGGGGCATCAGTACTAACTCCTGTAGAGGCTGGAAGACACAGCCATCCTGGTGCCAAGCAGGTTGGAAAACCATCTACCAGCTCCTTACTGTTAAGGTAGATATGTAAGTATTGAGAGTGCAAGTGAGTTCCAGCTGCTAGACACTTTGCATGTTGACCTACACCACTTTGCATTAGGAGATCATTGAGATAAGAAAGTCAAAAGATGCAGAGGAAGGATTAGGAGCACACATTTGGGTCAAGCAATCATATACCGTAGCAATTAATTATTAATATCTAATCAGGATGCAGACACCTGTATAATAGTCCCAGATCACAACCAGAGCACTGGGCAGGCCTGGCTTAAGCGGCTCAAGTGCTCCAGATGTTTTGGAAAATGTCCAGTCCTAACTACCCCAAGCTGCTGTTACACTCAGGAGTACTACAGTAAGTACTTTGTTGCCTGAAGCATGATCCGCCCCGCTTTGAGTTGCCAGGAGGCACTGCTTCCCCTGTGGCTGCCGGCCAGCCAGGCACAGGGATTTTGCAGTGACATACCCCAGAGCAAATTCCAGCTGGGGATTCCAGAGCTGTGAGTTACACGTTCCTGTGCAGGACCATCAGCACCAGGACCCACGTGTGGGAGCTGCACACTCTTCTCGAGGGATGCATTACATTTCTGCTGCTTCATCTTCTTGTTTTCTTTCAGGACTGACTTTTATCTTCATGTATGGCTCTTTGCAGAGGGAAAACATAGAATCATAGCATCGTTTAGGTTGGAAAAGACCTTTAAGATCATCCAGTCCAACCATTAACCTAACACTACCAAGTCCACCACTAAACCAACATGCTTCATCTCAACAGTTCCTGGGTGCATTTCACCTGTGATGCATGCAGTTGTGCCAGTATCCTACAAGGACTGTGTGGAGCATCAGGAGGAAAAGATCTCCATGCAGCCTTTTTCCTTGGAAGGTGGGCTAATGTGAGAATGCAGAGCTCAAAAAGGTCTCAACCAAAAGATGGGATTTTTAACCCATGGGTATGTAGTTTTGACTGTTCTTCAGAAGGGTACATTTCAGAATAGCAGGGTCTGAGGCAAATATATCTGGAGTCTAACTTCATGAACAACCTTTTCTGTAATTGCACAGACCACAAGTCTATGGCTAAGCTCATCTAAATTCTCATTGCAGTTACCAAGCCTTGTGTTTTAGTCCTACATCTACAAAGCATTCACTTGATAGCAATTACACAAGTTGCTTTCTTCTGGGCATTTACAGAGCCAGTTAGGTCAGTATAACTTTGGCACTTCTGGAGTCAA
This sequence comes from Pelecanus crispus, assembly GCF_030463565.1. NCBI lineage: Eukaryota > Metazoa > Chordata > Aves > Pelecaniformes > Pelecanidae > Pelecanus > Pelecanus crispus. The sequence continues at coordinate 70,256,381 of NC_134646.1, forward strand.
GCTGGTTAGGATAAATAAAACATTTCCTGGCATTCTTCATCTTAGGATCTGTGGTCATTATGAAAAAGTTCACAGCTGAGCTCTATTCTGTGCTTCTTTTCCCCAGGTGCACCAGTTGTCATTGTGTCAGAACTTCATGTTTGAATAACTTGGAATAATGGTGGTAGTGACTTTTCTAACACCTTCTATAGTAGGGCATGTAGGAACATGGTGAAGGAAAACAATGAATGGATTTAAATTATATCTGTGCAACCCAATTCGTCTGTTCCTACCATGTTGAAAACACAAGGATCTCTGCTTTCTTAGCGCCAGTGTGAGTTATGGAAAATCAGTCCCATCTTACAGCTAGGGAAATGAGGTATAGGAAAACTGGATGACCTTGATAGCCATGGGGAGAGAATCAGTGGCTGAATCAGGAACCAAACAGAGGTCTTCAGAGTTCCAGTAGTCCTCTTCTCATGCCTCATGATTAGATCATTCTGCACAAGAACTACATGTATTTGTTCTTGAAAATACCCAGCTAACTCCTAGGTTTTTTAAAATGATTAGGAGTATCTTTGGGAAAAAGTAGCTTACTCTCTAGGCAATATAGTTTGTTTCTCCAGACAACCCTGAGTATTATAATTTGAATATTTACTTGGAAAGAAGGTTAGGGCTTTTGAAGACAGGAAACTCATTCTAGCTTCAGAGATGAAGAATTTTCAGGCAGTTTCCCTGCTCTTGCAATATGGAATACGTATTCATTTGGTAACTGCTTTAGACTATGGATGATCTTTTTAGGTGGACCCAACCCCCACATACTCCCACAAATTCTCAAACTCTCACCAAACTTTGGAGAGTCAAAAAATGGATTTTTTAAAAAAAGGGAGAGAAAAATTTGAAAGTAAGTGTTTTTCCAAAGTTATCTGCTAATATATGACAGTCTTATCTGGAAAATTTTAGATGTATTTTTGTATTCACTAGGAAATGGGGAGACATTGTTAACACCCAGCAAATAGCTCTGGCAATGCAGTACTAAATAAGAATCTGTAAAATCTGAGCTCCTTTAACTTTAAAGCTTTTATTCTTTTATTACTTTCTGCAGTGTATGTCCTACTCACTTTCACATACAATTTCATTTGAATATGTTTCCGTTCCTTTTGCAACCTTCTTTATTCATTTACCACTTTGGCGACAGTAGAGATTACATATCTAATCTCATATGTTGCATGACTACTTGTAGGAGAATAGAGCTGAGTGACTCAACCTTCCTGCTTCCAGGAGTGCCCTACCCTCCTCTTCCCCTGAGGGAGCCAATGAGTCCCTACCGCCTGATATCACCTCACCTGGATTTGACCAACCATAGCAGAGACTGCGTTCAGACAAGACACATTTTACACAGCTGTACTCAATCCATGTAGACATAGCTGAACCTAGATAATAAATTCCACTCCCTTTTCCACCTTTACCTTATTTTTTTTTTCTGATGCAGCCCTGAGCAAGGCAGCTCAATACTTGTTGCTACACCTAACCTGTGCCTTTGCCTGGTTTTCATTCCATTTCAATATATTATATTGTTTGTTCCTTTAGGCTATTTCCAAGAGTGATACCACTTTGATTAGCTGGGAATTGATCAAATGGAAAAATCCAGCTTCAAGGATGGGAAGTTCAGCACGTTCCAGCCTGCAAGTGTTCCTTGCAGTCTTGTCACTAGGGTGGTGGTAACATCCTGGCTGGGGCATGCATGGCTCCTTCCTGTTAGCACCATAAATGGCATAACAAATCCTATGGATCTCAAGACCACTGTAGGTATTCCTGTGTTCTAACATCTTTGAGCTTCTTTTCATTCCCTTCCTTGAAAGAGCAGGGGAATTTTGAACCCTGGCTGCAGTCATCACCTCTCTTCAAAGAGCCAGAGAAGAGAAGGCAGAGTGCGATAATCCTAGTAGGGTTAAAGTTATCAGACACTGAACACATAGAGGTTTCAAAAGGATATCCAGGTGCCTCACTTGCTCCTTCCATTGCCATTACTGCAGTGAGATAACACAGGATCACACATAAAGATCACACATGTGGCCATGTCACAAAGCTTTTTCCCTGTTCATAAAGGTACTACTAGCAGAAAAGGATGCGTTAGGGCCCAGCTTATCTCTCTAATGAGGATTCATGTAACAGGTTTCTCCAGAAACATGCTCCTATCCATGTAAAGTGTGTGTTTTATTCAGCTACTAGAACTTCTTCCAAAGTTGCTTATTATCCCACTAGCAATAGGTGTTTGAAGGCAAAGAAGTGATAATGAGTAGGTGGAAGAGCTGTGAAAACTTCCCATGAAGTTGTTGCTACCTGGCTGCCTCAGTCACTGATCATGCCAGGCCCCATGTAGAAATGATAGACTTAATTAACCTGAAGCTCCCAGTGGACCATGGAAGTCTCACACTGATTTCCAGGCAACGAACAGACACATCAAAGGGACTTTGTTATATAATAAGAGCCTGCAACATGTTGAAAACTGTCTGCGAGTGTGCACATATAAGCACTCTGTGGTGCTTTGTGCATGCCAAGGAAGAGGAGAGTTGTTCCAGTCAGCCAGAATGTTTGATGTTAAGACGAATCTTAAAATCCAGGAATTACAATATTATCTGTAACAGGAATGTATTCTATACATCCATAATATGTGCAGTAATTATATGTAATGAGTGTGTTTAGATAATAGAATAATATTTATATAATATGAGTTACCTTTACATCTGTTGCCTGAAGGTGATGTGGTTTCTAGAGTCACTCTAGAGGTGGTGTGATTCCCTGGAAAATTCTGGACTGCTTTGGGGCTATTCCACAGCAGCTGAATCCCTACAGTTGTACGATGCATGGCAGCTCTGTTCCTACTGCTTGTTCCAAAGGGCTCTCCAACGGAAAGCTGCAGTTCTTCCCTGCAGTGCAAGCTTCCAGGGAATTTTGTGCCTTGTCTCTTATGCCTGTAGGTATGAACATGATCTTTGCTCTGTATGTGTGGCAGCCTATCGACCTTTGTGTCCTATAGGGAGGACTCCAGTTAAATGTTGTTCTCGGAGACTCTATATTCCTCACTTACATGTGCAAATGGCACAGAAGTGAGCTGAAGAGGTCAGTTTGTGGACAGAGAAAAGTTGGGACATTAGGGTTGCTGGTTTGTGTGAGATTTCAGATGACATCTTGTCTCAAAAAAAATCCTCACGCAAAGCATTAGGGGTTGCATGCACTGCTGCAGATGGGGTGTTTGGGTTAACAACACTCCACTTGTGTTAGCAATCAGGTTGCTGGTTGTACAGGGTCATTAGAGCTCCCATGCTACTATCATTGTGAGAGTGAAGATGTTAGCTGATGATGTCCTGGCCGATGTCCAGCCAGGTAATTACACTCTGCTGCCCAAACCCTTCTCAGAATTTCAAACAGATGCAGCTTTCTTCACCACCTTAAACTGCTTTGTGCTTTGACCACTAACATTTAGATGTGGCTGATTTTACTTAGGCAGGGGGCTGGAAGGATATTTACTGAAGTCCCCCCAAGCCTGAAGGAGGACCAGTTCTTAAGGTAATTTCCAACTGTTATTTAGAGAGAAGGCAGAAGGAAAATTAAAAGCGAGGGTGTAAAAACAAAAGCAGGAAAATGGCTGTTTTCAGAGAGGTAGAGTTAATGTTAACAGTTAGAATCAAAGTCTCCTTATCCAGTGTTTTTATCTTGAATGTCCTTGTGCTTGATGTTTCTTTTATACTACAACCCACAGAATCCTATGACAATGTATCTCAGCTTTCATTCAAATAAAAGTATAGTCCAGCCCTCCCAGTGTGAGTAAGGCTTAAAAACACAGACAAGTCCCATCAGCAGTTGAAAAGACAAATGCCAAATATACAGACACCCTCCACCCCCATTTATTAGTCCCTTAAAAACTGCATTCTAACTTAATCTCATAATGGTGAGCCATGACTTTTAAGTGCTTCGAATTAGTAAAATGGAGGGAGAAATTGCAGGCAATGGAATGGGAGCAGCATTAATAGAAATTGCAAGTTGACTTGTTTTTTCAAACTAAAAGGAGATAAAAATGTACATGCAAAAGAAATGTTAAGAAATGATCACATGATATTCTGTAGGTGTGATGCTTAGTGATGAGTAAAAATATAATTCACAGAAAACAGAGACTGGTAATTTATGTCTACTTTGATTTCAGTGTATTTTATTCAGAGTATAGGGGAGGCTCATTAAAAAAAATTATATCCCCAAAATTAAAAGGCTTTGAAATAGTGTGTCTTGCTACATTATGCAGAAACAAAAAGAGGAAAGACCTATTTTAATACCCACTAATTTTACTAACAAAAGTAAAACAAAGCTGTCATGGTATTAAAAAGACTTCTCAGAACCTGAGTATGTAGTTTTTCCTCATTCAGCTGGAGTATGTTTCCAAGCAAAGTTCCAGTGGAGTTTCCCTTTTCAAAAGCTGGCAATGTTTAGCTGGATGCCACTGCTATCATTCATAATATTTCTTGCTTGGCATTACGAACCTACCCCTTATCTTCAGGTGGATATTCAAGTACCAACTTGTTTTATAGCCCTTTTTGGCAATGAAAGAATGGGAGAAGACATACATAAACCAGGATCACTCCAGAAGAACATCACACAAATTTACGTCTCCTTCCCCTCTAAGAAGAACAGATGAAGTATGAGTCAGCGGCATATGGGAAAAAAAAAAAACAAATGAGAATTGTATTAGAGCAGGTTTAGTGAGGCTTGGTGAGTCATTACAAACCCTTGAACTGGCAGGTGCTTGTTGGCTTTTTGAGCCCTTCCCTTTAAAAACTGTAGGCATTCCTTTTTTTCCTAAGTTGTTTTTTTGTTTGTTTGGGTTTTTTTTGTTTGGGTTTGGGTTTGTTTTTTTTTTTTTGTACCTAGTACTGCAGCACTGAGGCCACCTTAATGCCTGAATTTAGGCTTTTATTAGGAGCCAATAATACCAGATAATGCCTGCATGGCTCATCTGAATTTTCCCCATGCTTGCTCCTGTAGACAGTTCTGGCAAGAGTATAGCTAACATTTCTATTACTGTATTGGCTTCAGTCTTTGGAAGCAGGGCAAGATTTACTTAGAGATGGAAACTAACTTGCCTTCCTACAGAGCACCAGTCTTCATATCACCCTTTCTATCTCTTGCCAAATGAATGTTGAATTTGGCTTCTCCTTTGCATTTGAAAACTTTGTTTTTGTATTCATTGAGAGGCCCTGTGTTTTCTTCCTGAGGTCCACCCATTTACACAAACCCACTGTTTTCAGGGACATATATCCATTCAACACTAATGGAGCTCCTCTGGACTTATGTAAGTACTACTCAGAAGTAAATTTGGCTAATAGCCTATCATTAGGATTAATTTTAGTCTTTGAAATAGCTACTGTAATTTACTATTGACAGTAAGCCAGAGGTGGCCAAATAATTAACTGCTTTCAAATAGAATTAATTGAATAACTGAAAACAGGACCAAAGGAGAAAGTAGCAAAGGCACAAAAAATGACTGTCAACAGCTGTCTCTTTCCACAGTCCTCATTAATGTAAAGAAATGTCATACCTTTTAGGCTTCTTCATGATTACAAGGCACAACTGCTGCATGAGTTCAGCAAACGCTCCAGTTAATATGACCTCACTGATACCTAGAGGTAAGGTATCTGACCTGATGAATATGAAAGTTCTTCAGTTTCCAAAAATATGCAGCTCAAGTCTCTTAATGATGGCAGCCAGCATATTGAGCAGTACTTCTAGGCAATATATCTTCTACTTTACTGATGGGGCATCAAATGATGATTGTGTTCGAGCATACTTTTCTCCCTTACATTTGCCTGCAATATCTGGTTCGAGTGGATTGTTAGTCCATGCAGTACATAATATCGACTTCCTAATGTTGTCTTGTTAGATAGTTGTGTGACACAAAGAGTTGCTCTCAGCTCTTCATCCATACAGCTTGTGGAATTAATTGAGAATAATATTTGTATAGTAGCTAGCTTTGTTCTGCTCAGATAAACAGCATACTGTTACTTTTCCTGGCAATAGATGTGTCAGGAAATTTTAGAGAAAGGTAGAGGCTCTGTCTTTAGGAATTGAAATAGCAAGATGAGAGGAGAAAGAGAAAATGTGCATTGCTGCAGGAACAACAGAAGCTGCTCTGTTGCTCAAGTTTGGACAATGGGAACTGTTTGGCGTTTTTTGGGAAGAAAAATGCAGACTCAGTAGAACTGACCAATATTCCCTTTTTTATGTCTTCTGATTATGGAAATCAAACTTTTGAAAAAGTTGAAAGCTCTTTGGGGTGTGATATAAGCAACGGATGAGATCAACCCCCTGGAAAGCAGATGAAGCCATCATGTATCTGTAAGTGTCCTTGGCAGTTCTAAAGATAATTGCCTTCCATGATTCCTGTGGAGCTGAAATAGGTTCTGCCACATATCACAGGAAGATTTGTCTTTCTTAGAACATGCTGAACAAAAATTAGCCATGTTTCATATATCTTCAGAATGCTAGCCAAGTGCTGTAATTAAATCTTTTTCCTGCATTGCTACCATTAGTCAAAGTCAGCAGGTAGCAAAAGAAACAACAAAATACCAAGGACTTTCATTCATACATAGAGAAAGACACCTCTGTGCAGGGAAACAACAAAAGGCCCAGCTCAATGAGTCCATCTTAAGACCTGCAGAATCATTATAAATCCTTTTGCGTTTGCATCCTGCAGCTTTCTGTTCTGGAAGATGTTGAAAGGCTGGTGTGGGTAGTTTTCTTTAAGTCTGAAGTACTGAAATACTCACCACTGCCACTAAGTCAGGTAGATGAGAACTCATCCTCTGTGTAGACATGAAAATTCATGATTAGCAACAACCAGTAATCAACATAGAAATTAATGTACTGAGGTATACAGGCAGAGAAAATAACAGACCAATCTATTTCTTGCTGCCAACCTTTGACTCATAAAGTGCATCAGTTTAGATACATTTATGTGTGTATGCAGGACTGCAGGTACTTGAAGATAGATTCAGAGGGGAAAAAAAAAATCACACAATTTAAAGATTTACAGTGTCACACATCTTGTTAAAATTATATGCCAGAAATCTTTTATTCAGTAGATAGCTTTTTCTTGTTTTCATAGTTGCAGGGTTCAGAAGGTAGAATTTCTGGGTTTGGGGAACAGTGGGCAGAGCTGATCAATGAATGGTTACTTGCATATTACTGAGATTATTTCTGTTTTACAAATAGGAGAATGGAGGCAGAAGACTAAAACGACTAAGACTATATGTCAATGTAGCAGTGGAATCTGTAGAGTACATCTGTTCATAGTTTAAGTGCATTCAAGTTTCCAGACTTATACTAAGTATTAATTTGGTTTCAGAATTTGCAGATTGAGTGTTCATTTTGTTGAGTCACCACAAATGGCACTTGGGAACATCATGAAGCCAAGTGACCAGAATGACCAGGAGCTAGCAATTTCACTGCAATTTCTGATTCGTCTCTCTGAATGTAACAGTGCTCTCCTTGTAAATCTTTGATGACTTCCACCAGCACCTACACTCTCCAAAATCTCAAAATGTCAACACTTGTATCAGCTTCTCAGTTCCTCCACAAACTGGAAGTGTTTATGTGGGTGTATGGCTGAACATAAGCAATATGAACAATCATGAAGTGGGAATCCAGCTAGATTCTGGAAGAACTGATATGTAATCCAGAGCCAGTCTATAAGCTTAATCCAACTCCCCTGTCAAAATTATCAGTCTAGTGGACAACCTACTCTATTCACTAAATCAACTGAATAGCTTTAATTTATAAGCAAAAGAAATCAAATCAAAATTCTGGGCATCTTAAAAACATTTTTATTAGATTATATAACCAGTCATGTGAACAGAAATGTATGGAAAAAAGCAACTTAAAACTATACACTCACATAAACTATATAAATTATGTAAAACAGTTGTGTGCCTAAAAAGATCCAGGCATATTTGTTCTGGCTGGTATTGTGAATGGGACATCCAGTTATCATGGAGTGTTATTGCCACTCTTGGGCTGGTCACTCCTGATTTTTGTTGATGATGGGAAGGTCTTAAGGGTGCCATTCCCTTGTAGCCCAGAGCTCACACTGATTGTTGGTAGTGAGCAATAGTCTCATCCAGTGGCTGCTATCATGTCACAATATCCTTCCTAAATTAAGTACAGAGAGAAAGACACTTCATTGTTTGTAGTAACACTTGAAATGTTTATTGTCTTTAGGCATGTTTCCACTAGTTTAAATGTTCTTGTTGCTGCAACCAACTATGCTGAGTTTCTGCTCATCATAGTCACCTCACATTTCATCTACCAATTGCAGGCGTGCAAGAGACTACAACATATCTGCTGTTTGCTAGAAACACCTTGAGACTAGATGATCTTATGGTCCTATTTTCTCCCCTGTGTTTGGGGTGATAAATGTTTCCAAACGCCTCTGGTCCTCAGAATTCAATCAATAGGGTCTAAAATTTGACTTCTGAACTCTGAATGTTATAAGAAAAGATATTTTCATGGAATATGGGAGTCTTTGGATTTGATCCACCAACTGATGAGCTAGAGGTAGCTGAATTATGCTTCAGAGCTCTGATGGAGGATGTGTAGCTGTGTGCAATTTCATCATACAGTACTAAATCACCAAACACACATAGTGCTGGTGCACAGGAAACAACAAATAATGGGCACAATCTGAGCTGTGAATTGCAGTGCAGACCATTCAGAGCCCGCAGGGGCTCCAGACTGGAGGTATAAAAGAAATCGCCTTTGAAAATCATTGTAGAAAAACAATTACCAGTGCTCTTCTTGTACCAAGTTGATTTATTGCACGTTGGATATACATCTGTCTGGCAACAACCAGCACTTATGAACAATGTTTTCTTTGCTCTTTCCAGAAACCAGCTTGCTTCACTGAGATTTGCAGAGACCTCCCACTGAGATGCTAGTATGCAGTGAAATCTGTCTGATGAAGGCATCGTTACTGGTGAGCTGCCAGGAGAGCTCCAGCTTGGAAAAAGAGTTAAAAAAATATCCTTTTTCACCCACAAGGAAATTCTTGTGCCTCTTTTGTGGTCAGCATCTCAAAATCTGTGAGCAATGAATGCAGCAAATGAAGCAAGCTGGCAATCCTGGCCACCATTCCGTGCGGACTTTTAAAATGCGTATGCAGTGACTTCAATTTTCTGCACAGTTCAAAAAGTTTCATGTCTTCTACATCCACTTTTAAATCGCTCAAACCTGTATGTTGCACTAAAGAAATATCTTCCCTGGCCTCACTGTTGCTTTAGACTTTCAGACTACACTGACAGCTGAGCAGGTCTGCAATGTCCATCCTGCCTTGGAGACGAAGCACCATGCTCGAGGGAAGCTCCCAAAGATGGAGGTGAGTCCCTTTCATATGCCTTATAGCTGAACTTGACTCATGCTTGCCACTGTAAGGAAGACACAAATTCAGGTTAAATGCTGTCAAAATAGCCCTGCAGTTATCACAAAGGTGTACATATAAAAAATTCAGCCTTTGCCCAAAATTTTGGAAAAATCAAAGAGTGGTAATAATATAACAGTAGGATCAAGTAATGGTACCTGCTGCTAGACATTTTGTTTAATGGCCATTCATATGAAGAGACGGATCAAATGTGGAATGAAATATTCAAACAGTCATGCCTAAGACTTCAGTTAGTCAAAAGCCTACAATTATTCATTATTCATTCATTATATATCATCTGCTAATGAAGAAATATGAAGTGCCTCAGGATATATGAGGGACGTGTTTGACTGCATGTAACATATAACCAAATCTTTGTAGTGCTTAGTTACAAGCAGCACTACAGAGCACCCTGATAAGAAAACCTGTTGGCATTTTGGATCATCAGTGGCAAGACCTGGGACAGGAATAAGATGGGAAATAACAAACAGCAGCAGAGCAACAGTAATGGTTATGCTGAGGGGCATTGCAGAAAGCATCCATTTAACTCGCCAGCAACCCTGCACAGTCATTCTCAACCACAAGGGTTATATGATGATGGTGAATACCTTGTTTGCTAGTAATAGAGCAGAAACCTGTTATAATAAATGCTGTGGAGACAGGGGGAGAGAGAAATGTGTTGCAGCTTGATTTTCCTTTGGGGAAATAAACTAGAAGAGCAATGTGCGTGGCCTTGTCTGAACTTCATCTCTTTTTTCCATCAAGAAGTGTTGTCCTGGAGTCCTCTGGGGACTTCAGGCATTTACCTAGGATTCTGGACATCTAGTAGTTCAAACAGAGTTGAAGGAAAACAGCATATGCGTACTATGTTAATAAATTCTGGACGTACTGGTGTCATATCACACGCCGTCTGCAACCAGAGTCAAGTACAGTAGTTTTATTAGAGGAAACACAGAGAGCAGTGACAAGCTGGCAGGAGCTTTAGGAATCTGTGACACCAATGCTAATCGTATCTGTGCTACTTGCAACTTAGACGCATACCTTTGATGTGTGCTATTGTCCAAGGGCCTGTAGGTCACAGATTGAATTTGTGTTATTCCTGTGTTATTTCCACGAAAGATTTAGCCAGAACACATAAAATAATCCCATGGCTTACAAGCAGCATATTGGCAACAGAACCTGCTGATGTTGATCCTGTCTGCAGAAAATTAAAAAGTTAAAGATGAAGCTGACAGGTCACAATCCAACATTACTCACCCTTTACTTGCTCAGTACTATTGCCAGAAAATTGCCAGCAGTATTTGCCAGAAAAGAGCCTTTACCTGAGGCTATCTTGTGAATTTTACAGGCAGGAACATCCCAAGAAACATTTTCTATAGGGAACATTTTGTTCTGTTTCAGTTGGTAACAAGAGCTGTAGTTTTGTTGAGACCTGTGTTGAGATACTATATCCATGGCAGGGAAAACTATAATTACAATAATACAAGTCCTTTATATCTTGATTATGCTATTCTGTCATCATAATTACTCATACATGCATATTACCAATAACTCTGTAATATTTCATTCAAGCACTGAATTTGGTTTTAAATTCCCTGCATTTGCCAGTGTGCTGAGCATCACAAAAATGTGGGTGTTTGGAGGGTGTGCTGGGTGCTAAATGGGAAAGCAGTCAGAGAAGCTGTCTAATCCCACTCTTTTCTGACTGCCTTTATGGCTGCAGCACGCCTGGTGAAACCTCCCAGAGATTACACACTTTTTTCTAAGGCTTACGTATTCTTAGGGGTAACCAAATCCAGACAATCACACCAGGAAGAAAAATTCATGACTACCAATGATACATCATATTTCTTCAATCCTCATCCAGCTTTTTATTTCTGGGCAATGTTTGGTCTCTGGCGACAGAGCTCCCATCCAGCCCCTGGGGGATATTTTTCCTGCAGCCGTTCCTGTTTTCCCTTCCTCAGGTCTGAGATGTTTGAGCAGGCCCAGGGAATGGCTGATGCTCTCCTCCTCTGGGTAGTCTTCCACTGCCAGCACTGCTCTTCGAAAGGGTGTCCATCGCGGATTCTGGTAGCCCATGGACCAGGCTGCTGCAGCACATTAAGGATGCCGCTGCATCCACACGCATGGGAGCTGGACAGTTTCCTGGTTGGACTCAGAACTGGAGATGAAGCAGCATAGAAGGCTGGGTTCTGTCTCAGTAATAATTAACTGGAATATCCCTGTCAATACTAAGCAGACTTTTTTAACCAAATTCAGGTAGTAATAATAACAACGACATTCTTATCTCTGGCTAGGGACATTGTGCAACAGACTCCATGGTGGGTTTATGGACCAGTAGGTGCCTATCAGCTCATGCAACAGCCCAGGCATTTTCTACTTTTGCTGACATTAATATTTAATACAACTCACCCGCTGCTGAAAATAGTACTGGAGGAGATATACAAATAATTTCCTATCCATTTTTAATTTACTGCGTCAAGTTTTATCATGCCAAGACTTGGCCAAAGTAACCTTGCCTGAGTTAATTGAACATGATGTCAATGAAAAGAGTGGCAATTTTAGAAATACAGAATGGTATATTTCTGCTGTGGGACTGTATAATTTTTGACGTTGTAATTAAAAAGCAATTAGTTTTTGCACTGACGCAATTTGTCATGCTGTACATCCCCAGAACAAAATCAATCATCTCCCAATACCTCATCTCTCTGCCACTTATTTTAAGGTAATAATGAGACTGTGAACACAAGCAATCCAAACCAAAAGCACATGGAATATTAAGTGATTTTGCTCCTCTTCTTTGAAATGTCGATCATCTCTTTTTGGCTTCAGTGTTCAGTTCTATCCCACAGCCCACATGCTTGTGCCTTCCATCTGGTTTACTTACGGATGTCTCCATTTTCCCTGGGGACTGAGTAGAAATTAGGCATAAACAGGAAAAATGAGTAGAATTATGGTCAGATGGAACATGTTGCACTTAAGCAGGGTTGAGGCATTAAAGAGGACTACAGAGCATCAGCAGGTCTACAGCTATGTTTCCTTGATTTTCTGTGGTTCAGTTTAGTATTTAGATTAGGAAGGATCCCAGACATTGGTAAAGAGCTCTCTAACTTGCCAGGATTGTTGGTTTTCTCTTGATAAATTGAGACAGTGATATGTTGATGCTGGTGAGGGCTTTTTGGTTTTCAGGAAAGCTAGTAAGTAAAGCGTGATACACACAATTTGTATTTGCAGGTATATTGCTATGTAGAAATTCTTTTTCTCAACAAGGTTGGAGTGACAAAATGGCTGGATTAGAAAAGAAAAATCAACTTCTTGTAGTTCTGTTAAGATAGAATGTTTAGGCTAATAATTAAAGGGAAAGGTTATTTTGTAATCAATTAACCATGGTGGAATGATAAGAAAGTATTCTGGCGTAAGTTTGAAAAAAAAATCTTGCCTACCATCTGTTAATTGATGCCATGATGTTATGTTATGGAAAATAATGCGTGAAATAGATTAAATGAAAGACATACTTGAAAGAGAGGTTCCCTGAAAATTTCCTGCAGCTATTTTGACCACAATGTCCACACACTTCTGCTTGTTAGAGTAACAGCTGAATTGGTTTTCAGTAGTAGAGAATCTGCCTCTCGACTTTGCTCCAACAAACCTTAAGTACTTTCTGTAATCATTTTACTATGACTCATCAGCAATAAACACAATAAAAGCAGGGACTGAATTTCAGTCTAGCTATGTGAATCTAATCCAATAGTCAACATGTCGCAGGGGATATAAAATGTCTCTTTGCACTACAAGAATAATAAAAAATGGGAGAGGACAAAGTAAAAAGTCACAATGTATCAAATGTATCACCCTGAGATGTTTACAAGCTTGATCTCTTTAATTCACCAAAAGAAGAGAGCGAGAAGTGTCTGGATTAAGGAATCCTTCCAGGAAAGAAGCTACCCTTCCCCACAAGACAAAAGATCTTTAGCACAGGATACAAGAAGTTGCTAGAACCTGAATATAGGCAAAGTATAAATTAATTTCCAATAATGGTGCTGAGCAATTACTGGAACAACCTACCATGGGAAGCGTGGATGCTTCATCGCCTCGTGTTATCAGAGAGCATGAGGCTAGTGCCTCTCTGCAAAGATTGCATTAGCCTAAAGCACAGTTTCAGGACAGGGCAGAGGCATGATATAGGATGAAACTAAAAAGCTATAGTATCATAAGATCAGCTTAGATATTATGATAACCCTCATAATCTTAAAATTTTAAAATATCAACTTATCATTCCTCCCATTCAGGCAGGAAATCTCCAGTTTGGAGATTATATTGTTTGCCCAGTGTCACATAACAAGTCCCTGGTAGCCCTAGAAATGAAACCCTATCTACACAGTGCCTTCAATACAGCTACAGGTCAAAGAAAAATGTAGTTGATTAATGGGAAAAAGGATTCAAGCATCCCAGGACTTGCTTAAACTTATCAAGCCATATGTTATTCTTTTACTTCTTCATGCAAAGCAGCCCCACATATCACATATCACGTGTCAGAAATGCCTGATATTACTCATCAAAGTTATGAGCCTCTGATAAAAAATTGTGGAAACTGCCACTGTCTTCCTGCATCCTGTTTATTTCTGTAATTTATGTCTGTCTAGACCACTACTTAGTCTTTTCTTAATGTTTTCCTGCTGTAAACCAAACACATAGCCACAGTCTGATGTTGAAAGTCTGACTTCAGGGGAAGCAAAGCTGGCTCCTTCTGGTCACCTAATGCTGTATGTAGCATATTATAGCACAAAAATATGGCTCTGCATAGGGCCTCATCGCCAAGAAGTTTATTATCTATCCCAGTGCAGGTCCAGCTGGTTGTTTAGTGTATTATACATCCCTTCTGTGTCTGACCCACAGAGGATTTAATTTTGGTAATGTTCTCAGACAGGAGTCCTTTTGCTCAAGCTCCTAAGTTTCAGACCTCAGCTGTGGGAGCCCCAGGTCTAATTGCAATGCAGTGCTATCAATTTGATTAGTATTTCAAGAAGAGTAGGAATGGAAAAAAGTTTTTTCCTGGAGTTTGTCCCAGTCCTGTGCAAACCATTAGTGTAACTCTCCTATATAGACTAATTTCTGGATTTTCAATTTCAGTAAGAGAAAAAAACATTTAAGCTACCCTTTAAGCTATTTGCATTTTTTAAGTTGTTGCATTTTTAGTCCATTAGGAAATAGGAAAGGTCTCTGCCATGGTGGCATCAGGCAATTTTGGCTGTGTTTCTGTAACTAAATTGGCAAAAAAATCTAAAGTATGGCATGTGCACAAAAGGAAAATCCTAAAACAGGCATATGTGGTCTCAGCCTTGAAAATGGAGGCAGCCAACAGAACAAGACCTATGAAATGGAGGCAGCAGATTAATAACAGCATTTTTTTTCCCTAGCACTGTACTAGATTTTCTAACTGACTGCATTTGAGATGCTTGAAAGACTGCATTATCACACAGTCAGCTTCTGAAATGGTCAGCAAATTTTAAACTGTGGCTCTACATACTCAGGAAATTAATTGTGAAATTATGATTTTAAATATTTTGCAAAAACCTTTTGTCTCCTGTATGTAAGAGGATGCTTAGATGTCTTTTTCTGTTCAGGAATATTTCTCACAGGAAAACATTTAGAGTTTGGGATTCGTTTTATGCAACTTTAGCCACCTGGAAGCTAATTTTATAAATCTGAGCTAATAATATAGGCAACTTTCACAGTCAGTGGAGAGAGATAAGAAGCTTCTGTTGGAGCACACATCATCCCTACTGTGTTACCCTCCGCCCAGCGCAGAGTGGGATAACTGCTTTCAGGAGGTGCCTGGTTTGTCCCTTTGACTATGGAGAAAACCTGCACAATCAGGTGACTAACCTTAAATTATATGAATCCTATCTAAAGTATTTAGTATGGTTTTTAACCCTCTCCTCTCTACTGTCCCTCAACACACACCCAAATCCCAGTAGCGGAATGCATCAGGGTTAAGGCAGCTGTACTGTGAAATGTGCTGCCGTGGAGCAGATAGTGCTGTGTGCGCTTCGTGGGCTCTTCTGGCCTGGGCAAGCAGTGCCGCACAAGAAAGGAGGAACAGCGAGCAGGCAGCTGCCCTCTCCTGCTGCACAAAGCAGTGATGAGAATAAGTGTACAGTTTGAAACAAAAAACTTCCATTGATTCACATTTTTCCAGCTAGATAAGTGGGTTTTTTTTCTTTTTTCCCCAAGCAGGGGAAAAAAAAAAAAATATTATCCCAGACCATTTGCCTGTCCTGGTTCATCAGGAGTTTCATGAAACATTTGTGCTGGCAGAACAGAGGGCTGCTGCTGCTGCAGGGTAAAGGAGCGAACTGGAAAGGCTGCGTGGGGACGGCTTAAGCCTGCGCAGCTCTCTGTGGTTAGCCAAACACTGAATCCAGCCCTTTGACTTTGAGGACAGGTAGACGAACACCCCATGGTCATAGGTATGTGGGCAGTATGGTCATTATGATCCAACTACATAGCTAGATCTTTTACATATCTTTTTCTTCTGCTACTGCAGCTCCTGTTGTACTTTCCGTGGTTTTGCTTCTGTCACTCAGCAATACTATTTTTTTTTTTTTATCTTTTCACCAGCCTTCATGTTTTACCTGCACATTGTTTTCTTTGGATTAGCCAGTGCATTATTCCTTTCAAACTATTTAAGAGGAAGGATCAGCCTCTTAGCACATTTAATTGTTGTCTTAAGCCTGTAAATGATATTGTTATTATGAAAGTGTTTCTGAGATGCAGCCTGTTTGCAGGGTTTCCTACCTGAAGGGATCTCCTTTTTCTACTCTTTCCACAGGGCTCTTTTATGTAAGACAATGTCTGCGGGTCACTGTTTTGAGTATCAGGGAGTCGTCCCAGGTACACACATGAAGGGCAGCCCAAATCAAGCAAGGGGAAACTTCTGCCTCTGCCTGATAGACCCTGCAGTGCTGCAGCTATGTCGAGTCCCATCTAAAACCACTCCCCTGTCGCCAGTGTCTAGGGGGACCCAGATCCACTGCGCCGTATGCTGCCAATGCACATATAAACAGAATCAAAAGCCCCTCTCCAAAGACTTTTCCCCATAGATTGTCACAGGCACTGCACTCAGAATTTTGGACGCCAAAAAAGCAGCACAACAGCTTAAAAAAAGAGCTTAAAAAAAAAAAGAACAGATGCTGATGGTAAAGTTTACTGCCCTTCACATGTTTAAATCTTTGTTTCCAGCTTTCAAATTTTTCTCTAGACTCCTAAGTGTTGTTATTTTAAATGAAAGCCTACAGTCACAGTCATTAATTTCACCCACGTCCCTGCACTTAAGCAATGGAGAGAGCTAGTGGCCCCTGAAGGGTGACTGCAGGGAGATTCAGGAGACCGAAGTGATGCGTGGGGGCAGGTACCTGCAGTCAGCCAAGAGGAAACATGGGACATATGGACCTAAGTGGAATTTGGGCCATTCGCATGCCATCCTGTTGGGCCTCTTGACCCTAGGAGAGGCTGACATGTTTTAAATCAAACACTGTGATCCATGGTAAGCACACAAGGCCAAGTGATAGCTAGCAAGGAGAACGGTCTTTCTGTATTTCATTTGTTTCCTGATCTCAAAAATAAGTTTAATAATTGCGAGTTCTCATCAGGTTAAGTACATCAAAGACTGAGGGAGCAGCAATACTGTGGTAATAGGGTGACAGAAGCAGGTTTCCCAGCTCCGTGTGGCTCTGGGATTGCATAATGTTGATATCACCTTACCACACAATACCTCAGATTCCTCTCAGGTTTCTGAGCAGGGCTCTTTGGCAGTGTTTGCTATGGGCCTGGGGCACAAGCTAGCCCATCTATCTTCAACAAGTTGTGACAGAGGTTAGCTTCATCAGATTGAAAGAATATTTTCAAAACCTGACATGTTTTAAACTATATTAAGAAACATTTCCTCCACGTAGTGGAAAAAACTCATCTTTTTCCTTTTAGTTAGTTTTCTGTGAATTTGGGACACTTTGTATTGGTTTGGAAGGTTTTTTGGTTTATAAATTTTTAGCAGAGCAGTAGGATTTGCAATTATACCTGGTGTGGTAGGGCATGTCTGCATGGCATGTCAAACGTGTGATCATGGGTAATAAAAATGTTTCTCCTTGCTTGTTGGAAATTAGCTCGTTCTTGTTCTGCTACACATGTAACCCAAGCAGCACAGACTTGAGTGTGTGTTAGTGGGCCACATGTATACCTACAGTGCATCTGTACTAATAAAGTGGGCCACGTTAATGCTCCCTCCTTAAGGGCAAGCAGCACGACACAGCAGATGACACCAAGCTTTGTGGGCCTTGGGAGCAGTACTGGGGAAAGGGGCTGAGGCATCTCCAGAGGGTGCGAGAGCCACAGTACCTGGGCTGACTCTTCTCCCTTTGCAACGAGTGTTAATACGGGGAAAAGCAAATGAGCCATTAGTGTCCTGCACCCTCTTCCCAGTACATCCACCTGCAAATCCACAAAATTTGCAGCCCTCTTGGCAGCAGAATAACCACTCAGAATGAAACCAGGCAATCGCAAGTTCAATTATTTCCCTAATGTTAATTGTGTTTTATTGCCAAGATTCCGTGTAAAGGCGTGTCATTTTTACATACCTTTAAAAGAAAGATGTTTTGCTGGAACAACGTTCATGCCAACCACCTGTGTTACAAAGTTGTCATTTACTCCAGCACAGTTGCCTGTATTAAGTGTCCACCTCAGCTTTCAAAACCACAGATCTGCTTAATATTTTACTATGTAACCACTGATAAGAACAGTCATCTTTCTTAACTAGTATGGCTGAGAACAACATACATTATCTGAATGTCTGTGTTCAAGATAAAGACACAGGATGTTTCACTTCCAGCCACCTACAAAGACAACAACTTCTCTGTACAAGATGGAGAGGGAGGTAGCGAGAGTACAGTCCGAGGAGGATAGGTGCTATGATCTTTCTCTGCTTTCCTGGGTAGGTGTATGTGGAGTTTCGTAAGTTGAATGAATTTCTGAGTTACTTTTAGGAAGTGGCTTATTTTTACATTCAGTCTGAAGTTAAGTAGAATGTGAAACTGAATTAACAATGTTTGCCATCAGCAATTTTATTATAGATCTTGATTTTACAGTCAACATTTTATACTACAACAGAAGAGGTACAAAAGTGAGCATGAAGACAAACTCTTGACCTATAGTCAGAAATAATCTATTTGAAAGTATTAGTTTGTGTCTGCATTGATGCCTCTAACTAGTTACATAACAGAGTGCAAATAAAAACACATTTCACTTAATGTAAACATTACAGGTGAGGTCTTGGGTGTGGTCCAGCTATGCTCAGTGCAGGCCTGTGTATTACAGAGCAAAAGTTTATCTAGAGACACTCAAAATTACACCAGCTTGTGTAGTTCCATAAGGATGCTTCGCACTCCGAGTAGTCACTAAAATATATGGCATTATTACCTTCTGCCTGTGGGATCATGGAAACCTCAGTCTGCCTAATGAATTGCAATTGCTGGTTATGCTGGCACTGCAACACCTGGGAGTATATCTGTAGCAAAGCCTACTCCGCTCTCCTGGTGTCAATGGCACTGCACAAAGGCACTACAGATGAGGACACAAGCTGGCCTCAGATCTTCATTTTGTTATAAACACTGCACTTCAATATGCATATGAGACCAGCAAAATGGAAATCAAAGGAAATCAGTGAAACCTGCTGTTTCAGTGTACTATGGCATGTCCGTGCCTGTGAATTACACACCGCAAGGCATCACCTTTCACCTCACCAACGGAGGTCAAGAGAGACTCCTTATTGTGGCAACCTTTTGATGTTTGTCTCTATTTCAGCGGATGGCCAAGCTGTGGCCTGAGGGACCTTTTATGAAAGTTGGAAGGCTTATCCTTGCTGCTATATTAAGAATAAAATGTAATCTGAACTGCAACAGTGTTTCCAGTAGGATTTTAATGGGGTTGTCTGAGTCAGTCTTGCTATTTTCTCTCCCCAGCTACACACTCGACCTGTTCTTACAGATGCTGGCAACCCTCTGAGCGGTTTCTGGTCTTTTCTTGGCTCAGCTCAGCCATTTCCCCACCAGCCACTTACCGTGATGCCCATTAAAAGGTAAGAACCACTCTGCCACTTCCATCGCTTGCTTTACCTGCTCAGAGGTGTCACAGTCCCTGGCAGAAACATGTGCCACGAGGCAATATTCTCCTCCGGGGGATGTTGCACTGGGATGCAGGGAGAGTGCAGCATGCCCCGGTCATTTCCCATCCAGTTTTCCAGCTGGGAGGAAGCCAAGCGCTGATCCGGGCGAGTTCTGCCTCCACTGGAAGGTATCTTTCTTCTCTGTGCATGCCCCAGGGAATCCGTGCTCTGAGGCTCTGGGCACAAGGGGAGCTGTACAGGAGGGAGCAAAGCATCTGCCCTTGACCACTGAACGTGACCCAGCCCCTCCAAAATAGCATGTTTGTGTGCGTGTGGATACAGTAATCACACCCAAAGTATCATCTCCTGCTATTTGGCTGTTAGTATCACAGCAAGGATTTCTGGTTATGGACTTTGTACACACCACGCTACTATTTATCACTCTAAGCTATGTAGCCACATCTTTTCCGGCGTTACACACAAATAACAAAAGCCTTCAGTAGCGCGGAGGACTTCGTTTCATGGAGTTGCCGTGGTGTTGGTGCAAAGTCTGCAGTCTGTGTGGTCAGGGTTATGCACACACTGAAGGAGCTGGACTGGCCTGTGATAAGACACAAAACCAAAAAAATATTTAGTAACCACTTTGCAAGTACAACAGAATAGCTCCATAGTTAGTAAATGCAATGTGAAAGTCAAAGTGCATGTTACATCTGTACTTATCAAGTGGATGTCTTTTCTTAGGATAATTTTTTTTAGATCTTGCTGCAGAAAGATAACGTTGGTGTTTGTAGGGGCTAGGGACAAGAGCAAGTGAGCAGGAAATATAGTAGGGTGTGAACTCACAGCATGTCAGCTGCGCTGCAATAACAAAAATAATTATGAAAAGGAAGTAAGATCTCTTGCATGGACTACGGAGCTGCTGGAAGTTCACCATCTTGCTTACTCAGTGGTAGCCCCTACTGCTACAATGTAAAGCTGTGCTAACAATGTCAGTCAGATATGATTAGATTTTTTGCTAGAAGTATATCCAGTGAATCTATTTTTTGAGTTACTTCTGGAAGACCCTGCTGACATGGACAAAAGCAAGAGAAAATGATCAACATCAGTTGCTATGTGGCATGAAAAGCCAGACACTCAGCTGTTATGGACCCACATGGTTCTGTTTGCAATGACTTCAGGGGAGTGAAGCTAACTTACATGGCCTATCCTGAAGAGTTCTACTGCACATGTAAATTGCTTATTTTATTATTGCTCTGTACATAAAATAGTAAAATAAATTGTCCGTGTTGCTCTACACAGCTGTTTATGTGTTAGCTGAGCTCTAACAAAAAGCCCTACTTGTTATTCTATTAAGAAGCGAGCTGTGAGCCACAGCAACAAGTGCGTCAACAACCCTTCATCATGTGTTGCAGGTTTCTCCTTGCGCTGAGCCACAAGGGATCTAAGCTACAACATATTTCCCCTTCCTCCCTGGTCCCTTAGCTTATTTCATCACAGGCTGCAACAATCTTTGCCTACTCACAAGTCCTGGGAGTATTGGTTAAAGGCTGCATTTACCCAAAGAGAAAGCGAGCACGAGTGTCATGATTTGGCAGATTTATGCACCACACCAGTGTTAATTTTTTCACAATGTGCAGAGCACCCATTAATCAGCTTCAGCAATACCTAAACAGGAATATATTGCTCTGCCTTCAGGATTAAAGTCCTATCACCAGATAAGGCATTTGTCTCCTTTGCAGACCAACTTTTCCTTATTTAAAACTAATGTCATGGACTCAGTAGTTTATAGAAATGTTTGTTTACTCTGGAAATGTTCTTATCTAAGTGTAAGTTCTTCTCTCTGAAAAGCTGTTCCTGAAAGATAAGATATGAGTAATATGGAACCTTTGCTGCTTTTCTAATGTCACAAAAGAACATTTGCTCTGTGTGAAGGTCTCTGAACCCACACAGAGGGATAAAGAGTCTCAGGCTTTTGTATCTCCTTAGCAGGCAGATAGAGATTTCAGGCAACTCAAAATTTGGGCTGCTGTTTCCCAGGCTCCTGTTTCTCTCCTGACAATGGTGAATTATAGTAATTAATAATGTTTATCATGTTCTCATGCCTGACTCTCTGACAAAGCAGCTGGACAGAAAGTAAGCTGAAACTATAGTAAAGGAAGTAAGGGCTATCCTTGACTGACTGAGTTATCTGCATGCAGCAGGGAGAAAAGCTGTCTAGTTGGTTCCGAATATTGTAGGTAAAAGTCTGGTCAGATGAAAATCTGATGAAGGGGGCTGGATCGCTCCTTCCCTGAAGGCAACTGGACGTGCTCAGTGGCAAGTGCAGGGCAGAAAGCAAGCCCCAGCCCCAGACCACGAGGTCTGCAGCGCGAGTGGAAGCGCCTGAGAAGCACGCAGCCACGTCAAAGGGACGTGATGGCAGTAACAGGGGAGTCTGCTCTAGTTTGCTGTAAACCTATATTAAGTCAAGAGGGAGATGCAATATTAGTTTTATGTTAGCAAGTTGTCACCGATAAGAGCAGGTAATTACCTGTAATTGTCTTCACAGGTGATCTTAAAGTTTCGCTCTTCTAAGATGCTTTTTAACTTCTTTATGGAATGACCTGAGCAGGATTCACTGGAGAGAAAAGTCTTTTGTTACTTGTGTTCCTTGTGTGTACAAGGAGCTCAGCTAAATTCCACACTATGTCACTTTGCTTTATTTCAGGTAAGATTCTCTAAAAGCTTGTTTGCTAATGTGCTGTAAAGTCCATTGGTTTGTGGAGTTTTGGCTACCATTGGGCCTTTGCTGGTGGAAACTATGTGATGTTCAGCTGTGCATCTTGCACAAGAACTTTGTGTGGGAAGGTGTCTGTGGGAAATAACTCAGTTCCATTCATGGTTCAATGTGCTCTAGAACTGTTCCAGAGCTGCTGGTGGTCTTCTTCCACGGGAACATAATAAAAGGCTCATTCAAATCTGTGGAAGGACAGAGAGATCGAGTCCTCCATGTGATGAGAAAGGGCCAGTCATGAAAACCAGCAGCTAAGTCCCAGGCAGGATGTAAGGTAGGAGGAAGCAGATAGAAAACATGGGAGGAAGCAGGCTATGAGCACCTCCTATCTGTTTGACTCAGCCCGTGGCTGCTGCTACTGTTTTGACAAGGGGCTCTTTCAACCACTTTTCCATTGGTGGGGGCCCTAACTTGTATATTTCTTTTCCATCCAGCTAATGGTTTCATGAAGCACGTGGCAATGTCATACCTTTGAGATCTTTCTCTCTATGCTTAATTTGCCTGAAATAGCCCAAGGGGCCCCAAAGCTGTAGTGAAAGGATTGACAAATGTCATAGACACAGACAGAGACACTGCAAAAGACTTGTTACCTTGGGAAAAAAAATAATCTCCTGGTCCAGAGTACAGGACACACGTCAGGGCAACACTACAGTACTGGGGCAAATCCAGTTCCTAACATACGGCATTAGTGGAAAGCAGAACCAGCTCTTCTTTGTTCACTAGACTTGCCAGATGTGATCAGTGATTCAATACAAAATACAAATCAGAAGATAAAGGGATCCAGTTGGGTTTTGAGTATGTCCACAGATGGAGACTCCACAACCTCTCTGGAAAACCTGTTCCAGCATTTGAAATTGTTTTATCAAAAATGGTTCTGCTCAGCATAATCATACTATTCCTGTGGACAAACATATTTTCCAGCTGTTCACCCTTGCAAATGTAGCCTGCTCTGTGACTTCAGTGCTGCACCCATAATAAAGGTCTGTAGAGCTCAGTGGCGTTGGAAGGAATTTAAAGGTCATGGGATCTTTTGAAAGCAAGGAAAATTTCATTGTGTCTTAGCTATAACTGTTCAGCAGTACCTAGGAAAAATACTAAAGAAAACAACAGTAGAAATGTTATTCTTTCCAGTAAAGTAAGCAGCCAGGAGAGTGAATGTCGAGCAGGTTTTGTGAGCACATTTAAGACAGCGTCAGTGTTAGACAGTCCCTTATCGGAACTGAGCTGCACTGTCTACCTTCTCCATACTGCTCATTGTTTCGTACCAGTGTGACTTACCTTTGAGGTCCACCGATGTCATGCACAAGCCAAATGTGTACTGCAGAGACTTTATCTGGGTTTAGGTTAAAGATCTCAATACTTCCAAAGATGCTGTAAGAATGGGACATGAAAAAGCAAAACATTCTTAGTTATCTGAGAAAGACATACAGAGTATGTTCCCCAAATACTAGTGCTTATTAATGCTGCTATTATTCTCAGTGAAAGAACATTATCTTGCCAATGGATTTTCATAGACTATTCAATTGCCTTATGGCAAAATATTTTCTCCCTGTTCTTATTTCGATTTCAGGGAAACTTTTGAAACTGTCTGCAGACTGAAACAAGCTGAAATTTTTCCATCTTTAATGCCTTTTCTCCTGTTCGGTTTAGTGTTTATTGATTTGGTTCAGTGCAAGGGAAATGAACATGGCTGTTCCCCCGACCGGCATATTCTTCATCTTTCAATATTATTCAAGACTGCACTTCCAGCCAGGTAACCCCAGGAAGCACAGTCTGGAGGAGTAAAATTCAGTCAGCTCCATGAACAGTTAGAAATGTGTCATCCATGTGTAATGAATAAATAAACTGTAATAATAAAGTTACTTTCTGCAGTAACAGCATACTGGATACTGCGCCCACATGCCCTCTGAAGGATTTCAGTTACAGTCACTGTGTAGAAGGAGTTAAGTGAATCAGCTCTACAACAGCCAATGGTTTGGACCTCTGTATGAGTTTACCAAAATCTGCTCTGCACTGGGACTCACTGGCAAAGACATGTTCACCAGCACGCAGGCCCCACAGAAACACGGATGGTAGCATGCTGAGTAAATACCTGCTACTTCTGAAAGCTCCAGCTTCTGCTGATCCATTGAGCATCACTTGAACCACACCACATGCTGCTTCTGCAAACTGAACAAAACAAATGGACACTATACTCTGACCCTACATGCAGTGCCACGTCAGACTCGGGGCTAGTAGAAATTACTGTAACTTCTTGGACGTCATCAGAACTGACTTATACAAGTAGAATATCTGGCCAATATTTTTGCAGAACAAAAAAAAAACCCAAAAACCTTTAAAGGCTATGGCATAACTGTGATAAAGCTGCATTAGCCAGCTATGAATTGGCAGTCTGGGGTTGCATGGGATTGGTATAGCAACTTTGCTGTCACTGCTGTTTTCAGTTTTCATAGGGCTTTCCAGAGCCCCAGCAGCTACAGATGTCTGATGGGGTTGTAGTAACTTGGAATAGTCTTCAGACTGCTTTAACTCAGGTGGTGAGGACAAGCCAGAACAGAGGTACCCCTAGTTTAAGGACACACAAAGCATTGTGTATTCATTACCTTCTGACTCATGCTCTGTGTTCTTTTGTGGCTTGGGATTTTTCTCCCCAGTGGTTTTAGTAAAACTCATCAACAAGTTTTGTTTTATTTGATTTTTAAATTACTGAATCATGTAATCACTACTCTTTTATTCTTTAAAACTCACGTCCAAATATTTGAAAACTAATGTACCCACTCTAGATATATAATCCATTGGTAAGACAAAGAATTTTTAAAAAGCTTAACATAGGTGGATGTACTTATCAAATCTTCCGAGTCCTCTTACATCTAAACAATGTGGCTCAAACTTGGCTCTTGAGAGCTGTGAAGTTGCAGGAAAGTTTCATTATGTGCAACTTTCTAATGTAGTAAGCGTGAGTTTTAGTAGATCTTAAATTTATTTGGCTTAGAAAGCCTGCAGTTGAGCAAGCCTAACTCTGTATGGTGCTTTATCCCTCCCAGACTCTGGAACTGAGGGGATTAATGAGAACATAGAAAGTGTTTTGAGCTTGGAAGACTTATGTACACCAGTTTACCCACAAAACCATTTTTTTTTGGTGAGTAGACTTTTTCTTATGCACAGGAGAGATGAAGCATACAGGAATGCTTGTTTTCCACCTCGGCAGTCATCTACTAATAGTCATATCAAGGGTGAAGTCTTGAGAGACATGTAAAATTAAACTGATAGAGGAGAGCAGGTTTTTTTCTGGCATTTTTCTGTAACATGCTGAATCAACAAAGCCAGGCTAACTGCTTAACTCGGACTAGCAGGCTCTCATTCCTGTGATGGGAGTTGGCATGTGCATATGGGTGGGTACATCGTAGGAACCTTGCCAGATACCGTTGTGGGAGGACGTGCTCTTCAGGTTTATGCCAGGCAGGTGCAAGGGGATTCTCAGCTGCTTGGAAAATTTCTGTGCCAATTTGGGCACCACTCTCAACATTAACATGCTAAAAGGTATTTTATTTTGGCAATTTCAGTCCTGACATTTATTTAAGGTGGTGGTGGTGATGATGATGATGATTATTATTATTATTACTATTATTATTATTGTAAGCATTATTTGCAAAGTTTCAGCTGTCTGCCAAGTGTTGTTCTAGACACTGGCACACAGTCTCTGTGCACAAATAAGAATGCCCAAACTACAGTGACATTAAATATTATACATAAAATATGGGACCTTGGAAATGCAAATTTCCAGCGTCATGATTTTTAGCACCTGAAGCTAAAGCTCATGTGAAATTTTACTATTTCATGTTTTAAGTTCAATCTGCAAACTCACATTTTTGGCAGTGTCAGGAACTTAGTGCCTTTCAAAATTCTTGGATTCAGGGAGATTTATTCTAGGTCTTACCATCTTGGATGCCATTTTCCAGAATACAGAGCTAGGGTTGCTCTCACATTCACTTCGTTTTGGACAAGATTCATAGTTGATTCCTGAGAAGAAATACGTTTATAGATATAGATATAGATATATAGCCAAGGTCAGAATGAATATTGTCGCAATGTTTATATGGCTTTGAGAACTGATTAATGATGGCAAAAAGATTTGCCTCCTACCAAAGCAAGAAGGCTACATGAGGAAAGGGCTCTAAGAGGAAAAGGAACTTGCATGGGTTCAAAGGTCTTCCTGTTTGCTCACACACATTTCAGGGAGGCAGCTGCAGGCCCTGTATGCAAATAATTCTCAGAACACTGAGAAGGGAAAACGTGTAGTCCTAAATGTGAGAGAAACAGGTTGGCTCTTGACAACTACTGTCCGGTTGCATTGAAAAATTAAACTTTGCCCAACATTTTTAGTAATTCCAGCCCAGTTTAGAGGTTGCTAGCCTATAGCAACTAGCCCAGGAACCATGCAGCAGCAATAACCCTAGGGTACCTACATGCTGCTCCCGCCACTTTGACTGGCCTATGGCCAGGACCTTTTTGAATGGCATTCTTTTTTTGCAATTTGTCCCACAGAAGTCACAGGAAGGAAGGGAGTAATCTAGATAAAGAGGGCTAGGTGTGACCATTAGTCCAAGCAGCAACCAGGTTTTAATAACAGCGAAAGTTGTGTTTTGTAAATAAACCTGAGAACAAATATTATTTTCAGTTTTCCATAACATGGGAGAGAAATACAGTTAAGGTTTTAAACCAAACTAGAAGAAAAGAATATACAAAAAGGATTGTGTTTAGGTCTAGATATACAAAAGAAAAGAATAATCTGGAATTCCAGTGTTCATATCTGTTTTGCAAAAAATAGGACTTATTACCTGGGGCAGAGGGGTCTCCACACCATGAAACCCTGTCAGCCATATAACCCAACAAGGTGTCCTCCAAGGTAAGGAAATTTTGATTGGATTTTGTATAACGATGAGCGAGGTCACTTGTCTTGCTCCAAAACAGTGACTGTGAAACAAGGTACAATGTCTAATAAGTGATACTTATACTAGAGCTGGTCAGGAAATTTTCCTGGAGAAAAACAAAAAGTTTTCATGATAATGAAGGAGTTTTAGTTTTTATTGAAATGCCGCAAGTTCACCTTAGTAGGTCAGTTCTTATTTCTGCAGCCCATGGTCCCATTTCCAAAATCTTTTTGGGTGGTTACTTTTTGTGGAAATGGAAGCGTTCAGCCTGTAAAGCATTTTGAAAGACAGGTTTTGACTAGTTCTCATAGGATATATGCCTAATTTGTTGTGCGCTTCTGAGCTGCACATGGAAGATCAGCTTTTTGGAAGCAGTGTCCCTCTAGCAGCACGATAGCACGCTCCTTACAGAGAGCCGTATGCTTGGGGAACAGGGACATCTTCGTCACTTCACCAGGGCCACCCTGGTACTGAGGTGTGAGGCAAGCCTTACACAGGGATGATTCCCAGCAACAGAGAATGAACAGGGCTGCTGGGGGCAAAGGTGGTAACTGCAGGACTACTGCAGTAAGCGCAAGGGCAAAATATCACCCTCGTCAACATACGGACCCTCACAATCATTACGGACAAGATCCCATCACTCAGAGCACTGCACCGACATGCCATCCCACAACAATCCTACTTAAGCAGCCCACCATGCATTGTACTGTTACCTTGTTACAGGGTATAGGATGACTTGCTAACTCCATTAAAGGCTGATAATCTTCTGATGTAATATTACAGGGATTCTTGTAAATGAATGCATGTTTTAATGATTCCCATATTTTTAGGCAATCCTTATCTCTGCCGAAAGATTAAAACATAGTTAATTAGTATTTATGAGTATATATGACTGTGAAAGGATCTCCTTCTGTTATGGTCAAACACTATGGATCAGATTTTAAAAGAGTTCTAACTATGCTCAAGCACCAAAATACATTATCCATTACAAAAGCAGAGTGTCTTCAGTGAATTAAGTACCAGCTGAGGAATGAGCAGTTCTAAACCATCTTTCTCTCTCTCCTGCATTTTACATTACTGATTATTGCAGTATCTGAATGTCCTCTGTTTTCATCTCTTAAAAAGAGCAGTGCTGATATCCCATAACCAGAAGATCAAATGTCTTGATTATTCATACCAAATCATGAGAAGCAAATGTGGCAGACTATAGGTTGTACATTTCAAAAGTCTGGCTGAAGGATACTGCTTCCTCAGGTACAGTGAGCCAAAAAAGTGCCCATGTGTCTCCCTGCAGAGTGTTCGACCCTATAGAAATAATATCTATAACTTTATCTAAAACAAAAGCAGGGGTCTGGCTGTTTTGGACCTGATATTGTTTTCATTTATGCACTAATTTGCAGCTATTGACTTTGCTGGAGCCGCAGCTGATTTGCACATGTATAACCAATATCTAGATCAGGTGCTTGGTCTCCAGTGAGTTTTTTCAGTCTCCTGATCCTCCACCGTGTCACAGGTTCTGGCCCTTTTGCTCTCACTGGCATGAGTCAGAGGGATTCCCCTAAATTTGCATGGGGGGAACTGCTTCATGCCACGACACAACCCTACCACCTCAGCCTGCACTTGTTTCTTAAGATGCTGCTTTGTCAGCCTAGGAAATAAAGCACCTCTCTGCTCACAGAAGAAGGGCTCCTTTTGTACTACCAAGAGGAAATCTGTTGCACAGTGTGGGCAAGCAATCGTATCTCTGTACTGAAGTAGTGCCATGCTCCCTTCCCGAGGCTGCAGCATGCAACAATGTTTGGGACGGCTCAGGACATTTACTTTCTTGTACTTGAGGTAATGAATGAAAACTTTGCATTAAGAGAACTCATAATTATTGTCTGTCTAGTATGTGTTTTCAAGGCTGTCCCCCATGGGTGCACTTCCCTTCCTCTTCATGCTCCCACAGTTTCAAGCCCACGTGGAAAGCCTGCCCCTTACAGCAATGACAGCAATGCAGTGATTCTGCACCCTTCTCTTCCCTATTTTTATGTAAATTTAAAACACTGACTGCATTATCCTGCTGTCTGCATGTCTGAATGGAGCTATTCTGACTGTCTTTGACTCATCCACTCTTTCTTCACTGTTTGCAATCATGTCCCAGTGTGTTCCCACTAAAAGCTGTTTGAAGAATAGACTTTGTCTTGTGTGAAGAAACTAATGCCTTCAGAGGACTATAAAAATAGCACTGATCAATTAGTATGTGACAGACACACAGCTGCAGGATTTGTTACCAGTTGGTGCTTGAGTAACATGTAGGATGTGGAATTTGATTAGTCTTAAAAATAGTCCTAAAGGGACTAAGAAAAACAGTAGTAATTCATTGAAGATTTCCAAACATTTTCAAGTTAATCTTCCCTACAGTTGTGTGATCTTCTCCCAAGTAGTTAGTGATAGGATGAGAGGAAATGGGCTTAAGCTGCGCCAGGGGAGGTTTAGGTTGGAAATTTGGAAAAATTTCTTTATGGAAAGGGCGGTCAAGAATTGGAACAGGCTGCCCAGAGAGGTGGTGGAGTCACCATCCCTGGAAGTGTTCAAAAAACGGGTAGATGTGGCACCTGGGGACATGGTTTAGTCTATTCTACCCTTGATTGGCTTAGAGTAGACTTGGTAGTGTAGGTTAATGGTTGGACTGGATGATCTTAAAGGTCTTTTCCAACCTAAACGATTCTATGATTCTATGATTCTATGATTCTATGATCTCATTCTTAGTACTGAACTTGGTCACAATCTCTACTGGGTGCCCATTTGAGCATCAGAGGGGCAAACTGGAAGGCAAAGAGTTGAGCTGTTCATATTACATGGGTCACACCTAAACTGCAGGACCCAGAACCATTTGTCAGCTCCTGGCCATTTCTTTGCTGTCTGGACATGAACTCTCTTCCTTCCCTTCCCAGGCCTTATGGAAAATAAATATCACACAAAAAGGAGGCCAGACTCTGTCTGGCTGTGTCCAGAAGAAAGCGACAGCACCTGACAGCGCTACGTACCAGAGGGAATGCTGCTATCAGACACACTACAGGGGCTTGGGCCAGTATCATACCGGGAAGGACCAGGCAATCCACGGCAAGATGTCCCTGGCCTTCCTTCCCTCCTGCCTTTATTTACGCAGTAACAAATCTACCTTAGCATTATGTATGATATTGGTTATTAGGAGGTCATACCACCAAGGCGGTTACTACGGCAGGTTTCCATGCCCCAGCTTCTTCCAGTCCTCCCCTGCGAAGGATCTGTGGTGGATATGTCCTCATCTCTCACTCTTGGGGCAGCCAAGTGCACTACGCTGCAGAGCTCTATCTGAGCTGCACATATCCCGCAGCCTGACCTTGCTGATTTAAAACGAGCTGGGGTGTTGCCACTGTGCAGTGCTGTCTGAAACGCGGACAGAGCCTGAGGGCAGGGACAAGGCAGGTCAGCCTGGAGGCTCTCCGTCCGCATGGCCAACCCGGCTTCTGGCCACATGCTGAATTTCCTTTCTTACCATGCCAGTCTGTTACAGGGCCAGCCCCAGCTGTGTTAGTGACCACACCTCTTGTTTATATGAACCAAATTTATCTCCAGGTAAGTAAAGACTAAAAACAATGATGGGTTTTTACTGAGCTATTGTCTTTTATCCAGGAGCACGCACTTTCAGTTACAGTCACTGTAGAGATAAGAAGCCAAACTGGAGATGTTCTAGGGAGAACAGTCATGTCAGGGAATATTCACATGTTTTACTTAGCAGAATTTAACTTGGGTGGACTAAATTTTCTCCTGGAGGAGCCTGTCTCTGGCAGCAGACTGTGTAAGTAACCCACAGACACCATCCTACCAACTTTGGTACTTCATTTAGGGGTTGGTGTCGTGGTTTAGCCCCAGCCAGCAACTCAGCACCACGCAGCCGCTCTCTCACTCCCCCTACCCCGATGGGATGGGGGAGAGAATCTGAGGAGTAAGAGTGAGAAACGCTCCTGGGTTGAGATAAGAACAGTTTAATAATTGAAATAAAATAAAGTAAAATAATAATAATAACAATATAATAATAATAGTAATAATAATATACAAAGCAAGTGATGCACAATGCAATTGCTCACCACCCGCCGACCGATACCCAGACAGTTCCCGAGCAGCGATCGCTGCTCCCCGGCCAACCCCCCCAGTTTATATACTGAGCATGACGTCATATGGTATGGAATAGCCCTTTGGCCAGTTTGGATCAACTATTCTGGCTGTGCCCCCTCCCAGCTTCTTGTGCACCTGGCAGAGCATGGGAAGCTGAAAAGTCCTTGACTGGCATAAGCAGTACTTAGCAGCAACTAAAACATCAGCGTGTCATCAGCATTATTCTCATACTAAATCCAAAACACAGCACTATGCCTGCTACTAGGAAGAAAATTAACTCTATCCCAGCCGAAACCAGGACAGTTGGGAAGTTGTAAATACCTTGCCCTGCCACATAGGATTACAACATGACCACACTGAATCAGCCAAAAGAGAGGGCTCCTGCTGATTAAGGGGTGACATTACAGAACAGGCGGCCATCCCCTTTGCTTTGCACAGTCAATGGTATTGTAAAGAGAATTTGTAGGGCTTGGCTGGAAGCACTGGTACATCTCACAGACATTTATATGGCTCACACTTTCTAATCTGTCAAGTGATTTGTCCTTCTGGCGGGACTCTTTTTTTTTTTTAAGCTACTCCTGAAATCTCTTATGTGTAACAGCATTAACAGCCACAGGTGACAGCTGGTTGCCTGATCATTTATACTTTCATATTGCAAAGTTTTTAAGCCTGGTCTCAGAAGACAAAATATTTTTCACGAAATCATAAGAAAAACCTGTTTTTTTGTTTATAAAGCAGAGAGGTAAGTGATAGACACAGTACAAAGCATTTCTGCTGCTGGACTCAAGTCATGGCCATGAGACGCACGAAGCAACAACCATCCAGGTGATTCACAATCCTGCCAAGACAGCTTGCTGAGTCTCTAATTCAAAGCATCAGTTTTCTAGCACTTCAAGACACCAAGCTCAGCACTTGATGATGTGCATGGATGTCACTCCTATCTGAGAGAAGAGTCTTTATCCACAGTCCTGACAGAGCTGAGCAAAACCATGTATTTAATGTCATAGAAGTGGTAGGGCTTAGCCTTCAAATGTGGGAAGAAGCTCTTCTACCGCTGGTAATCAGTGTGGTACTTTAGCTGCATCACAGAGAAGAATGATAAGCCATGAAAATGGGCTTTTATAAAAACTAGGCAATTTCAGCATAACTAAATCTAAACAGTATTTCATTTTTGTTGTCCTCACCTATCAACATGTATATTTTTACAGCTGAATAAAAACAATTCATTGATTTGCCATCGGAAAGCTATTTCTCTGACACGAAATACAGGTTTTGCCTCACGCCTCAAAGAGATTACCAGTCACATAGAAATGTGATTTTGGGTGATACATGAAAAAACAAGCAGTGAGAAAACTTTAGGACTAGTTAATCCCAGCTCCAGGAAGATATGCCACTCCTTCCAGCCTCACTGTTGAGGTAGACACTATTAATAAAGTTTCACCTGCCCCTTTTTCCAGCACAGCAAGAAAATATTTGTCTGGTGTGCAGCATTTAACCCACAGTAAGCAGAAGTAAGGGCAGAGACCTGCTGTAGCTCTGGGCCTCCCGAATATGAGAAGTTTGCTGGCACTTGGTATGCTAAAAATTCCAGCAAGAACAGTTTCAGGTTGAAACAAGCACATCTGCCTTGCCAAAAAATGCCTGAGAAACAAACTGTCCTCTTAAGGCTACTCCCAACTTCTCACTGGGAAGTTCCTAGTCACTGAATGGGTTCATTTTGTTTTCTTTCTTGGTTTACAAAAGAAAGGAAGGGTGTGAAAGAGATCACCAGCCTACCAGTTAATTAAATTTATCTCATTCAGATACAGGAGTCCATGGTGAATACACTTATGTACCACACTGCTGTGGGGCTTGTGTGTTCTCCTTCTCTGGTGTTTGTTTGTATGTTTTGGGTTCCATATTAATTCTGCACCATATCTGCAAATATCGTATCTTTATGTATAATGGATTTCTTCCTTTGAGGCTAACTTTGTTTATGCTGAAATATTTAAGGCCTTTTATTCTGCTACAGAATCTGAAATATTTAATCCAAATTCAGTGACCTGCAAACTAAATATACTCTAATTTTATGTTTTATTTTTCCAAACCTTTTTTTTTTTTTTTTTTTTTAATGAATAGAGTTTGGGAAATGCTGGTAAATGTTAAATAATAACTAACAGAAGGAACCCCGTGAAACCTGCTATAAACTCAAGAACTGAACCTGCAACCCTTTCTCTGGAAAGCGAGGATTGCAGAACTTGTCTTATGACCTTTTGGAGACACAGACTATATGCTGCACTCAGTTTAGCATTGAATAAGGGCTGGGATACAAATAACCATTAAAACTACATTTCCTTATTAAATCTGAATGTTACATATGCTGCAAAGCATATCCTGCATTTGTCCTAACATTTGGGTAGAAGTTACATTTTCCAATGAATTTGAGTATTTCTATCCATTTACCTTTTATATGAATATCACATCAATCTATCAAACAGAAGCTGGGGCCAAGAATGTTTCCATTAGCAGCTATCCTAGCAGCCAAACTTTAATGTGCATATTAGAAAAATGGACAGCTTCTGCATCATTATCTCTCGCACATCAGTACACTGGTCTGGCTAACCTTGAAAGAGCACCCTTTCACTTAAAGGAACGGAATGGCACTGAGCTACCTGGGAAATCACTGATATAGATTTTTTTCTTCTTTGTGATTTTATTTTTTTTCTTTAACTGACCATGACAGAGCAAATTCATCCCCAATTGAAATCAATTTAATCAGTATAATATCAAGGATAAGTTTCATCCCTGCCGGTTTCAGTTACAGCATGAACAATGTCTTGCTTTCAGTTCTGGACTGACATTGTGCATGCTAAAAACATCTTAAGAAGGGAAGTGTTTCCTTGGGCTGTGCTGCCTCTAGTTTTTTACTCAAAAATTTGAGAGAGATGCTTCAAGTATGGGACCCATTTTAAATTTACAAGTGAAAAATTACTTCCAGACTTTGTTCTGAAGAACTCAAGTCAACTCTGCCCATATTGTTCAAATCACTCTACCAGGCAGAGACACTCCCCTGGTGAGACATGGTCTCCCCTGCAATCAATAGCAGCTTTTCCAAGGTCCCAAGTTTTCTTTCTAAAACATGGCAATGTCTTCAGGCCACACTGAGATTTTAATTGTGGCTCTGTGGTGAGGCTCTGAAGTTAGAGCTGCAAACAGTCTCTCTACGTAACTGGCCTTTGCAGGGATCAAACCTCTCCAGCAGTTGCAATCTGTGTAAGAAAATCCACCTCATTTGCTACCACCGTTAGCCAAAACAGTAATGCAAATATGCACCTAAGCACTCAGAAATCTGGCTCTTTAAAAAGTCAGTGAGAAGTCTGTGGTTATAACAAAGCTCCTTAAAGCCTTATACCAATTCACACTCTGCTGGGAGTCTAAGGCATCATCTTCACCTGTAAAAGCCCAGACTTTTCGCAAATCAAAGGATCTAAATGGTGCAGCAATATTTCTGCATCTAACAGACCCATCTTTGCCCGTGTGTCCATTTATCTGCCTCTTTTAGGTAAATTGCGATGGCTATAGACAGCAGTGCAATTTACACATCCACATTCAATTTGTTTTTTCATGTGAGCTTATGAGTAGCTATGTCTTTATGTCGTCAAAAATTATGCAATGAACAATAACCTTTATGACTGTGTTGAGAGGAAGCCCTCTGTAGCCCCGAATCCTTTTGCTACCCGTTTTGCCCTAAAAACTTCCGATTTTCTTCTGTCGTCCCTTCCCTCCTTCCAGCCTCGCCGCGTCTCACTGCTGCTTTGGAGCAGCTTTTTTGGGGCGGCTGCCAAGACCGGCCCAGGCAGCCGTGCTTGGACTTGTCTGCAGCAGCTTGAGCAGCGGGTGCGAGGAGCCAAAGGCAAGGAGCAGGCTGCCATCCCGCGGGAGCGGGGGCTGCTCCGGAGCAGCAGCCCAGGTCAACCCCAAAGGCGTGAGGCTCTTCATGCCAGGCGATGGCCCTACCCATCTCCAGACCACTGAGTCAGAAAATGGGGACCTGCACACAATGGATCAGCTTCGTTCCTATTATTCCAGCACCTACAATCTCCCACCAGGTACCCCTGTGCTAAAAGTCAGACAAATGTGAATTAAGACTGGTCAGCCAATATGCTGTCATCGCTGAGGATTTGAGGAGACTACTGTCTGCTGCTTTTAGCATTAGGATAATAGAGAAGGGAAAGATTACCGAGGGAAAGGATGAAGGAGAAAAATCACGGAAGAGCTGTCAATCTCAACTTCTTCAGTGAGCACTAGCCTCTCACTACTCACTTAGTTTAATCACTGCAAAGTGTCTGCCACCATAACATTTATGGTAACTGACTTTTTTTCAATATGAGAATGACACACTTGATTTTTTTTGGCAGCTTGGTTTGTAAGTATTGCTCTCTGTTAATTAAATAGTTCAAAAGCCAGTAAAGAAAGCATCGGAGGAACTGACTGGGGGTAGAGACAGAGATCCAAAACTCTGCCTCAGAGAGAGAGCACTTCTGGAAAGGCTGCCTGTAGGCAGAGCAGTTAAATTCCCCACAGCAGAGGTAGGGAAAGGTAGGTCTGGAAAAAGAAGTACAAGGTGAGATTTCCACTGGGTGCACCTCAGGGCTGCATATGTTTGTGTATGAGGAATGACCTGGAACAAATGATAGCTCCTCGTCACACTGGTCCTTCACCTTTGGCAGGAATGAGAAGGTTTTCAGGGCAGGTGTAATTGTGGCTTTGGTTTATAGCTCCTAGAGTATTTTATGTGAGTTGGAAATCAGTGCTCCAGGACAACACTAAGCCTTATCAGTCTTCCGGGAAGGGTTGAGCCGAGAGGTGGCAGCTATAAACCAGTGAAGAGTTCATCTACATAAGCAGATTTTTTTGCTGGCTGGATTTCAGCTTTCCTGGGTGAAAAAACAAGCTGCTTAAGCAGATGGTGTTTTCAGTGATGCTCTGTAAGTGGGACACAGCCTCTAGAAAGGCACAAGTCTCACCTGGACTGCATTTTGACAGAGGGTCATAGTTGCTCTGCAATTTAAGCTTCCAAGTGAGGGCCATGTCATCAACAGATATAGAGGGAACAAATTTAAGCTGGCATCTTACCCCTTGATTAGAAAGTATATTTTTAGTATTGTTTTATTTTTAATATTAAACTCAGAAAAACACTTCTATAAGAATGATCTAAATAAAAGTATGCTATAGCAGGGAAACACTCAATGGCTTAATGCAGCTGCAGATTTTTTTTCCCATAACATGAATTTGCAGTATATTGGGTTTTTTTATAGAACTAAACCTGCTGGGATGAGGCATAAATGCAGTAAGTCAGGAGAAGTCACTCCTTCAAGGGTGGCATGTGTCAGCAGGACAAGGACAAGGGAACAGATCGGAGATTTAGTAGGACTGTGAGTGAGCTCCTTGCTAATATCTTATTTTGGTGCCATCTCCTGGGAAGATAGACTGCATCTTTAGGATCTGGTTTTACCCTTGGACACTTGAGGGATATTTTCATTTGACCCTAGAGGGAAAAAGGATCTATTCCTCCTATCCTTATGGATAAGCAAAGTTATATTTCCCCATGGTGCTCTGGGGTGTTAAACAGTTCTTGAGTTTTAACCATACCTTAGCAATGACAGCTGAACGATATCACCCCTGAGCACGGCTGTTTTCACTGATGTCTCTACAGATGTTACAGGAGAACTGAAGCAGGGAGAGGTGGGAGGGAACAGGATTCCCCCTTTCAGCAGCAAGAAGCTCTTAGATTGGCTCATACAAACATTTAATAATTTCAGTCCTAGCATGGTGCTATAATTTAGACAGACACCAGCCATTGACCTGTATAGACAATTCTATAAAATCAATAAACAAGAGAGAAGGCAAAGAACAGGCAGC
Source organism: Pelecanus crispus (assembly GCF_030463565.1). NCBI lineage: Eukaryota > Metazoa > Chordata > Aves > Pelecaniformes > Pelecanidae > Pelecanus > Pelecanus crispus. The sequence continues at coordinate 70,293,727 of NC_134646.1, forward strand.
TAACTGACTGCGCATGACTAAATAGCTGCATAAAGTTGCAGCAGAAAACCAAGTTGAACAGTATTTCATCAACAAATACTTCTGATTAATGTGTAGAAGGCCAGTACAAACAGAATGATATTCTCTCTGGTATCTGGAATTAAAACCAAAGGAGACTTTCACTACAAGGAGATTTCAATATATGATGGTGGGGTAGTTGTGATGTAGTACGTGTAGGCTAACCCAAATATGAAAAATTATTTTAAATCCTACAGAATCTTGCAGTAAGAACCACTAAATATCTAACCACTGTTAAATAAATGTAATAAGTTTGAGCATATGAGAAATATATACTCATTTAATAACAATTCTTACATGATTATAACTCACTATAGACAACAGACAGATAAGTTGACATATGGCTGTCAAAGTGAGAGATAAATTCAGATCTCAAGAGCATTTTTGTACCTCAGAAGTACATTGATGTTGGCCATGGAGAAAAGACAGTGCATCTTTTGACATGTGCCCCTAAATTTGCAAGATATTCTCAGACTTTGGGTTGCTGTTCTCAGTGGAGTTACAGCCTAGGAGCATAAATTTTCACTGCAGAACTGAGTATGAGCTTTGCACAGAATTGGATGGCCTTTCAGAGTCTAGCATTGGTGTTTATACTCCAGAAGAGCAGAAATAGCTATGTTGGCAAATAATTACCTCAAGAACAAATAAATGATAGCTACCCACTGCCATATGAACTTGCATCTTGCTAAAGAGAAAATTAATTCTTTCTAAGGAACTTCCTCTAGAAAGAGATGACAGTAAAACCTAAATGGAGCCCTATCTTACAGCTCAGAATAGTTATGGAAACTAGCCTTAAACAGTATGAGGACCCATTTGAAGGACCAGCTATAGAACCAATAGCCCTACCTCTAAATTCTAAAGTGCTAATATCCATTTGTACCTACTAAACGTTATATTCCAGTTCCCTGTTAAAGCTCAGTACAGCATATACAATGGAAGTGTCCCTTCAAGTAAGACTCAAACAATTGTTAAGTTTATAATGATTATATCTCAGTTACCAAGAAATTACAAGAACAGTCAAAGTCACTCATATACAAGTTAGGGGAAAACAATCGTAAAAGAAGACCTTGTTCTAAATTTTGAAGGACAGAAGAAATAAAAAAACAGAGCTATGCACGTTTCATATAACACAGGCCAACACAGAAAAGGTATTAAAGTCAACACATTGGCACATGAAATAGGGAGGGGAATATTAACAGCATGCACTGAAGCATGGTTACAAATGTTCTGACTTGGACATTTTAATAAGCAGTGTGTTACTACGATGATACAGTGCCCATCTTGATACTGAGAAACAAACCAAAAGTAGCAACAGATATCAACACCATTGCCACTACATATGAGCCAAAACATTTCTGCATCACTGTTTGTTCTAGTTACCCAGTGGACCTCTTGCAAGTCTAAAAGCATTTTCTAAGAAATAGAAGAATAGGAAGGCATCTCTGGAGATCGTCTAGTCCAACCCCTGGCTCAGAGAAGGTTGCTCAGGGGCGTCTCCAGTGTGGTTTTAAATATGGTAGTATCTCACACAAAATCATGTTCCATATGTTCTTTTTGACAAAATGAATCTCCATCTCCACAGGCTGCAAAGGAATGGAAAGGCAAAATGCATTCATGATCACGCAGTCAGAAGACAAAGCTCTCCTGGATGTGCACCAACTTTTACTAAATTTAATGGAACTATATAGCCTGTTAAAATTTGTTGTAATAGGAATTTGCCACTAACTATAAAAACAACATTAGTTGATTCAATTGTATTTAAGGGGGAAATATAACTTGTGTATCCACACAACACTACCTGAAAAATGTATTGAAGTTCTATGCTTTGCACCTTCATCACCAGGTTTTTGCACCGCTTAGTCAGAGACAGTAGGATTGCTGGGCCTGGAGAGTCACATACGTTACTGAGGTTGCTCCCTGTCTGTGTCCTTGGTGCTCCCTCACTGGCAGAGGTTAGACAAAAAATAAGCTGGTTTGACTTCAGCCATTTTTAAATGGCGGCTCCTTGCAAGGTTGGCTTAGCTTGGGTGAATCAGAGACTGAGAAGTGACTGCAGATCTGAGGAGGGAGTAGTCATTATCTGAGAACAAAAAAAATCTCTTGAGCTGCAAACGTAAGATGAGTTTATTTCTAGATTGAAAGAGCTGCATTGTTTGTGTTTCGAGGTTTGGTGACTATGACCTCCTTTTAGATGTTTCTTCCCCTCTCCTTATCCCCATGCAACACTATAGGCTTGGGGAAGAGGGGCTGGAAAGCTGCCTGGCCGAAAGGGTGTTGGTAGACAGCCGGCTGAACATGAGCCAGCAGTGTGCCCAGGTGGCCAAGAAGGCCAACAGCATCCTGGCTTGTATCAGGAACAGTGTGGCCAGCAGGAACAGGGAGGTGATTGTCCCCCTGTACTCGGCGCTGGTGAGGCCGCACCTGGAATACTGTGTCCAGTTTTGGGCCCCTCAATACAAGAAAGACATTGAGGTGCTGGAGCGTGTCCAGAGAAGGGCAACAAGGCTGGTGAAGGGTCTGGAGCACAGGCCTTATGAGGAGCGGCTGAGGGAACTGGGGTTGTTTAGCCTGGAGAAGAGGAGGCTGAGGGGAGACCTTATCACTCTCTACAACTACCTGAAAGGAGGTTGTAGTGAAATGGGTATTGGTCTCTTCTCCCAAGTAGTTAGCAATAGGACAAGAGGAAATGGCCTCAAGCTGCGCCAGGGGAGGTTTAGATTGGATATCAGGAGAAATTTCTTCACGGAAAGGGTAGTCAAGCATTGGAACAGGCTGCCCAGAGAGGTGGTGGAGTCAGCATCCCTGGAAGAGTTCAAAAAATGGGTAGATGTGGCACTTTGGGACATGGTTTAGTCGGCATGGTGGTGTTGGGTTGATGATTGGACTGATGATCTTAGAGATCCTTTCCAACCTTAATGATTCCTAGTTTTTACTTTCATTATAAATGGTCCAGCCACCAAACCCCCAAGGCATGGGGTTGCTACTCTACCCTTAACTGGTTTAGTTGTGGACTTGGTAATGTTAGGTTAATGGTTGGACTGGATGATCTTAAAGGTCTTTTCCAACCTAAACGATTCTATGATTCTCCAGGTCACAAAGTGCCAATCGTTTCTGACCTCAGCCTGCCAGTTCAAATACAGTGAAGAGGAAAACTAAACCAGTTAACTTTGTATCAACAGGTTTCATGCTAGGTCTGTTACTACCTGTTCTCCCCCAGCAGGAATCAAGGTGCAAAACCATCATAAACAACATCCTTGTGCCATGGGTAAGTTATCAGGTTGCCAAAACTGCTCTTGACCAGCACCAATCTTCTGAATGATCTGGCCCTGCACAAGCCTGGTGCTGCTGAGCATGCATCTCTGCATACCCCATCGTGCTTCTCTCCTCTGATTATACCAGGGATAAATTCTTGTAAACTGAAATTTGTATTGCATGAGACCTGGAGTATGAGGAGTGCGAGTGTTTTGTTAGCCACAAGAGGGAGTCCGGGTTACTGGGAAAGAGGAGACAAAGTAATTTGAAGTCAAATCCTTTCTTCAGGCCAAACTGCCTTTGGCCTTTATTCAGACAAAACTACAATATATACCGATGGCCATGGCTGATGAATACGGGATTTTTCCAAGACCGGTGAAAGCAGAACTTGCAGCTTTTGTTAATGTTGGGGGGCGGGGGGGGGGATGGGGGGGTGGAGACTATTGAGCAGTGACGAACTATTGCTTTAGCTCTGTCTACTGGCATCAGTCAGTATTTTCCAAGGAAGCCAAAAAGAAATACTACTCTTTAATGTGTGTATCTAGATGTGCAACTGTGTGTCCAGGGAATGAAACCCCTAAAGCCTGCTGCTATACCATCTACAGCTTTTCCTAAAAATGAGGCTAATATTGCATATACATTATTTGAAGCATTTGGTATTCCCTGCTTGTTTCTCCCCAATTTTGGCATGATGAGAGTTCTATGGAGGAAGACTAACTGAGGAAACTCTATGTGTACAAATGGTAAGAGTCATCCAGCCAGCAGCAGAAATAAAACCAGGGATTGTATTGCACGCAGGCAGTTAAACAAAATTATTACCAGCAGGTGCTGTGTACAGTACCTGAGGATTGTGCTTTAGTGAGCAAGTTCGCTACAGCGCCTGAACGTTTTGATGATTCTAGAGAATAAGCGAATCAACAGGATAAAATCTGATTGCATGAGGTGCTTACAAAACTCGACTGCTGACAGCAGCAGTCTTTCCAGCGGCCTCACTGGGCTTGGGTTCAGCCCACAGTTTGTATTGGAAAAGACAAGAGTGTGACCAGAGCGTCCTGACTGTGTACGGTGCCTGGGGTCCAGTAAGATGAGGCAGAATGCAAGGAGGTATCCTCTAGGATTAAAGCAGCTGTGACGGTGAAGGTGTACACCAGCACGTCCGTGGCCTTCTCACATGACTTACAGCATGCAGTTGCCACAGCAAAGCTAAATAGGGGCTGTAGAGTTGTGGCCCCTGTTAAATCCATCTGTGGTATCTAGAAACATTATCAAGTCCATACTCACATGTCAACAATCCCCCTCTTTTCCAAAACCAGCCAGCTATTCCAATTTGAAATATGGCACTCCAAAATGTAGTAAATAGTCACACTAACTACTGCAGCAGAACAGATTGCTATTTAAAAAAAAAAAAGAAAATATTGTCAACGATGGAACTTAGTGGCTCTGATACAAGAAAGTAAAAATATGAGGAAATGTCCATGAGTTCATTAAAAACAGAGATTTTTAAATAAATGCACATGTTGGCATAAGATTAAAAGGGCAAGAACAGACTATGGACAACTTTATGAGGAAATTACAAGATTTCTAACCAAGGCAGCGAGGTTCCCATGGTGGAAGTAGTGGCAACAAAAGTCCTAACTGAGTATAGGACACAGCTTGCTCAGCTCATAAGCCTGCCTGAGTTTCTGCAGTTCCCTGCACTCCTTTCCTTTGATTAAGTGCACCAAAGATCTCATGCGACACAAGGTGCAAGGCCTACATTAATGATGAAAGAGTGCGGGATGAAAGATACGGGGGTCTCTGATGTGACCTAAAGGCACCCGCTTTACCATCAGAAAGTGCCAGCGACAGAAGCGGTTGGTTACACGACAAACTGCACTGAGCCCAGCAGGATCAGAAGCCAGGAATCTCAAGTTGGATTCCCAGAAAAGCACCTGTGTTTAATTCTCTGTTCAGGAACCTCCTGAACATTTCAGGTGTATGTAAATGAGCATATTTTTCCTTTTTCACTGCTCTCTGTCTTGGATAAGTTTGACTCTTAAATAAAATAAAACAAAAAAAGGTCCTACTATACAGAAGTCATTTCATCTGAAAGAAAGTGAGCTCACAGCCATGAAGCTATTAAACACTGTTGGATTAAGAATAGCACAAAATGTTGTGCCTCATAAAAACAACCTTTTTGGAAATCTTATGATGATGGGTTTGTGATTTTTTTAAAAAGTGGCCTTGAAAGAATTGCTTAAACAAATTATTCCAGGTCAGATTCAGACTGTGGTGTGAATGAAAACATACGTGACACTGGCCGTATCGTGGTTTAGCCCCAGCCAGCAGCTAAGCACCACGCAGCCGCTCGCTCACTCGCCCTACCCCAATGGCATGGGGGAGAGAATCGGAGGAGTAAGAGTGAGAAACACTCCTGGGTTGAGATAAGAACAGTTTAATAGTTGGAATAAATTAAAATAGTAATGATAATAATAACAATATAATAACGATAATAATAATAATAATAATACACAAAGCAAGTGATGCACAATGCAATTGCTCACCACCCGACGACCGATACCCAGACAGTTCCCGAGCAGCGATCGCTGCTCCCCAGCCAGCTCCTCCCAGTTTCTATACTGAGCATGATGCCATATGGTATGGAATAGCCCTTTGGTCAGTTTGGGTCAGCTGTCCTGGCTGTGCCCCCTCCCAGTTTCTTGTGCGCCTGGCAGAGCATGGGAAGCTGAAAAGTCCTTGACTAGCATAAGCAGTACTTAGCAACAACTAAACCATCAGTGTGTTATCAGCATTCTTCTCCTACTAAATCCAAAACACAGCACTGTGCCTGCTACTAGGAAGAAAATTAACTCTATCCCAGCCAAAACCAGGACAGGCCGGAAACAGTAAGTTACTCACACAAAAGTGTTTTTTACATTTTCAGCACCCCAATTTGAATGAAACAAGCAAAAGTAATAAAGGCCATTAGGCTTCAAAATAATTTCAGATTTAAATAGTGAGTGTATAGTTCTTCAATAAATTAATGCGTGCTTTTAGAAACATGTACATGATTTTGCAAAAGCTTCAGGAGCTTTTAAATTTTATTTGTAAAAGAAACCCCCTTCCCTTCCCTAAACCCATTTACGTGTTTAATGTAAGGCATGCACTTAAAATCTCTGTATGCTCAGGCCATTATTTCCCACATGCCCATTTCCCTTCAAATGCTGCAAATCCGCTTTTTCATAAAGCAGCGGACATCCGAGGCCAAGAGGAGTCCAAATGCAAGCAAACTATGTACAGCTTTGTTTTTATCAGCAAGACGTCATGAAACCGAGAGGTGGTAATTGTCTTTTTGAAGACAAGGCCATGGTGGTTCTGTCACCCGGCCGAGGTGTGTGGCAGGCCCACGGCGCTCAGCCCAGGGTGTTGGAAATCTCTGCCGGAGGCTTACTGAGGACACAAAAGAGAGTGGCTGGTGCCACGGAAGTGATGGCTGGGTCCCTGCTGAGAGACCCGGGCTGCCCTGGATCCTGTTCTGAGGGGCTGGGTGTCCCCGATACCCGCAGGGGGACCTGGGGCACTCCTTATTTCATACTCGGCCTTTCCCTGTGGCAAAGGGGATCAGAAAATCAGTTCTCAGCCCTAATACGCTATTGCAGACCTGGGGCAGGGAATCCCCTCCTGCAGCAGAGGGGCGGGGGGCTGCTCGGGGTGTCGCAGTACTACCCGCTGGGGTGGCTGAGCAGAGACCGCCGCCGGTGAAGGTATTGCCTGGGACTGCCGTGCTGGCACCGTGATCCGTCTGTACTTCTCCGTGCAAGCCGTCTGTGCTCATCACAAAGTCTTGCCCACACGCTAAAAACATCTGTTTTGGATAACTCCAAGATATTTTGCAATGCTTTTCTAACATCTTTGTCCATCCTATAAATCCATGCTGAACCTTCTCCTTCTCCTCCCTCCTGTGTAGTTTCGGTTATTTGAATGCAGTGTCACACGTTACAGGATTTTCGGCAGGTTGGCTTTATAGCCAATTGCCTTCACCCTCACGTACCCAAAGCTGTTAGAATCCAGCTTTTATTTTAGCTGGCATTAAGGAAGTTGCAAGATGCATTTCTGACTGAGTTTTGACCTAGGGTTAGCATTACTTACGTTGGTTCTGCAGGTAGTTTCCCTAAAAAGCCACCGCTCGGGCACCGACAGTCGCTGCCTGAGTTTGTACGTTTTGCTACAAAACAGAGGTCCCACTCCCCTGATTTCTCTCTGCCGCTGCAAACCCAGCGGACGCGGCCGGGCGGAGGCGAGAGACGGCTCTCTTCGGTCCACGCTATGCACCTGGCGCACGACCGAGACCACTACTCACCCCAGCTCAGGGTACCGCGCCGCGACGTAGTTGTAGCATCTTCCCAGGACGAGTTCTTGCAGATGCTTAGTGGTCCCTCTGTCCTTCCACCTCAGCATTTTGGGACGGACCTCGCGCTTCCCGTGAGTCAGGACAGAGGCCAGCACGACGGCGAGGAGGAGGGCGGCCAGCAGGACGGCCATGCCCACCAGCAGCGCGGTGCGCTGCCGCCTGCGGGCAGAGCCCTGCTGCAGGGGCATCCCGCCGGGGCTCCCGGGGAGCAGCGGCAGCCGCTGCCCCGCCGCCGAGGCAGAAGAGCTTCCGACCGCCTCGCCCTGCGCCTGCCCCCCGCCCCGGGCTCAGCCCCGGCGGGCTTGGCGGGGAGGCCGGGCTGACCCCGGGGCCGGCGGCCGGGAGGGGGCCGGGCTCGCCGCCGCCCCGGGGGGCCGGGCTGACCCCCGCCCGGTGCCCGCATCCCGCCGCGGGGCCGCCGGGGCAGAGCCGGGGAGGGCGGGCGGTGCCGGGTTGCCGGCGGGCTCGGGGGGCTGCAGTCATTTTTCAAGGCGAGCAATGGCTTTTCGGGGCTAGCTGTCGTTTGCCTTCTGCTGCTCGCTTTGCCATCACCTCCCCGCGTTGAACTTTGCAAAGCTGTCAGCGATCGCTCGCAAATCTCAGGAGATTACTCGTAAAACTCCCGAAGCCTTTGTTCAAATAAAGATCCCATTGCAGCGACGTGCTCCAGCTAATGCGTGAGTAAAAGCTGAATCCAAACGACCCCAGTCTGTTCTCCCTAAATTAACTCGGTTTTAGATGATAGGTGTTGAATCCGACTTCACCGAAGGCAATTACGAACTTTGCAGTGGTCATAAAAACACAGCTCCTCAACGCACAACGGGCTATTTTCTTTCTCTCCCTTGCAGCTAGGCTTGGATTAGTTGTCACATGAATTTCTAAGACTAGTGTGTAAATTGCGGGTGTTTGAGGCTGCGTGAAATCATTTAACAGAGCATTAAGTGTTCTCTGGAAGACGGAAGTTAGTTCATTATTGTCCTCTCCAAATAGGGCGATTCTACTTCCTTAGTCAAAAGCCAACATAAAATAAGACTCAAATCTTAAAATCTAAACAAAAGAAGCTATGCAATAATAATGCAGAATAACATTAACTATAGATTATTACTAAATTATTAATAATTGCTTACCAAGCATCCATCTTTAACTGGTTGACTGTGAGAAAGGGCACTTGTGACACATCCCAGTTAGGACTAAGCGGCTCTGAAAGACCTGAGAAATGCTCTGCTCTGACCAAAGCCTTCACTGGTAAGCAACATGTTAAGCACATAATCTGAATTTTTCTGATCCTGGTTTCTGCGAAATTATGCAGACTTTGGGAGGGTTTTACTCAGAATTGAAGTTTCAGTTTTGGAGTGGTATATCAGGCTGTCAGCCCTGAAGCAGTCAGGCTGTTGGACTAGATGATCATTGCAGGTCCCCTCCAACTGCAATATTCGATATCTCTTCCTAACAGTGTCATCTCTTCAAAAGAGAGATAACAGTGGTCTCTCTTCATGACACTGCTTGGGTCCCCTCAGTGGTCCCCATCACAAGTTCTGCAAAAAGCACAGGAAGCTCTGTAGGAGACAATTCAGTAAGAATTAGCTCATAAAGGAAGATTTCCCCCCTTTCAGCAAGCATGCAGGTTTTGCCTTGGCAGGCTGAGATGATTGTTCTTTATTTGTTCCTTGTTTTAATCACGCTGTCAATATGAATGCAAGGTATTCACAGCTGAACTTTGTGATCTGCTATTATACACAAGACAAAAGAGATTACTGAACTTGATTTATTTTTCCTTTAATGCTTGTTTGCGTGTCTTTTCAACTTGCTGCTCTTCAGTTTCATTAACTAAGTGCATACCATGCTGGAAAAAAACACAACTAGTTATCCTAAGCAGTTTATGCAGTAAAATGATAATCTCTGCTCTGGGTATTGAAGATGCCTGTCTTCAGTAAGTCTAAGAGTTGCTGTTAGAGTCAAACAATTGAACAGTTAATTAAAAACAGTTAAAAACACTCTTTTCTTCAGTAACATGATGTGAGAAGACTTTTTTCTTCTGTTCAGATATGACATTGACTCACTAGGAATAAATAAATAAGGTGAGTGCAGACTCAGTGGCTCTGAAAGTGCCCTTGCTGCTGATTTTGTAACACCTCAAACTACATAAGGAATGTCCAAGGCAAGTAGATGTCAAGCCTCCTTTCAGCAAGCCTTGGCAGCCTCATCAGGACGAATAAATAGGACAAGCAGGGTTAAGGGGACAGCAGAAAAGCCAGTAAAAGCACATACTCCCAGTGTTTCAGAAGGTGGTAGTGTCTTTCCCAGTATGAATGTGAGCATGAACTCACTCCTTGCAAATGTTCTGGGCCCAAGAGTATTTCCACGAGAGGTGTAAGATGGTAATGGTGCCTTGCAAAGAAGGGATGAAACAGTATTCCCTGAATGAGAGGGTGGGAGGGAAGGACAGAAGAGAAAGTGAAACGCAGAAGGATGAAGGGAGATGAAAAGCAGTGTGTTTTACAAGCATCTTGCACCCCCTTAGGTCTGTGGAGTGAGCTGGATTTCACTTCTTTCCTACGCAGTTTTCCCAGGCAGACGACCTTAAGCTGACTGACTTTATTCCGCAGGAACTCAGTACCCTCAACAGGACCCTAAGGAAACACAAACTTAGGATTTCCGCTGAGATTGCAGGGAAGCCTCACAGATCTGTATCCTTCTTGAACTGGTTTGCTAGTGGGGTTTTTTGCCTTCTATAAGGAAAATTACAGTTTTTAAAAGCACCATGTCTCATAAATTGATAGCCAACTTTTGGAGCCCTCTGAGCTACATGAATTTCCAAGATAGCAAATCTAAACTAATCCTGGTCTTATCAAGGTGTGTGTGATCTTCTGCCAGCCTTTAGTGGTCCCTCTGTCCTTCCACTTCAGCATTTTGGGATGGACCTCGCGCTTTCCGTGAGTCAGGACAGAGGCCAGCACGACGGCAAGGAGGAGGGCGGCCAGCAGGACGGCCGTGCCCACCAGCAGCACGTTCGTTGGGCAGGGTGATTAGAAAATACATGTAACAGATCAGAAGATAGAAATACTTCAGGCACGTAACTGCCAGCCTCTGCTTTGATACCATGTATTGCAGCAGGGGGCTTCTGTAAGAATGGATGTGTATTAGGTGTAATTTATCAGTCTGCATACGTACTGCTAGGAGTATTGGAAGAGAAAAGCAGCTAGCTCCCACTGCTGCCTGCAAGTTCTGCGGATGGTACTTTTGAGTCAGCAAGGGATAACAAACCACCCCCCAGCCATTCCCAAGGCCTGATCACTCAAACGTTTGCTTTATCCTTTTCTTTTTTACTATCCGTCAACTGTAGATTGTTCTGGCACCCAAAACATAGAATCATAGAATCATAGAATCATAGAATCATAGAATCATAGAATCGTTTAGGTTGGAAAAGACCTTTAAGATCATCCAGTCCAACCATTAACCTACACTACCAAGTCTACTCTAAGCCAATCAAGGGTAGAATAGACTAAACCATGTCCCCAGGTGCCACATCTACCCGTTTTTTGAACACCTCCAGGGATGGTGACTCCACCACCTCTCTGGGCAGCCTGTTCCAATTCTTGACCACCCTTTCCGTAAAGAAATTTTTCCAAATTTCCAACCTAAACCTCCCCTGGCGCAGCTTAAGCCCATTTCCTCTCATCCTATTGCTAACATGGCTGAGGACACAAAGAATCCTTCATGGCAGAAATTGGTAAAATGGTAAAAGGTGGTGTGCAGCAGGTGGGATTGAACCTGTCCAAAACAACAGTGACCTGCAAACATAGGAAAGAAAATATATGTTGTGCATCTTTTCAGTGCTTCTAGGAAACTCTGGAAATGGTTTTTTCCTCAGCGAGTAAGAAGTTTGTTAGAAGTATTTTATGATTGTGTGGTTTGCCTGTGTTCTGGTCATTCCTCACTGGCCTCTATTTCTCACCCAGGTGTGCTGTGTGGCCAGCGCTCCGGTAGAAATGGAGACACTGCGCCTGCCTTTAATGGAAGTGAGCTCAGTTACACCCGCAGTGAATTTGTCTGTATGATAGCGACAAAGGCTGCTTCAAATGCTACGCAGTTTAGGAGTCATGAAGACTCATTTTAATGTAATGTCTAGATTACAATGATACCACAGTATTCACAGTGCCACTAATCACTCCCAGTCTTGTGGACACCTGTAATTACTGGCTGTCACTTCTCAGCAGAACTTACAAATGAGAGAATTTGAACTGAAAAGAGCAGAAGCTGTTATAATAATTAAAGAAAGTATGTCTTTCCTGGCTTTTGTTGGAATTGCAATGACTCTTCTCATTGCTTCCCAGTGTCACAGAGCAAATGCTGTCATAACATTTAGAGAAGGTTTGAGACAACCAGCTAGTACAAAGTGACAGCTGTGAAGAGCTGTGTGCCATCCAACCGCACACACCAGCTACTGCGAAAAATGCATTTGTAACTCAGTGTCTCCTTTCTTTCAACTCCCCGGCCTGTGACCACGGGAGCTTTCCTGGAGAGCTGTGCTCTGGGCCTAGTGCATGAGCGCTTGCAGGATATAGGACAGTTAATTAATCTGTAAGCTGCTCCGTGTTTTCCTGGTGGCAGGCTCCACCGAACCTACCCTAGAGCTATAGGCAAAGAGACCAACAGACAACGGTGCCTTAACTCCGAGCCTGCACTGGTGGCCATCTAAAGAACACAAAAAACATCCCATTCATGTCTTCTGCAAAGCCATATCCACTGCTGGGAACACGGACGGTGTTATGCTCCTGTTTACCAGAAGAGCTGTCTGAGACGGTCTGAGCACCACCATTCCCTTCCTGACCCCAAATCTTTTCTCAGCTGGCTGTTCTTACCCAGTTGTCGTCTTCTGCATGGTGGTATTGTCTTGCTCACTTTGTTGTTACTTGACAAAAATTTATACTCTGCATTTTCTTCTTTTGTAAATTCTTTAAGATTACTTCTGATGACAAAACGCTTCTTTATATGTTAAATTCTGAGTATCAGATATTAGGGAGGGTTCATCTCAGAGCAGGACAGTGTGGCTTCCATTCACAGAGATACATACCTTATATAGGCAGACCCCCCTCCAAATTAGATGTAAATGTCTGAGTAAAATGACAGGAACGTCAGTTATGCAGTGCAGTCCAATAGACTTCAGTTGAAATTGGCCAATAATTTCAAAAGTTTTTGGGAGGGAAAGGGCTGACAGATGTAGGAATGGATGAGCAAACCAACTGATTGCTTAGGCTTCCTTTCATTTGTAAACCACGCTTGAGATAAATTACCTTCCCACCTATAAGGGTGCAAACGACTGCAACAGCAATGACACAAAGTGCTGTGTTGTGGTAAATAACAGCATACTGCCGTCGCTTACTGCAGGTGCAATATAAAATCTAGCTGATTAACCAGGTAATTGGCTTTCAGATCTTTGTCAGCTATTCTGATATTGCAATGTTTCATCATATTTTTTAAATATCTTCATCATTTTCTCAGTTCTTTGAAAGGGTATCACATGCTTTTCTCTCTTCCTCTTTGCATACAGAAAGTTCATGTTTGAAAGTTCATAAGCCTTCTTTGTTTTTCCTGTGTGGTTTGTATATGGAGGTCAGGGCTCTGCTGACAGACAGCAAAACGCTGCCCTGCATTAGTTCAATCCTATGGCAAGTGTAGGGATGGACTTTGCTTCCTCTGAGCGACTGAAGCTGAGGGTTTGGTCCATTTGTCTGGTCTATTCTGTTAAATTGTTACCTCCTCTGAGTGGTGATTTAGTTTGTACCTGGCCTATGTCTAGGTAGTTCACTGAAGCAATCACTAATGTAAAACTGACTGCAGAGTTTAAAGATGCACGTATTTGCATTTTCCACGTTTTATTTTAGACACTTGCAGATTTTCAGATCTATAAGATTTCAGACCTGAACTCATCTAATTATCCTGAAAAATAAAACTGTAGATAAATTAGTTGTGCAACAGTCCTCAAAAGTAAAAATGCTCTGTGTGTGTGTGTGTGCACACGTGCGCGTTGATTCATTGCTACTGAATTTTGCATAAGGAGGGACTCCTGAACTGATCTGCTGGAAAAATCAGTAATGTCTTAATTGCTGCCTGCCTCTGAGTTGCTAGTGGACCTGAACCTGTTAATACACCCGTGTTTAAGTACCCAGGACTTTCAATCCAAATGGAAACACCATTAGATCTTAGGTAACCTTATATTCATAGGGTAGAAAGTGGTGTGAAATTGCTTTCTCAAGCCCGTATACCTCTATTCTTCATGAAAGTGACTTTGTACTCTGTAGGTGTTCTGAATATGGCTACTTTAATCTTATTTTTGCTGTAAGTAAGGACACGATCTCATGATCAGTATACCCTCAAGAGCAGCTATCCTAGGAAGGCAGAAGGGTATGCAGAGGGACCATTGCCACTACCTGCTGTTGTACATGTTACCACTTGGGTAGGAGACATACCAAGCCCCATCAGTGTTATCGCTGCATCTAGCTGTGGATGCATGCACATCGCTCCATGCTGACGGTGTGTTTTGGGGTTAACCGCCCTTACGGCATGTAGATCTGAAACTGCAAAGTCATCTGGGCTGCTTCAAACCCAGGTCCTCCTCTGAGTGCTGCAGGCGAGAGCAGGCTCACCTACTGCAGGGCAAGCGGCTCAAGCTGCCCGACCCAGAGCACCGGCAATTATCCTGTAAAATGGCACCCACGAGTCATTATTTGCAGTTTGCCCAGTACAGGCTTCTGGGGCTTCTGTCTCTTATCTGTATCGCTTGTAAGCAGGCTGTTTTTCCACGTGGAAGTTACTAATTTTGTCTCATGTGCTGCTGAGGGGTTTAGGTGGGGAAATGAGTGTGCTAGTTCAGCCCGTGCTGACAAGCACGCTGCCTGTATCCTCTCAATAATGTATTCTGCTCTCTTGACCGGAATGTACTATTTTTCTGCTATGTGTTCTTACACATGAGGAGAGTGTGGGAGGACCAAATGTCACCACTGTGCCTTGTAGTTTTGTTGGTGACCTTTTTATTACCCTACACCCTGGCTATATGTGGTCTGGCTGCTTCTTGTCTCAAGACTTGTGTGGTAAGTTGAGGGTATAAGGAAAGAAAGAAAAAAACAATACAGATAAAAACTAACCAATATGATAGTGTTTCTGCTTTCTGTGCAAATAATGTGAAGAAACATGCGTATGAAGGGCTTAATGCTGGACTGCATCCGAAGGCCGATGCACTGGTTTTGAACCGTAGAGCCAGAAAGAGCCAGAACAGCAGCACATGACAAAGCGACATCTAAAATGAGAAGTCTTCATTCAAGACAAAACATTCCTGCACTTGCACAGGCTCACGCCAGTCTTTTCTCCCTCCCCCACTCTTTTGCCTCCTGTTTCTCAAATACAATACTTGTGCACTGCTGAAGGGCAGGGTGGAGTATGTCTTAAGGCCACCAGCACAAAGCTATTTCATTCCTGTGTGAGTCACTGGATGGTCTGGTCCATCTGTCTATCACCAACCAGATCTGCAACTGGGAATAACCTTAGACGGCATGGGACAGTGCCCGGTGGACCTGCTTGGGTTGTTCAGGGAGATTTCTGCTCCACACCCCCAGCTGCTCCAGCCACCTTCTGTAGCTCTCTGCCTCAGCCCCACTTCTAGGGTTTGTCTTTGTCCATGAAAAATCGACTTCCCAGGACAGATCAGTCCAATGCTCTGGTGCTGGGCACTGACTGCATTGTCTTTCAGTGCCCCAGTGCTGCAGAGGAGTGGTGCTTTGCTATTTTATTAGGGATGAATTGATCTACTAGTAGTTTTCTCAAAACCCATGGAGTCAGTGACCCATTTCTAGATGTTAATCAGCAGGATGGGGAATTCTATGATCAGAATGGACAATTAGTGAAAAAATACTAAGGAAATGTTGAAAAATGGCCTTACAAAGGGAAAAAAGACACAGAACCGGAGTTCGTGTGACAGAAACATTTGTGACTGAATGACTGTGGCTTTTCCAGAGACCTGACAGATGTGACTCCAAGGGATACTGAATGTCAAAGGAGCCCAAGAGAGCAAGTTGATTTAAGGACAATCTCCTCAAAGTGCAAGAGTCGTCCATCTTGATGGGCAGGAAGTTGAAGCTGTGTCAGGAGGCCAGCTTGGCCAAATCAGGAATTCCCAAACGAGCTTAAATATTGGAAGAAAGTGTAGAGGGAGAGCGGAAGCAGGGATGGATTACCTGGGAGAAATGTAGAAGCAGTGCCCAGACTGTTAGGTTATGTGATAAAGCTCATCTGCACACCCACAAAGGCGCTCAGAGAGACAACGGCAGGAGGGGGAGACCAGATAATACACTGCCTGGCTTCTCCCAGGCCCATCACAGGGGCCATCTACCCATCAAAGGCCCATCTGCACAAGCCCAGAGGAGCACAGGGGCACAAAGGCAGGTGGGAACCCAAATTGAAGACTCCTGAGGAACAACCACCTTCTTCAAGTCCCTCCAGGACTGTTGCAGCAGTCATCAGCCCATCACCATGAGTCATGGGGAGCAGCTCTCCAGATCACCTTTTGGACTAAGTGTCTTGCTGCCTAGGGGTGGGAAAAATTGTGGGATGCAGGGGAAAAGCAGTTCATGATCACACAGGACTTATGGGATGTTTAAGGAGAGAACCAAAGTGAGACGAAGGAGGGGTTTAGGTGATTTGGGAGGAAGAAGAGTGGTAAAATAGAGGGGTACAGGAATAAAAAGGGGCCAGTTGCATGCAAGTAGTTGGCTGGTCAGTTCACTTGGCTGGCCATGCCCTGTGCCTGACCAGGGCAGTCTGTCCTGTCATCTTCTTAAAGTGCTTTCCAGCTCTTCCCTGGGTGATGGCTCTCCATTCTGTGCATGCACAGGTGTGTACAGGGGTGTGAGTGCAGCAACGGGTCAGACCATGGGTTGGAGGGCCCATGTGTCCCTGCTGCCAGTGACTGGAGTGAGTTGGGTGTGTAAGTGACTGTGTGAGTGCAGGCTGTGAGATCAAGCTGAATGAGCTGGTGAGCAGGTGACATGACCTGGGAGCAAAGGTGTAAGCAGGTCTCTAAGGGCCAGCTCTGGATCTGAGAGCACCTGGGTGTCTCTAAAGACAAAAGCACAGGGGAGCAGTCAGCTATGGGACCAGGGGAGTCCTGGCTGGCTTTGTGTGTGTGATGGACATGTAGGGAAGGAATTAAGAAAGCCAAACCTGGACGTAAGTTAAAACTGGTGAGGTGTGGAAGGGCACCAAGAATAGCTTCCACAGGCATATCCATAGTGGGATGAACACCAAGGAAAAGATGGTGCCACTGCTCAATGGGTAGGTGACCTAGTCTAAAAGGACACTGAAAAAGCAGAGGTGACTTAAAGCCCTCCTTGACTCACTCTTCACTGGCAAGGTCTGTTCTCAGGCCTCCTAGGGTCTTTGTGCCTACAGTACCCAGGTAGGAGTTTTGAGGAGAAAATTACTACCCATTGTAGAAGACTGAGTTAGGGACTATCTAAGCACCCTGGTTGAATACAAGTCCCTGTGTCCAGATGAGATGCGTCTGAGGATAGTAAGGACAAGCTGGCTTACATCACTGCAAAGCTACTTGCCTTTGAGAGGTGCCTTCCAACCTATATGATTCTCTGAAGCTACAATTTTGTGGTAACAATTTGCAGAATGCAGACAGATCTCCATGCTTTCTAATGAATAACTAGCAGAACTAAAGAACTTTATCAGACAGGTCTCCAAAGATATTAGGATTTGGGGAACTGAAAACAGATGGAAATCCAGCTAATTTTTCCTTGAAGACAATAGCTGAAATCAATTACGTATAAGAGCAAATCTCCAGGTAGCTTAAGGTTGACTGCAAATGCAACATGCTGTGGAATATTTTTTGTGCTGCCTAAATTAGAATTTTAAATGTCCTTGATAAAACATGTTAGCCATCAGGTTTTAAAATAAATGCACCCAGTATGACTGACTGCTAAAATTCTATGGACAGCTAAAGATGTTACAAAAATAAAGCTGTCTTTCCAGTTATGCATTAGCATTATGAAATAAAAAAGGGGGCAGTAGTATGTACGACAGGCCCTTCCAGAAAGAAAACATTTAGTAATTGCATGTCATGGTTTAGCCCCTGTCGGCAACCACGCCCCACACAGCCGCTTGCTCACCCTCCCTCCCACAGTGGGATGGGGGAGAGAATTGGAAGGGCAAAAGTAAGAAAACTTGCAGGTTGAGATAAGAACAGTTTAATAATTGAAATGTAATACTAATACTACTACTAATAACAATAATAATAATAGTAATAAAAATTGTAATAAAAAGGAGAACAACGAGAGAGAGAAACAAAACCCAGGAAAAAAAAACCAAGCGATGCAACTGCTCACCACCCGCCGACCGATACCCAGCCTGTCCTCGAGCAGCAATCCCGGCCCCCAGCCAACTCCCCCCAGTTATATACTGAGCATGACGCCATATGGTATGGAATAGCCCTTTGGTCAGTTTGGGTCAGCTGTCCTGGCTGTGCCCCCTCCCAGCTTCTTGTGCACCTGGCAGAGCATGGGAAGCTGAAAAGTCCTTGACTAGCATAAGCAGTACTCAGCAACAACTAAAACATCAGCGTGTTATCAGCATTCTTCTCCTACTAAATCCAAACCACAGCACTATGCCAGCTACTAGGAAGAAAATTAACTCTATCCCAGCTGAAACCAGGACACTGCCATGCTTGGAAAACTCACAATATCACTGAACAATGTAGGTTGGAAGGGACCTCTGCAGGTTATCTGGTCCTACCACTTGCTCAAATCAGGGCTAACTTCAAGGTTAGATAAGATTGCTCACAGTGTTCTCCAGTGGAGTTTTGAAAACCTCCATGGATAGAGAATCCAGAACCTCTCTGGGCAGCCACCCTCATTGTGATTTTTTAAAAATGTTTAGCTAGAAGTTTGCTTGCTGCACTTTTTGACCATTGCCCCTAGTCTTTTCACTGTGCACCCCTGAAAGAGAGTGTGGCTCTGGAAGAAATATTTCTTTGGAAGACATAGATGAGATTAAGGGCAGCTGCAGTAAAGAGTTACAGCATGGCTGTGTCAGGATCAATTCCTTTTTTTTTTTTTTTTTAATTTATTTCCATTAGGGATTTAATAAAGCAGAAATGGTTGTGGACTCTTCAGTTCCCTTGAGTCCTAGAATACAATCTCTGTCTCGCCCTATTCAGTCCTTCCAAATGCCCTTACTTTCAAATGGGAGATCACAACTGGAGAAAAAAAGGAAGCCAAGTGTCTTTTCCTCTCATCAAACATTGTGCTTTAGTACGGAGGAGAAATCTTTTATCACAAGTGCTAAATTTTCCTGAGCAGGAATTTAGCTTTCCAAACTTTCTGATTGCCTGGATAGGTAAAGTTTGCTTGCAATGTATAGAAGATTACTGCTGTTTGCCCATTTTCCTGTGAAGTTCTTCTGTAGTCTCAAGTAATGATTGAGGGATGTTTTGAAAGGCTTTTTTAGTTGTATATATGTTAATTTTTCTAAAAACCTTTCTGATCAGAAACTCCTACCGAACACTGCATAGAAAATTAACTCCAATCTTTTACGTGTTATTGTTTCACAGCAGACTACAGAGCTAGCATAAGGGATGAGTGCTTTTCAGGGCCCACAACAGAGTTTAAGATCCCTAAATCAGTGGCCTGCTTTTTCCCTTAGTGTTGTGCTCTGCTGAAAAGGCACTGGAAGGACTAGATTTTAAGCTGCTTGTTTTGTAGGATGTGATTTATGGATAGCCAGATTATTTCAGTAGGATAAAGTACCCAGTGAGATCTACTGGCAAGAATATAGCCGTACCCTGATCTTTCTCAGAAGTCGTGACATCTGTCCTTCAGCTCAGATGTTTCAAACTGTGCTACAGTTCTGACTGCCTTACAAATTCGTAACATTATGATGGGATGTGCATTTAAAGCTCATGTCTGGCGAAGGGGTGCTTGGGAACAAGCTGTTCCTTAATCATTCTCCGCACCGACGTGCACAGTGTAGTTCCTTTCCCCTCGTCTGCCTGACTAGCACCAGCTTCTCCGCTTGTTGCTGTGTGAGCTCGCTTGTAGCCAGTTGGAGCCATGACAGCACTGACTGTGCTGTTCCGTGTGAGACAGGGTAACAAGACACTAATGACTGATTTTTTTTCTTTGTTTATTGCAAACAAAGATCCCAAAGGTTCCAAAACTTTCTCCCTTTTTGGACCAAGCTTCTTCCTCCCATTTCTGTGCTTGTTTCCCTTGCTGGCTCTCTTGAGTGTCAGGCCATCTGCTCCTTCCCCTTTGCTTGGAGAGCCTGGCGCTTGTACAGGTGCTTCCTAAGCTTTGCTGCTGCCTGAAGAATTTCCTGCTGTCACCAGTGCTGCTTTTTGCATTTTGCAGTTCCCAGTTCCTTTCTCAGCCCAAGTGGTGGGTTCGTAACAAAACAAAGTCATAGCTGGGGTTTGTGCATTGATTTTTCTCATAGAGTAAGGCAACGTGCCAAGAAATCCCCTATATACAACACACTACTGGTGGGGAAGGAGGTGGAGTGGGGACACAAGCTGTGGAGTAGCTCCAGAACAGTTTGAGGAAACAGGTTGCTTCATTCTTCTGTATCACCTTCACCTTTTTTGATATGCCTTTCTATTTATACATGTCAGAAAACAATGTCCTAGACAAACTTAAAAAAAAAAAAAACCCAACCACATTCAAAGGTATAGTGTTTACAGCACTGATCTGCAGAGTGGGGGACCCACATTTAATGAATCATGCCTTCAACATGAATCAGGCTATGAAGGAAATAGTTTTTTACTCAAGACATGTTTAATATATACAAAATGGAACAGCTGTAACACAAGAGTTTGCAAGAAAGTGAGAGCCATACCAAAGCTATAACCTAGCAGTGAGGGATCTTAACCGTGATTTCTGATGAGGTTGCTGTACTTTTTTTGTGCAAAACATTTTTCAAGGTTTACTTTTAGTGCAGAGGAAAAGCAAATGCAGTAACCTCACTGACTTTCATGAAATTGAGTGCTTGTTTTCTGGCCAGTACCAGTTATTATGCTGCTCACGCATTCTGAAGGGAAATACCCAGCAGGCTCCCATCCCACTAAGGCGGCCAAGGGAACAAAGTTGATACAGAAGTATGCTCTGCAAGCACAGGAGTGTGTAAATTGCAAAAATTCTCCTAAAAGAACTATAGGGGGTAGATCTGCCACTTGGAAAGGATCCATGTGATGGTTCAAAGGTCAAAAAACCAAGAAACTTGAAAACCAAGATCTTTCCTGCTTGCCAGCTATGTAAAATACGCTTTTGTGTACACACATACATCTATTTGTCCAGGATTTGATGCTGTGGCTTCCAAGTTTACTGGTTATTCTTACCGTTTTTAACTTCTATTTGCATGATATATGGCACATACTTTGCTTGTCATCACTCCTTTTTCATATTATTCCAGCAGCTCTTTATTTAACCCCATGCTAATGGGCAGTGTTGACAGAAAATTCAGGGTGAAAGCCCAGAGCATTCATTCTGCTTTGTGGAAATACCAGTGCAATATTTTCTGGCATCTTTCATTAAAACAGAAGGAAAAGTAAGAATGAATCAGGACACAGGCCAGCATGTCCTACAGTTGGGATTTGAGATTGCAAGATTTTGATTGAATACTTATTTCTGCTCATTTGCTTCTTCACTTGCTGCTCTTCAAATTGGTGTAGCGTCACCTAGGAGCTTTTCCACACCTGTACCCTGACTTCGCATATTATATAGAATACCTGTCATTTTCTTAGCACTGCTCTCTTGACTTTACTTATTGCAAATGGGAAAAAACCAGTCCTCCTGCAGTTTGGTGAGCCAGTGTTTGCCAAATTCTTGATGTATCATCGTAGTTTATGCCTGCAATACCTGACCTTCCTTGTTAATTATTTATCCAAGCACTCATTAGCACCTGATATCAGACTGTATCAGGTGTAATCACTAGGAGATGCCCAGGCAAACACAGTTACTGGATTAAAAAATACTATTTCTTCGTTAATTGTTGTAACTGACGGTATAACTTGAGTTACTCCAGACACACAGTTCTGGAGGATCCCCTCTGTCTGCACTTTGGGAACTTAGCACGCCTACTGCTTACATAGCACAGAGCTATTCCTAGTCAAATGGTCACAAGTAAAGGACTAGTTACTTTACTTCACTGCCTGCTACTGAAAGGAAATGTGTATTATAATTTCCTTCTATAATGTGTATTATAATTTCCTTCTATAAAACTTCCAACATCATAATTCTCCACTCACATATTCTGCTAAAAATACAAAATAACTCCTCTGAACTGAGATCGGGCTCACCTCTGCTGCGGCTGCAGGGAAGAGAGGAGAAGGTAGGCGAGGAGGGGCTGCCCAGGCAGGGTGGATACTCTGGCACGGTGTGAGGGTACGAACGCGCCATGCTCCCAGGCTCCGGTTTCCTGCACCCCTCTCCCTGCCAGCCTGCACTTGAACTGCGCGGCTGCACTGAGGGAACGGGGTCACCTCTGAGCTTGCCTTCATAATTCGCAGGGAACTGTAGGAAGTCAGATGCCTGCAGATTATAAATAAAATCTGGCAGATTATATTCTTCGCCTCTTAAAGAAAATGGCAAGTAGATTTAGACTGGGCAGAAGCTGGAATTAGGAAAACCTGAAAAACACTTGCAAAATGCTTGAGCCACCCTAACATTTGGCTAAATTAAGATACTGTGCCTCCCCATACTGAGCTATTTTAAACCAAACTTCTTGGCTCTGCTAAAATGACCCTTCTTCCACTTTACACTATTTTTGAAATAGAATACATCACAATTATTTCTAGCCAATCCAACTGAAAAGAAAACTATCAAAAGAGTTAGCTTTCTTTGAACAATCATTACTAGGCAACTGCTTGAGGTTTCAGTTCAAGTTTCACTACGTTTGAGAGTACTGATTGGAAACACGGTCATGTCAGCTGAGTATCACATCAAGGCCAATATGACAAAAATAAACACCAGCAGTATAAAAAGGGCAGAGAGGTGAACAAGTTGTCCTTGCTTTATTCTCATAACTTCTTACTCCAGAGCCTTCGAGAGTTTGCATTTAAAAGTAGGCAGAGCAGGTATGAGCAGATGTATATGTGTGCATGCACACACATGCTGAAAAAAGGAATTACTCTGAATTAGAGTTCGGCTTTTGTCAGATATAATGACTGGAACACATGCAGCAGCAGAAGAAAGTAGGTTAGCAGAAGGGGAGATTATAGTTATTTCTATATAGGAATGAACCTTGTGACATAACTGAGTTCTTAAGTGGTCCACAAAATGGGCAAAGACAGGAGATACTACCGTAGTATCAGTAGCTTCCAGAAATGCAGAGCACCTTGTAATGCTCCTGTACATGATGCTTTCATTTGCCATGAGTAGTTGGATGTTAACAGATCTACACAGGATTGTGGCATCCAACTGGATTCAAAATGAAGTGATATGCATGATGTTTTCATATGAAACATTTTCCCCCTTGAATTCAGGTCTGGAGACAACTGTTTTTGCAGTACTGCTAGTACTACTACGAACGATTGAAACATTTTGAATCTATGTTTGAAGCACCCTGCTGAACATTACCAGGCTTGCATGAGTTTATGTAGAAGGGCAGATGCCTTTTAGACATTATGATTTCTCCAAATTTGGCACAGCTGTTACACGAGACATTGCTAATCAGAGCATTTACTGAGTGTTCAAGATACCGCACAGGCATACCTAGTTGATTCTCACCACATTAAGTGTAAAGTATATGTGTAAATAGCACTATTCATGCACTTTGTCGATGTAGAAATAAAAAAAGAGAGAGATATACAGGATTCTCTTGCTCACAACTTTTTGTTCATCTCCCTCCCTCCCTCTGGGAGTAACAAGTGACCTTACTGTTTCTCGCTTTGCTGGCACTTCTTTTGCCCCTCTGCTTCTGAGATGCCAGTCACACTGTTCTTTCACACAGATTAAACTCATTGTATTAAACTCAGAACAAGCAATCCACACTCAGCTTGAAATTTGCTGCATTTAAGATCTCAGGAAGCCTATCTATTTTACTTTTTTTTTTTCAAAACAGAATTATTTAGCACTTGCTACAGTGTGTTTGGTATCATACGTAACGGCCAGCACCAACTGCACTGCTGGAGTGGGTTGCATCCAGAGGCTGGTAAGCTTTCAGAGGCTAGAAAAGCAAGCAGGGATGCTTGGCTTGTGGATAGATGTTGCTTAAGAGGCATATGGCTTGTTAATGGTATTTAGCTATTCTCTGAATCCCATGCACACTATGATATACAGGTCCGTGGGTAGGGCAACACTAGACTAAACGATGGCTTGGATGCCTATCTGTGAGCCTCGTATGCGCTATCTCTACAGCCTGCGGTCCAAAACGTGTCATGATGTGACCTGCTGTGGAAAAATAGAAGACTGATCAAAATTCCTCGGGTTTAGTTAGCTGAGATGTGTCAGTGTTACAAACAGATACCTCTCATTATTCTGGCAGCCGCTGTTAAGGACAGCGTCAAACAAACAACAAAAATGAGGAGGTTGGTGAAGGAACTAATCAAAGGACTAATGTTTCAGCACAGGTAGGGAACAATTCTGAGACGTAATACAGCCCAGATTTTCAAAGGCCTGTAACTTCCTATTTCAGTCCTTTTGCAAGTGTCTGAAACAGACATAAAAATCCTTCAAGCTGGAGCCTAAACCCATCTGTGGCACAGGCAAATGCAACTATATGTATATTATAAAGGGATTTGCATTAAAACCAAATTAAAGATTATTACAGGAATGGAATCCAGACAAATAAGCAACAACAACATATTTTAGATAATCTTTCAAACATACAACATTATATAGTCATACCAGGGACTGAAAGGAGCAGTACAATGATTTTTTTATTAAAAAGAGTTGGTGTCTAGATAGAAGTATGCAGGGTTTAAATATGTGGGTTTGCCAGTCCCAGAACTAGGGTGAAATTGCCGTTAGAAATTAGTTAAAAGCCAAATTTATAGCCAGCTAAGGCAGAGGATATGGATTCAGTTGATTAAAGCAAATCTGAATGAAAAGCCTACAAAAGAAACAAACATGAGCTTGTTCCAGCTGCCGCCTCTGTCTGAAGATATAGGTCCTCTTTGTGCTGCTGGTGCAGATCTAAAGAAAAGAAAACAAACAGGATGTTCACAGCACAGAGCTGAGTTAGGATTCTTTTAAATATCAGGGGTTTGTTGCCAAGGATGAAGTTTGCAGTCCAAGGACTAAGCTAGCAGTTCCTTTATAAGAGCTCGCCACCAGATTCCCCTCAGCTGTCATAATTTTATAAACAGGATATCTGTGTGCAAAACCCTGGGAACGCTCCTTTCTGCCTTAATACCTGATCCTCCCTGCCTCTCCACATCCATTTACTGTCTCTGGCCTTATGCTTGAGATCGTATAGAGCTTTTAGAGAGCAGTGGTCCTAGAGGTCTATAGTTTCATGGCACTTGTTGCAACAGTATCCAGATCCGTTTCTAAGTCTCCCTGACATTGCAATAATGCAAGTAATAAATACCACTACTAATAGGTTGCATCTGGCGTCCTTTCTGCTTATGTTTGTAAGCCATCTATGCCATCTAGTGGGTATTTTTTTACTTACAAGTTTTTTTCAAACATCAGGGTGTCAACAAGCCAAAGGCTAAATTTTGATTCAGCAGGAACATAGTTCAAGTCTGGAGAGGAATTAAGGGGCACTATTGCTACCCAAGAAGCCCCAGGTAAATTACAGCACCTTCTAGGTGCTGTACGGACACCTCTGCTACCCTGACACAGCCCTACTCTGCTGATGTAACAGGAGTTGTGACAAAAAAGTCGCTTGCATATCTCTGATATTTTTGCTTGGGATGTTATTCTCTGGAGGCTGAGAAGCCAGCTATCAGTCTTGTAACAGCAAATAGCTGTTGTGAAAGGGGATGCAATGGAGCCTGCATGCCTAGTCTCACTATTTATTATGGAAGTATAAAAACGCAACATGTGTACACGGAACACACACAATGCAAAGGAAGCCTTTTCTTGACAGATACACACTCTTAATAGCAATACCACTACTGACCAAACTGTTCCCCTGTCAGTTAATGGACCATCAGAGAGCAGGGATCCACCCACAGACAAAACAGATCTAGAAGATAATCATCAAATAATTCATATACATCTGCTTTAGGCTCTTTCTGAAAGGGCAGCTAATTTCAATGGAGATGTTATTCATTGCAGAGAAGTAAGTGATTTGGGGAACAGTGTAAGTATGCATTGGTTTGAAGTACTTTAGCTACTTAAATTTCAGGGCGAGGCACTGATAGTTAGCATTCAGATTGGGAAGCTCTGTCTTGATTAGTGATAGCATAGATACGAATTGAATCAAGGCTATTGCATTGCCATGCATGCAGGAGGGAACAGAAGGCTCAGGAAGGGAAGAAGCATCCTAAGGAGGATGATAACAGCTGAATTGCTTAGTAGTTACCCCAGGAGAGCATGAGACCTGTGCTTGGAATACGCTAGTGATGACGTTAATTTAAGTACCAACGGGGATGGAAAGGAAGGGGTGGCTGCTCCCCAGCTTACATGCTGCAAGCACTACGTGGTAATACTGGAGAACTGGTATGCTCATCCCTTAGGTGAAAGAAAAAGCCTTTTCATTCGGATTTCCTCAGCTGAGGAATGTACCCACATCACAAAACTTTGAGGGAAATGATTTAAAACCTGGGAGAAGAGAAAAATCTTCTGTTAAGAGTTCACAATATTCTATTTTTTGAAGTCCTGTAAAGTGCTTTTTCCTCCAGTTTGTTAATAATGTCACCATGTTCACAGTTGTGATTTTGCATGCGACAACTGTATTGTCCTTTGACACGTGAAGAAAAGCCTTACCATCCACTGGCAGAACAAGGAAACCCTATTTTAATCCACCATGGAAGTAGTATCTAGTAACAAATAAATGCCTTAACAGGCCTGGAAGCGTGTTCAATGATCTACTACCTAGGAGGAGTCTGGAGGTATCAGCGATACCTAAATTGCCACTCTTCTCATCACACACTTATAGGTTGGTGCTGGGATATAATTTGGACATAAGAATAAATGTCAAATGATGAGTAAAAGCTTTCAATGACCAGCAGGACCAGAGAATACTCACTTTCTCTGTAAGGGTGTATTAAAAATGGAACGCATGCTACAGAAAGTGATATACACCTTCTTTTCTGTACTGCATGAAGCACAACTGCCACACAACCAGAGGCAGGCAAGCAGGAGTCGCACCTCTCTGCTGCCATAGCCAGGGACAGCAAATCAGATTTTTCATAGCAGAAGTTATCATTGCAGTTATTACATGGTTATTAACATGCAAAAGATTTTCAGGTGCTTGGATTAGGGCAAAAAGGACAGTAGCAGATAGGATGTGGCCAAATATATGGATCATGCATAAAAATAGGGTAACTAGAGAACAACTTTTATGCATCTATGTATACTGCAACTTTCCAGACTGTGAGGAAGTTTTCATATTCAGATGTTCAAGTATCTTATGTGCACCTATACATGCAACAGAATATAAATTAAGAAACTTAAACACAATTGAAAACAGTCATCTTTACTGTAAATTCACTGAAATACATCATAAATTCATTTAATCCTCTTTATACAATAAAGAAAAATATGGATAGGAAGATAAACTATTAAAATCTAGCTTAGGAGTGATGCTTGCTAATTAAGAAAGTTTTGTCTTGGATGTAATCTGCATTCTCTGCAGCTAACCTACTGGCTCAAGGTAAATACATTAAAATATAGAAATTGGGTTTGCACACAAAATGGAAGATTAAAAAAAACTTCCTCAAAATTTGGAACTGAAAGTTCCAGTAGCTGGAGAAATGTTCTTTAGATCTGTTGTCATTTGACCTACAATTTCATTATTCAAGGAAGAATACTAATGAAAAGAATTTCTGATTTGTAATAGATTTTGCATCAGAACACTGATATTTACAAACTTCATTCATACCGTCAGTGATATACAGTGTGATTGTGTGATCGATGAGAACTGATTAACACCTAATTTTGAATAACAGGTGCTCACAGACAATTGTGCACAATTTGTAGACAGCAACTGCTTACTCAATACACAGTAACTAATAAATTCAAGAATACTGTATATTGCGTATGGGTGATACATAATAGATGATAGAGGTGGAATCTGTTGAGCTGTTGACCTCTGCATTATTTATTTGGTTGTGATGACACTGAGGATGGATTGAACTTCTTTTACTTACGATGAAAGGGTACACTTAGAATCATCAGGATAATCCAGGCAGAGTAAAAGCATTACAGACCTGTGAAGGTATAATTTTATTTAGCATCTTTCAGGCAGAAAACTGAGGAAAACAAATGAAGAAACAAAACAAACTCAACAGCTTTATCATGGCTAAAGCTTCCCTTCAATGATATTTATCTTAGAATCTACTGTGAATAACCAGAGCTGTGGATACTACAGTGAGTAACTACTAATTTTGCAGACATTCAACAGTGTTTTTAACTGTTGTTTAGATTTTCAATCCAATTAAAGATTTTACAGTGAAGGGGAATACCTGAGGCCATCTTCTGTGTCTGACATTGGGTAAATACTATGTTCCACTTAATTATACAATTATACAATAAGGTGTAGTGTTTTGCTCAAAGCATGGCTGAATAATGCGAAGTCTGAAAAATGTCAGATTTAAAATAGATAAGGTGCTTCTGCAAATACAGTGTATTTATGAAGGATTTTCACTTACTTGTAATTGTCAGTGCACGTGACATCATAACCAAGGGTTTTTAGCCTGTTTTCTAGTATCTTTACAGTATGAGTTCCACAGGAATCTCTGTGAGAAAGGATTTTAATATTATTGCAAGTCTTCTATTATCTAATTTGCTTTCACTGAACTTGATGGAATTAGCAAAGTAAATCCCCATTACTTTGCCTCTTCCACATTCCTTAATGTCTACAGAAAACTGGTGTACATTGCTATTTATAATGCTTCATTTGCTTATATTTGTTTAACATTTTATACTCAGTTTGCAGAGACTGGAAGATTGGCTTCAGCCTGGGTAGCATTTGCAGATTCTATTAACCAATATTCCCACATTTAATATTTCACTAGACAAACAGGAAAAGAGCTAAATAATTTTGTAAAATAGTAAGTGTTTCATTTGTAATATTCTTTGGCAGCTATTTAGATGGTGCTAAAGTTGATGGTAGCTGTCTTTACAGAATAAGTTGGTTGTAATAAATTAGAATTATTCTTCTTGTTAGAAGCTTGTCCCCCCAAATACAGAACAATAGAAAAACACAGGGAGAATGAAAAAATCCAGAAACAATCCTCAATGCAGGTCCTGTGTCTAGCACTGATTTTCATTTTGTGGTCCAATTAGCAAAAGAAAGCTTGATATAGTACAGAACCTACTGAGACCTCTAAAACTTGCACCAGTGTCAGGTATTAAGGTCAGTGTTACTTACCCATTGGTCAATAAATACTCATGACTCTAAAGAAACCACATGGGGATGAACAAAGTAATTGTAAAAAGCAATTAATAAAAATACACAAATATTCCCATGCATCCAGACAAGCACAAACTGAAAGATAAATTAACATTCAGTGCTTGTCTTCATTTTTCTTTGTAGTAAGGGCAACTTCTGCAAAGGTGAGCTATATATTTTTTTCCAGAAGGGTACGATTTGAAGAGAAAAGGTGAGAAATGCTTATCTGAACCATGCTTCTCTTGTCATGGACTCCACAGCACTATGGTAAAATACATGGTCTGGGTTGGCCATGCCAAAATTTGATGAAAGAGAAGCAAAAGGAAATAGGAAAGAGAAGAGATGGGACGTGAAAGAAAAATGACAACAAAATGACTAAAAAGGGTTGAGCAGCAAGAACAGAAGCCTCACGCTCCCAAGAATGCCGATGACACCAGGGATTCAGGCACCAGTGGTGGGTATGGTGACGTCTGAGTCTGCTTCTCTGGCCCTCTTCAGCCAGGGCAGTTTTAAGACCAATGAAGTGCCACTGTGTGTTATATTAAATTGCAGGGACCCTGCAGATGGTTGCGGTATAACTGACTTCCTCTGCTCCTCCACCCTCGATTCATCTATGTACATTTGTAGGGGCCCCCACAAAAGCTATAATGAACTAATTCGTCCTTTAATCAGTCCCAAACCAGGCCTAATTTTTTTTTTTTTTTTTTTTTGTTAATTTCAAAGTCCATTTTCCACTGTGTTTCTGTTGAAAATCTTCACTTGGTCTTTGACTATTTACCAACAGGCTATTCTGTTTGGACTGATCTGGTTTTTGTTTGTTTAAAATGGAATTAACAGCAGAATTAGACGCGTTAAAGCCTACTCGTTGTGTTGGATTGATTTTAAGTATTGAGAGAACACAAGCCCCCTGGTGGTATTTCCCTCCTCCTCCTAATTTCCAAACAGTTAAGATAGGTAAAAATGAAAAGGATGCATTTGGGAAGGTAAAAGAAATATTTTACATGAACATTTAATCTGAAATTCAGACTGACCCTTTTCTTAGTAAAACTGTTCGTGATACATCTTCACTCAAGATCTGAGGTCCACACATGCGTATCTTTAAACTAATGAGTGGACTCCAGACCTAATATTAGAATTTATTTTTATTTTGTCTAATTCTGGTATTTACATACTCTTTGGGAATGGCAGAGTATGCCTTATGTGTTAGTAAAATAATCTAAAATATTTTTAGTTTAATTGCTATACAAATATAACCAAATAGAAAACTAAGGTGAAATTTTAAAGACAGGTTCAAAAAGGAGAAATGAATTTTTTTTGGAAGATATAACTTACCTATCTGGCCCTTCAATATCATCCACAACCCAGATGACAATTTGTGAGATTTTGTCCTTCTGGAGATTAGGTATTTCATAATCTGCAAAAAAACTGATTCAAGAAACAAATATTTAGAACCGTAAAGAACAGGAAAAAGAAATCTTTTTTTCTCTTTGCAGTAATCAAAGGTCTGATCCTCCTGTAGGATATGGGTTTGCTTTACATTTTATATCTTCCAATTACAATCAGACTCAAAACAGAGTAGAAATAATCTGATTGACATTCTGAATGTCCTCAAAGGTCAAAGGCATTTAATCAGAAGTTTTGTTTTCATATTCTTCATCTTACAGGGGGTCAGCTGAAAAAAAGTTACAACTTAGAGGTGAACCAGAATGAAGTGAACTTTAACAAATGCAAAAACAAAACAAAAAGCATTTGATACTTAGTAAAAAAAGAAAAAGGTCATTCTTGTAGTTATTGCTTTTAGTCACAGCACAGTTTTGCTTTAAATAAAAAAGCAGCAGCCACAAGACAAATATATTTTCAGACACAAAATCACAGCAACAGTAACATGAAGTATTTGTCTAGGATACATAAGACCATAAACAAGAAACTTCTAGCCGTGTCTATCCCTGGCCTAGGAATAATATTCTACTTTATTGCCTTGTGTAAATTGACTTCGATAGGTGTTTAAATGACAATTAAAACAAGACAATAGAATGGCAACTAAATCTTCTTACATTAAATGGAAGATGCCAAATCCAAAGGATTATTTTGATGTAAGTCAATTGAATTTTTTGTGAGATGCAGGCATTTCAAAGCCACAGATTTCTAACCTTTCCAGCAAGATGTATGCCAATGATGTTCAACCTTTTAATTGCTCTATTTTTTTTTCCTCAGAAAGCTTGTAAGGGCTGCCTCTGCACTGCATGTTTGGTCCAAGCTTGAGCCTAGGTGTGTGCTCTGATTTGCCTATCACGGGTCTTCTTAAAAGTCTACTTCTGGGCTGAAGTGTCTCTTAGCCACTTTAAATGCCCTGAGACCCCCCAGCCTAGAAGGGGCTGTTAGCTGTCACCTCCTGGATGAGACCAGCCGTGGCAGTGTGACCACTGCTCTGTCCTCCTGGTGCCTGCAGGCAAACTACTGGTGCCCTGGCATGGAAGCACAAGACATGTGCTGTTGTCAGTGTCTGTTGGCAGGGAGCAGAGATGTGTTCAGGACGTTAGAAAGTCAATTTAAACTTCCAGAGAAGTGGAACATGAGGAGGCGGATAGCAACAGTTGCCTTCCCTGGTCAAGTCTGGTATGGCGGTGGCTAACCAGAGACCAGTAGCAGCAGCAGTAGGTTTGCTTGTCTGTCTGTGTCCAAGCCTGCCTTAAACACATAGTGAAAATATAACCAAAAACAAAGATGCCAGTTATTTTTAACTCATTTGCTCATTCATGCATACGCTACTGCCAGCAAAAATGCAGCTTCCTCCAAAATATAAAGGAATCTTTAACTAGAGGAGTCAGAAACCGTGGAGGAAAAATGTACAATTGATTTCAGTAAACCAATTCTTGAACCGACTAATATTATTAAAGTAGACTGCCAACTACATTCAAACTGTGTGAATAAGCAAAGTTATTTTACAGTGATGTGATAAACAAATCTTAACTGAAATGATAACAGGTAACTTAATGATGATTTAAGTGTACAAACTGTAATGCAGGATAAACTTTGGAAATGGCTTTGAAATGCCTGAAAACAGACAAGAGAGATGTTTAGGAAGACAGGTAGATCTTTCAGATTACCTGCTGCTATTAATTTTTCAACTCTAACGTTTCAAACAAGGTCTCTTAAATGAATTCAGTCATAAATGGGCCAGAAGATACACAGCAAAGAAAACAGATGGAGTAACTGGCTTTGGTTTTTTCATGGCAGGCTGTGTTCCAGTGGTGGAGATTTCACTGGTCACGATACCACTACACAGGTGACCCAGGGAAGTAGTGGAAAGAATTAATTTATTTGTAAAAGGTTTCTGAAATAAGGGATCTGTAGATTAACAGAAATAAGGAATCTGTTTGTGAAATAAGGACTCTATATGGGATTCTGGGCATTGACCTGCTGCCAGGCATCATCACCTGCAGAAGACTTGATCCCAGTTGACCATCTGACCAACCCAAGGAGACCATGTAAGTCTTCTTGATTAGCTGAAACCTGTGTACAGAGATGGACCTTTTGGGGGATGGAGGTAAGTAGGCAGTAGGTGTTTTGGAACAGATGGTTCTTGTTTCTCTCGTATCCAGAGATAAAATTAACTTTTCGATTATTATTTTTAGTCCTCGCTGAGCACACAGGAGCAGGATCTGTTCTATGAGGTTTTTTTAAGATGTTTTTATGACCTGCCTTGGACAGGACAGTTGCTGAGGGAAGGAAATATGTATTTTTCATCAAAGGTAGGCAGTCACTACAGCCACATATTCAGTAAAAGTTCTTAAGGGTGTATTTTTACAATAAATCCTAAATATAAGCTTAGATGAACTTCTGTATAGTGGTACACTTGTAAATCAAGGAAGATACATCTGTCCTTAATATATGAGGGAATAAGGAGAAGAGGGAGCCAATCCTTGCTATTATCCTTCTCAATGAGTTTTTTTGCTTTCTTAAACCATAACGGATCTCAAACTACCTCCTCTCTTGGTCATGGAGAAATAGCAGGACCAAGCACTTTTGTTCTAGAACTTACCAAGTTTGCTCCTAGGCCTGACAGAGGCTACGCTCCCTGTAACGATGTGCTCTCCTTGGAGATGTCCCTGAATAGAAATGTTGTAACACTCATCTTTTTGAAGACAGGCACATTTTGCCACAGTATCTTGGCTGACTTGAAGGCCGCTTTCAAAGAGCATTTATCCTGCTTGCCACCGCAGTTTGTAAAATCCAGGAGTCAAAAGAATTGTTTTCATCCATTTCATGTTAACTCCTACAGCTGGGGACAATTAACAGCTGCCCCACAACTCAGCAGACTTTGATGCCACAGGCTCTTTCAGCTACACGTCCCATGCTTTGTGCAGCAAGAAGACCCAAACAACTGGTTGACCCTTTTTTTTTGCAGGCGTCAGACCTTGTACACAGAAATAAGTCAGTTTTCTTACCCTGGGTCTGGATAAGCTCCTCCAGCTGCAGAACCATTCAACAAGACATGTATCACCCCAGAACTGTGCTGCGCATACTGCAATACATAACAATTTTTTTTCAGAACTCATCTTACAGATTTGTCATATGACTTGGTATTGTGTTGCAAGCAACACTGACCAAGGAAAGAACTGGACGAAGAAGAGTATCACAATTGTGAAAATAGTATCAAACTAGCACCCTAGCAGTCACTGCAGTAGAGAGGAGAAGAATTCAATGCATCTGCTCAAACTATTTTCTCAAATCTATAGTTTCTTCAGCATAGGAAGAAAGCATTTTGGCACTCTGTATTGGGTTTGATCTGTGAATAAAGGCTGTCAAATGTCACTTAGGACCTGTATTCAGTAGACAACTAGTGCGCTTATTCTGCTTAGTAGATGCTTAATATATATTAGCAAAGCTAACACAGAATTTTAACACATTATCTAGCTAAGGTGAAAGTTAGGTTCCCCTTGCTAGAACACTGTACCCCGTCTAATACAGTGTATTTGTATCATAGGAAATAATCTAGCACAGTTACAGACTTCAATCTGTTTAGATCCGGCGATGTTTTCCTGGGCTACCCAGGACACACTCACTAATGTACGAAGTTAGCACTAATGCACTATTTACAGTGATTGAGGCCATCCTCCAGAAGGACTCCACCGCGTTGTTCTCACATTCCGCCGTGGTAGGGCAAGATTCATAGTCCGGTCCTGTAGGAAAGCATGTGATTTGTGCTATTAGAGAGGTGATAACAAGGGTCATCCTGGTTAGCTCAGTTGGTTAGAGCATGGTGCTATCTGTAAAAAGTGACTTTAGAAAGCAATTAAATATATTCCTGCATTACTCGCTGAACACACAACATGGTCTGACACAACACTGAAAGTTGACAGTTGTATTTTTTCTATCATTTTCCACCCTTTGCATTTTACACAAACAGTGACATCCTGTGGACTCGATAATTTGGCTGAAACGGCTCTTACTCTACACCTGGGATGCAGAGAGCTCCATGTTCAGAGGAGTCAGAAGGAGGTTTAGCTCCTGTGCAGCACTGTTTGGATTTCACTGTGTGCTCCCCTGACTGCAATGTTAAATATTCACACAAAACAGGAGAGAATGAGACAGTGAAGCTATATCTGATTTTTCCTGGGGCAAGAGCAAAATTACCTCCTCCAGAACACAGCAGTCGGTCTCCATTATGGTTTTACAGACAGATGTTTAATATAGCACTCATCGTCTTACCAGCACTGTTTGCCTGCCCACACCAGTTTAGAAAATCTCCGACGAAGCCAAACAGAGTATCACCCAGAGGCATGTAGCGGCGGCCTCTGCCAGCAAAGCTATTGACTAGCAGCTGATTATTTTCCCAGAAGAGAGACTATATGAAAAAAAGGAAAAAAAAAAAAAAAAAAGAACCATCACTTGGGTGTGTACACAATGAGATTATAGGGTGTTAAAAACAGTTTAAAACATGTTTTGGTATTTCTTTCAAAATCAAGCTAATAACCAGAAATGTTAGCTACCTCTTTAGAGGAACAAAGTTTGTTCTTACAGTGGTGTAAATTATGATCACTAGAGGCTTGAGGGGAATTCATACCATGCTGGGAATGGATACAGACCTATATTAAATATAGTTAGGCCTAGCTTTGCCTTCCTCAGCAGACAGATTTAGGAAAAGGGAGAAAAAAGGGAACACAGATATTTATAAGTGAGATGTATCTTACCAGAATTCTCTCATACTGCTATGTTGGCTTATAGTATGAAAAAATCATATGTCTAGCTGTTATTACTGTGTTTGCAAAACGCTTTCATGAATTAAACTATGTTGACAGGAGTATTTGTTGATTTAGCTCGTATCATTTAGAGATAAGGAATAACTGCGCTAGAAGAAAAACTGCTTTAATGCACAACCTTTTAGAGAAGTCCAAAGCACACATTCTGATGTGATGTGATGGCACGAAGAGCCATGTTTTTTGCGCTTTCACAGTTTTCTGCAATTACCAGCACATCAAACGCTTACTGTTTTCTAGCACTTAATGGCGTCCTATCTCATTTCTGCTTATGCTTGTTTAACATGTCAGCGTTTAACATGTCATTGCCCTGCAACTTGGCTGTGAGGAGCGGAAGCAAAAGACGATAGCAGGCACAATCTTTGCAGGCAGAGCACCTAACTTGAGGAAAAGTAGAAGTGCAAGTTCAGGGACTACAGCAGAGCTCCCGGCACAGCAGGAAAAATGGGCAATCTTTGTAGGATGAAAATAGAGAAGTGGCTGAGAAGTTACTGTGTAAAATAAATGCAGCCAAACACATTGAAAAATGCCACCAAGCTTGAGCCTAGTTTGTAAACTACAGACAGGCCAAAAATAGTGATTCATAAGTCAGCCACAGAAGGAGTCTTGGTCAGTTCTGAACTGTGTCATGGAAATCTGCTGGATGTCACAGGACTGTTAACATAACATTAATAATCATTACCTTGTTAGGTGGAATTGCGTGCAATGACAGGTTGATAAATAATTCATAGTCCTTAGGTAGAATGCTGCAAGGATCCTTGTTTATAAATGCATTTTTAAATGCTTCCCATATCTCTGAACAATTCTTCTCACTGTAATCATTGAAAAAAACAACTACTAGAATTGTTTTTTCAAAGCAGAGCAAGAAAGTAATTTGTTCCCAACTTCTTCAAACTCCCAAATTAAAAACCCCACCAGGTCAAGATAGAAGACTAAAGCCAAAACTTACAATCCAGGAAAAGCATATAGGTCTTGTCTTTTCCTGACTCCTAACAGCAGCAGATTAGGAAGAAGTAGCAATGAAAATATTAGGATTTACAGCGTGGAATTAGAAATACAGAGTAATTCAACAAAATTCTTAGATAGTATAGTATACACAGCGAGCTTGCTATCCAGCATTGTAGAAATACTAAAGAAAACAGCTCGCTTTGAAATTTTCCAGATTCAAATCCAGACTACTGGCATGTAAAATTACTCTTAAAATGTCAGATTCAAGTGCAGGAGGAGTTGCTAAAAAGTTTCGATGGTAGAATAATGGTTTTGACAAAGAGATGCCTTCTGTGTGTATAGGCCCTAGGATTACGCAGCTCTACCTTGCTGGAATGGGTACACTGACCGTGTGGGACACGTATGGTCACTGTGCAGTAGCTACGGGAATATTGTTAGGGTTCAACATTTAAACAGCTCATGTAGCGGGGGCCTGAAATAAGACGCTAGGCTGGGCACTTCGACAGTTCCCTTCTGCCAGCTCTACGCTGAGGACAATCATCTCCTGTGGAAGGCCAGCCCAGGCCATCTAGGGATGGAAGCGTCTTAATCGCTCTGCATTTGCAGGATCTCATCTGTCACAGCTCTGAGCCTGCCTGGAGTAATTAAAACGGGAATTGTTACTTTCACCACTTTCCCACAGTACCCTCCCCACATATGCTGTGATAATGCCTATGCTGGGAACACTCTGCAGAACAGAGTAATGTATTTTATGTGCATACAGCATTCCTAAGGCGAACAGCTGTAATTGCAAAGCTGTAGCTTGAACAACAGTAGCCCTGGAAAGTAAACCAAACCTTGTCATTAGAGTGTTTTGCTCATTTAACGTCATCCATAGACAGCGGGGTCTCTGCTGGCACTTCTCCTCCTGAGATTCTTTAAGGGGCTGCTTTGTGATGCTGAATCTCACAGATACTTTAAAGTTAAAGTACCCCTTGTGAGGAGCTATGCAGCTCCCATGCAGGAAACACCACAGACTCTCTTACAGTAATCTCTGGTCATGCTTCCAAGAACTATATAAAAAAACCCGATATATCGTAAGTAAATATGGGATCTTGATCTGAAAATCTTCAGTGATGCAATATGACCCTTGATCAGTAGTTCCAATGTTTAAATAGCCTTACTTGATAAAAGGATTTACACCCCATTTCTGATTTCAAGCTGTTAAACTTTAGCTTCTTACAATTGTATATACTTATGCCTCATTCTGCTAAAGACCTGTCTACTGTAAGCACTCACTTATTCATGCTAGTACTTGTAAATTATGATCAACTCAACCCTTAACATCTTTCTTGACAGTTGAATCCAGGAGTAATTTTCTGGTTAATTCACTTACTGCATTTTTTTTTCTTCATGTCTTCTCATCCAGGTTTGAACAGCTTGTAAATCAAAAGGATTATTCTGCTCTGTTACTCAAAATTTCTTAGCTTGCAAAAATATTTTTTGAAACTACAGGGTGGGGAAAGATTGTAGTTCAGGACAATTCCTTCCAATCTTAATAGACACTAATAAGTCATATTAGATTTATTTCATACTAGTCAGTTAAAAAAATATGTTTTCAAAACTTCCATTATGTACTACTGTGCTGGTTTTGGCTGGGGTAGAGTTAATTTTCTTCACAGCAGCTAGTATGGGGCTATGTTTTGGATTTGTGCTGGAAACAGTGTTGATAATACAGGGGTGTTTAGTTACTGCTGAGCAGTGCTTACACAGAGTCAAGGCCTTTTCTGCTCCTCACCCCACCCCACCAGCGAGCAGGCTGGGGGTGCACAAGAAGCTGGGAGGGGACACAGCTGGGACAGCTGACCCCAACTGACCAAAGGGATAGTCCACACCATACGGCATCATGCTCAGCAATAAAAAGCTGGGGGAAGAAGAAGGAAGTGGGGAAGGTTCGGAGCAATGGCGTTTGTCTTCCCAAGTCACCGTTACGCATGATGGATGCCTGCTTTCCTGGAGATGGCTGAACACCTGCCTGCCGATGGGAAGTTGTGAGTACATTCCTTGTTTTGCTTTGCTTGTGTGTGCCACTTTTGCTTCACCTATTAAACTGTCTTTATCTCAACCCATGAGTTTTCTCGGTTATACTCTTCTGATTCTCCCCCATCCCACTGTGGGGGGAGTGAGCGAGCGGCTGTGGGGCTTAGTTGCCAGCTGGGGTTAAACCACACCAATAAAGAAATATGGGAGAAATGCACTACAGGTACATTTGTGTTATATAGCATACTCCTACTAGAAAATTTGAAAAATGATTTTCATTCAAAACCCTCACAGCTACATGACCATAACATTTTGTAAAATGCCTCTTTTAACTAACACTTTGCATGTTGTGTTTTAACGTAAAGGGAAGTTTTTCTTATGTTTCTAGAAACATCTTTATGTTCTAACTATGTTGCAGTGTAAAGACATACTTTGCTAGTTTCTTGTCTGTTAGCAAAGTATTTTTTAAAATATATTCTATTTCAACATAAATTCAGAAGCAAAACCTATCCAGGTGGCTATGCCTCTATAAAAGTTAGCCTGGGGGCAATTAAGAAACAGACAATGAACAGAAAGGGTTATAAATAATTAGAATATCTGTTTTGCACCTGTGCAATATGAAATTTCCATTTTGTTTAGATTACACTATTTGCTTATAGACCTAAGGAAAAGAGGAAAAAAAACATAATATGAAATTAATTGTGCAGCTCTTCTTTTTATAATGCCATTTTGAGCCTTAATTCAGGAAAGCAGTCCTGATGTCCAGCCTGGCTTCATGCTATTCTGAGTAAGAATACTTTGATGAATGTATTCAGATTTCTCAATTTTAAAAATATATTGTGAAAATGTCACAGGAATTAATTAGTCCACTGGCCTGGTTTCAGCTGGGATAGAGTTAATTTTCTTCCTAGTAGCTGGTAGAGTGTTATGTTTTGGATTTAGCATGAGAATAATGTTGATAACACAGTGATGTTTTAGTTGTTGCTAAGCAGTGTTTATACTAAGTCAAGGACTTTTCAGCTTCCCATGCTCTGCCTGTGAGGAGGTGCACGGGAAGCTGGGAGGGAGCACAGCCAGGGCAGCTGACCCAAACTGGCCAGAGGAGTATTCCAAACCATATGGCGTCATGCTCAGTATAGAAACTGGGGGGAGTTGGCTGAGGGGGGCAGTGACTGCTGCTCGGGGACTGGCTGGGCATCAGTTGTTGGGTGGTAAGCTAGACTTGCTTTGTGTATTATTTTATCATTATTATTACTACTATTATTATTAATCATTACTATTTTATTTTATGTTATTTCAATTATTAAACTGTTCTTATCTCAATCCACGAGTTTTTTTTCTTTCACTTCTACTCTTCTGATTCTCTCCCCCATCCCACTGGGCAGCGGGGATAAGCAAGTGGCTGTGTGGTGCTCAGTTGCCAGCTGGGATTAGACAATAACAACCACAAAATTGTCATGAGACAAATAGAAGTACTTTCAAGAATATTGTATTTACATTTCTAAAAACCCAAATCAGTTAACAATAAGGTTAATGTTTCCACAATAACAATCCTTTATGTTGCTCATTTTAGTGTATTCTGTATTATTAGTTATGTCCTGCTTCAGATATAAATGAAGTGACACCTGTTAACTCCAACAGGAACTTTACCTATCTAGAGCCTACTGCAAGACCAGACTTCATGTACCTACACAACTGTTAACTGACTTAAGTGTTCGTAGTTTATATTATATATTATATTGTAGGTGTGTAGAAATCTATAGTTAAAAGTTTACTGGCACCTTCCACTGTGACGTGGTTTATAAATTTGCCAAACTTGAATTGTTCAGCTGAAATTTTAGTACGGTGTTATTGGCATTAGGATGATTTTTTTCTTTCATGGGGAACTCGAACCAAAATGCTTCTGGTAAGTTAAGAATGTTATTAGGAAGAAACATGTTGTTTTGCCTCTGTTAAAAGCCATGAACATGTTTTCAGTCCTGTATCTTCCTGTTTTACAGCAGGAACTGAAAATGGGAGGTTGGGGCAAGGAGGTGATACTTGCTGGTATTACGCAAAACAATCTAACCCTCTTTAAGACCACGATTCAATGCTGCAGGAACCCAGCCAGGCCCTCTCTGCAAATACCTCTTTGAACTATCAGGAAGAATTTTAGTGGCAGAATAAAGGACTGAAGTCCAGGAGACTCTCCTCCTTATTTTTTTCCTTTTTACTGAAGCCCAAACAATGTAAGGAAGACAGAAAAGGTGGTCCTTTTAGCACACACATTTAAGCGTATGACTTAGCTCCAGTTCTGTGTAATTAACACAGACAATGAAAACTCATGGGTAATCGTACTTCAGCAGCTGACTACTACTTGATTTTTCAGGTGGATGACCTAAGCAGTCTCTTTCAGTACCACACAATAGCTATGAAGTGTGCTGCTTTCCTTCTTACATGACCTGACATACAAGGCATGCAAAGTAAAGCTGGTCTTCCCAGGAGCACTGTGAGATTTGGTGCTTC
Source organism: Pelecanus crispus (assembly GCF_030463565.1). Lineage (NCBI taxonomy): Eukaryota > Metazoa > Chordata > Aves > Pelecaniformes > Pelecanidae > Pelecanus > Pelecanus crispus. The sequence continues at coordinate 70,334,716 of NC_134646.1, forward strand.
AGAAATACCACCCCCACCATTTCTGTGTGGTATTCTCCTTACAGAACACTGTGGCACTAGGGGTGGGAAATGTGAAATAAAAAGTTGAAGGATTAAAAAATCTTGCCTTAATTACCCCACTGTTATTAATATGACATCCATCAAAGTTCATTTTTTTGTTTCCAGACAGCTACAAGCATGTTGGCATCAATAGGATTGTGGCTAGAAGCAAAACATCAGGGTTCTGATTCACAGTCATTTTGTGCAGAACATAAAAAACTGATCCAAAAACAAGCAAAACTTACCCAACAGCAGGATTCACAATTCTGATATAGTCATAGCATCTTCCAATGACAATACTTTCCAGGTTTTGTGTTGTACCCTCACCTTTCCATTTCCTTCCCTGCACTTCTGAGAAGCTGTTCATAAACAGAACAGAGACAAGTAAGAGAGACCAAAAATGGCTCTTCATCATGAATTCTTGACAACCCAGGTTCTTAAAAAAAAAAGGGAAAAAAAAAAAAAAAGGAGAGTTAAATGATACAATTGAAATGGAAACCTGGAGGCTAAACGTTTAATATCTTCAGGACTGGGTATAGCTCTGTACACAAAAGTTGAAGTTAGACGGAAATTTGAACCTTGTTGGGAACTGTAATCTTACTGTTTCCTGGAACGATTTCAGTACAGGGATACATCACTTCCGCGTTGCTAACCGTTCCCCATTCGGAAAAAATTAAACTTTTAAGGTCATGATATTGCCACCTGGTGATAACTGGGAAGAATTACAATATATTTCAGTAAAGGAAGAAAAAAACTCTTACCCTTCAGTATTTATGATGCCTTAGGTTTGCTTAATACTCATTGCCATGCTCCACCTTCCTAAAACATCACAAGGGCTTGCAAGTGACATGTTTTAAACCAGTTTCTTTTCGTTTTAAAAGGGCTATACTTTTTACACATATTTCTCTAACGGCTGGAAAAAAAATTCTGAAATACCTATCAAGAAATATGCACGTAAAGTGCTGATCTCATAAACACCCAAATTCTCAGGTGATCTTGTATCACACATAGGGGTAACATTAGTCAGCTCTTTTTCCACCTCTCCCTTGGATACCAACAGCAACATTTTGATGTGTTTTAAAGTCTTCTTCATGAACAAAGCCACCTTGCAGACAGGAATCAATCATACCAAGAACAAAAAGGATTAAGATGTACTTCCTGTGCACTGAAGAAATCTCTTCAACTTCTGCTTACTGTTATTCTCCCTCCAGCTTCTTTTCGCTAAGTACTGTGTTAGATCATCAAATGGCATCAATTAATCTAATCTTCAGTGTAAACATTCTGTGGCATGCACTGCTGCAAATACAGCCACACTACTTCTTTCCCTCTTTAAAAAAATTACTTTTTCAACCTTAGAGTAATTTGTCTATGGACTCACAGTTCTGAGGAACGTGCTGGTTCTTTTTCTATTAAAGAGTCTCCATGCCTCAGTGAAATTTTACATCTTTATTGTTTATGTACTTATTTATATAGTGTCATGCTTACATTGATGCACTGGTACTTAGCTGATGAATGCCTTTGCTGAAGGCATTGAGTAAATTGCTGATGATGGATTTCTCCTGTAAATGTGTGTTGCGTCAAGAGAGGCTTTGGAAGGTACCCAATTTATCGTTATAAGTCCGGTCGCGTTCAGTGCACTGAACTATCACGATTACGGATTCACAAATAACGTAGGCACCTTTCGTCTAGTCGTGCTGCATGAACTATCATGGCCACACGTAAAGCGTCTGGTTGTGTTCAATGACCACTATCACGGCTAGACCAATAAATCACAGCAATTTATTGAAGCAACAGACACACACAGGTTCTTTGGATTACCGGTGATAAATTCACTGACTGCAAGGCACATACAAATACCAAAGCTTTGGATAATACAGATGCATCAAAAGACATAAAAGTGACTCTATAGAGGTTTCTAAGTTTCCCAGGGAGGCACTTGGTATAACCAAGTGTTAGGTTCTTACCCAAAGGCATCCCGATGGGGGGGGAGAGAGGCTCAGCCCGTTGACTGATCCCAGAGGTCAGAGTAGTACACGGTGGTATCTTCCCTAACATCCCCTCTCTCTTAGGCTAATTTATAGTATTTTTACACATCAGGTGGAGCTTGAGGGACTCTAGTCATACATACCTTTGTTACAATTGGTGTAAAACTTTCTTGCTTCGTTTTAAACGTACAGGCTCGGAAAAATTCAGAGCGCAGGCTCAGTGAGGAGGGGTCTCACCTTAGAGGCGGGTAGGTTTGGGGATGGAGGTGTGTTTTGGTATTATAATGATATTATAATGAGCAAAGTTTACCAAAAGGACAGCATTTTGTCAAAATCATGACAGCTTGTTGGCTTAGGACATCAATTATGCAGCTTATCAGTGCCATGGTGCTCTTCTGAGTTCCTTATCTCAGAGCTGGGCTGTGGTATCTCCACACCACTCCTTCCTCTGGACAACTCTCTTTAGAGTCAGCACGCCAGGCTCCCCTGATGCTGCTGACACCCAAGGTTGCAGGCTTAGGGAACTTCCTGTGGGATAGATTCCTTGCATCCAGCTGCATTCCACCCGGAAAGCTTCTTCAATGCTGTGCCTTTCTTGAAATCGTAAATCTAAGTCTGATGTCTAAGTCACTTCCAGCAATTACTCCACAATGTGATAGAAAGATAACCAGTTGGTTTGTAACCTGCAGCAGAGTCTTCGGGAAAGCCAGATTTACCCAGAAAGGTATGTGCAGTGTTGTGCTTGATACGGTGGAGACACAGCAAATGCTGTACTTCAGTTACTCCTCTGATGCTTTTTCTCCCTATTTTTCTTCCTAACCCCTCTGAAACATGGCCATGCTGATAGGGCATCAGCATGTTAATCAAATGGTTTCAAGTCACTGTATTGGGTTCAGGATTAGAGTGTGCAATAATCCATGGAAGTAATTTTTTTTTTTTTTTAAATTATTATTATCCACTTTGCTAAAACCAAATTTTGCTCAATAATTTCAGGACTAACAGAAACCAGAGGCGTCACTGATGTGATGTTCTATATGGAACAGGGCAGAAATTGTCACTGATTTTCGCATCAAGACTAAAACTTCTGCTTAAAATGTACAGTCTAAATTAGAAAGACATAAAGATGAATACTGACTTTTGGAATGGCTTTTCTCCAAGGACACACCAGGTTAGGACTCAGTAACTTTGGGAAGAAGATTTGGGTGCTGCTCAGCTGGTGTTCTCCAAAAAAGAGATGACCTGTCATAACATCCCAGAGGGAATAGAAGTAGTCCAGCAACTGCTGGGATCCCCATCCCATCCCCTGTTGAGCTCCCTTTCCTCACTGGCCACTTCTAGAAACACAACATCAGGCCAGAAGGGCCTCTGAGCTGACTCAGCACAGCCATTTCTAATTTATGTTCTTAGTTTTGATTTAAATACATCATGTGATGGCTAAACTAACATACCTCCAGGGAAATTGTTCCAATGGTTTGATAGCCTTGAGAGTCAAACCTTAGCTCTGGCCTGAACTTGTCTACCTTTCGCTTCCAGTCACTGGATCTCATGATGTCTTTTTCTGTTACATTAATGAAGAACCTACCCTCAGAAACCTTCTCTCTGTGTAAATTCTTGTAGAAAATGACCAAGTGTCCCCTTAAACTTGTCCATGAAAAATTCAGTGTTTTAATCCCATTATCAGGCACTTTCTCTTGTAGTATTGTACTTCACTGCCATGAACTGGCTGTCCATCTTGCCTCCCAAGCTCTGGCAATTCATGCTGGATGCAGATCACTGTCCCCCGCTCTCTGCCCCTCTCTCCTAGAAGATGTTACTGCCCATGAAGCAGAGTCAACAAAAATAGCACCATATCTGCTCTGGAGATACTCTAGTTCACAAGCTGAGTATTAACTCAAACAACCATGAAATTCAGCGTATGCTTATATTCTGAAGCCCTGGAAGATGAGGAATGGACATGTTCTCTCTTGTTGTTTCTACCAGATGGGAGTGGTAACTTCTAGCAGAAGGAAGGTGTTAACAGGTAGGAACATTAATCCTCTATTATTACTCAGGCGTGACTTGCTGGCAGAATAACCAGGATTCTGTATGACTTCATGCTTTACGCCTGGAAATATGACCTTAGAACTGCTCATATTAACAGGCTCCTCTGTAAGCAATGAACTTCACCAGTTTTTTGAGGGCTTGTGTCTTTGGTGCATAACTCTACCTACAGCAGCAACCCAAGGTCTCACCTGCTCCCTTGTATGCTACGACACACTCTCTGTGCAAGAAATGCCCAAGCCCAGCACTAGAGCTGTGCTTACCAGCCAAGCAGTAAATGCAACCATGTGCTGGCTGGCCAGCTGCATAATGCCAGTGCTTTGCCTTCCTTTTTTTCTCTCACATGTAACTGCTTGTTTTCCCCAAAGTTGTATGAATTCAACCCTCCAAGATTCGTACTTATTTGCAAATACGATTAAGTAGGTCAGCATATTCAAAAGTCCTTGGAGGTGGAAAGGATGAATGGAAAAGGAAACGCCCAATACTGGAGTTGCTTAAGCCTCATTTCCTTAGATAAAGAGATCAAAAGATTATTGTGGGCACTGTGATCTAGATAACCCTCATCATGCGATCTCTCCTTCTCAGTTCACTATCTACTACTTTTACCAGCAATAATTTTGCATTTTATTCCCAAGCATTAGTATGTTGAGGAATACTGGACTAAAAACTTATGCGTGCCTTTGCTTGAAATTTTTCAATCTGTTTACAGTGAATTGCTTACCTCTATAACCTAGCTAGCTTTTAATCTATTTAGTATCTGCAACATAGATTTTGTACAGTAATAGTTTTCGGTCAGAAAGGTCTGCTGCCTTTATTACATTTGACAATGCATTTTTGGGACATTTACTACACGTGCTGGTCTGATGGTTTTACTACACATTGCTATGTTGGCCGACAGTTACACATTTCGTCAAACTGATGTGTCATCTCAATTCTGCTAAATGTTCCAACTTTTTTTGAAATGCTGCACGGGCAGATGAGCGTCAACTGCTGGTGTTCCTGCTGCTTTTGTCTTGGATGTTAAACAAACGCAGCATTTAACTCTGCTTATTCGGCACAAACGCTGCAAAAAGTTGGGCGCAGGTTTGCCGCTGCAGCCCAGTTTGGGACATGTCGTACGTCTCCCCTCAGGAACACCAGCTCACCTGCAGACACCCTCGTTATTCCTCACGCTGGCGTCTCCGCAGTTTATTTGGGTGAAGCGAGTTTTCCTTACTTCATGTAAGCACACAATGCAGTTTTTAATTCCTTCCGACTTAATTACAAGCATAAAAACCGCTGTGCCCCCGGCGTGCCAAGTTACCCGGCAGGCACGGAGACCCGCTACCCGGGGACAGCGGCCGTGCCCTGGGCACAGCCCGGGAGCCCGCGGGCCCCGGGAGCCGCTCCCGCAGCTCTGGCCAGCCTCCCCCACCCACATTTTGCGGGCCTGGCCTCCGAGTGCTGCTCGCCACACGCACAACCGCGCAGCGGCCGCGCTAGGGCCAGGCGGCCGCCAGCTGCCCCCGCCGCTGCGGAGAAGAGCCCCCCGCAGGCCCGCAGCCCCCCGCAGGCCCGCTCCCCGCCGCAGGCCCACAGCCCCCCACAGGCCCACAGCCCGCCGCAGGCCCACAGCCCCCCACAGGCCCACAGCCCGCCGCAGGCCCGCTCCCCGCCGCAGGCCCACAGCCCCCCGCAGGCCCACAGCCCCCCGCAGGCCCGCTCCCCGCCGCAGGCCCACAGCCCCCCGCAGGCCCGCTCCCCGCCACAGGCCCGCTCCCCGCCGCAGGCCCGCTCCCCCCCGCAGGCCCACAGCCCCCCGCAGGCCCGCCCCCCGCCACAGGCCCACAGCCCCCCGCAGGCCCGCTCCCCGCCGCAGGCCCGCTCCCCCCCGCAGGCCCGCTCCCCGCCACAGGCCCACAGCCCCCCGCAGGCCCACTCCCCGCCGCGCCAGCAGCGCAGCGCGGCCCGGCCCGGCCCGGCCCGACCCCGCGGGAAGGGGGCGGGGCGAACTGCGCCTGCGCACAGCCGCGGGCCGGGCGGCGGCGCTGGCGGGGCGGCCGCGGTCACGTGGGGCCGGGGCCGGCGGGGCGCTCTCCGCGGCGCGCCGCGCATGCGCGGGGCGGATGTTAGCGCCGCCGTTAGCGCCGCCAGCGCCGGGGCTCTATGGGGAGAACATGGCTCCTTTCCCTGAGGAGGTGGACGTCTTCTCGGCTCCGCACTGGCGGATGAAGCAGCTCGTGGGGCTCTACTGCGACAAGGTAGCGGGTGGGGGCGGCCTCTGCCCCGCTCCCCTGGGGCGGGCGGGAGGGAGGATTTCGGGAGTGCGCAGCTGTCAGCGCCCCGCCGCCCCGGCCCCGGCGGCAACTTCTCGCCGCTGCTGCGGGGCTCCCGGGCGCTCCGGCCCTTCCGCTGCGGGGCTGCTGGTGCCGCCTTCGCCGCCGCGCCCCACGCCCCGCTCGGCCCCCGGAGGGCCGGCCCGGGGCTCCCTCGCTTCCCGCGCCCCGGCGGCTCTGCCGCGCCGGCCGCCGGCGGGGGGGTCCCGCTCCGCTCCGCTGCCTGGCGGGGGCCGCCCCTTCCCGCCGCCTTGCCTCTCGCCGGGCCGCGGGGCGCCGGCCCTCGCCCCCGTGGAGCTCCTGCCCCAGGGGCGGGGAGCGGGCGCCGGGGCCGGCCGCGGCGGAGCAGCCACCGGCGTTACGGCGCGGGGCTGCCAGTGGGTGCCCCCGGGCCCCGGCGGGGCCGTGGTGCTGCGGGGGGCAGCGGCAGCGAGCCCCCTCGCTTCTCGTTAATTAGCCGGCGGCAGGCGAGGCAGCGGGGCTGCCCGCACTGCGAGCGGCTGGGTGCGCGTCTGCACGTGGGGCGTGTAGTCGGCGAGTAGCTTGAAGACACCCTTGGTAGGCTCTTGTTTTAATTATTTTAAATAGTCTGACTCGTGGACAAAAGTAATTTTTATTTTTCCATCAGAGCAGTTAGTAATCAAGGCTGATGCGTCACCCGAAAGGCAAACGTTGCTGCAGCAGCTGCGAGGGTAACGGAAGGGTTTTAGGCAAATACTTCAGAGCCAGCACTTGCACTGAGAGAAGTAGTGCCTCCCATCTCTGGGCATAAATGGCTGTTTGGAGAACCAGGTTGGCTCCAAGACGTTTAAAAGGAGGATGGAGTTACATGAGAGACAGTATAATAGCTTACTGCTGCCAGCAGGATGGGGGAGTTCTCCCTCCCTTCCCCTGTTGTCCACATGCCACCTTGCACTGCTCTGGGGCTCACCCTTCGCGTGAGCATGTTCAGTTTGCTCATCAGGTAAAGAAAACGCGAGTTGTTTTTTGCTGGGTTAGCTAACTGCACAGCCTGAGCAGAGGGTCTGGGGGGAGGAGAGGTGAGACCTTGCGTAATTTCGCTTTGCCTTTTATCTGTGAGCTTGTTTGCAGTTAACTCTATTTTTAATCTGTGGCGGCGTGAAAACTTGTGACATCTTAACAGAGTGGATTTTACATGAAGGGAAGGAAACACCTGGGACTCTTCTCCCCCTGGCCCCCAGCAGCAGTATTAGCGTCTTGTTGACAGCAACTGAACAGGTTTTGTTTGAACCTCCAGATACTGTAGTCATTTGGGTTTTGTTGCCACAGAGGCATTTCTGTCACTTTTATTGAGTCGCCCACAAAGTTTTCAACAAATTTACCGTGGCTTGATAAAAGTAAAACTGCCTGGGCAGGAATGGTTGGTTTTCTTAAATATTGGCAAATTTGATTAAAACTACCCAGTTAGCAATGAACATAATCTCTCATTTTCTAAAAACTTTTATACAGGAGTTTTCTTCAAAAGAAAAAAGAAGCAAGCAGTGCAAGCATGAATGAATGGTGCTTTTTTTTAAAGTATTCAATCTTGCATCCTTTAACCCTGTTTCAGAAGTTGGAGGCTGTGTCTGGCCTGTGACCTTTGTATTGGAGTAACAGTAGTTTTGCATCAGGAAAAACTGAACTGTGTTTGATTTTCCTTCTTGTGTGGTTGAGATGCTGTAGTTAGATAAGACTGTAGTTCTGCTTACATGGCAATTATAATCTGTAAAGCCATGCTCTTTATAAACTTAGTTCGTTCTTGAGGGGCCTGTAATTTTGTGACTTGCATGTTACCTCCTGTTCCTCATGCTCCCTGTACACTGTAATATAGTCGCTGTTAGCGGCTGAATTTAGTAAATTCCACCAAATGTTAGCGAGGGTGAAATGGGCGCATCTGTGCTTTGCATTTCAGGGGAACAACTATGATGTTACTGATGGGTAAAGTATGTAGGTACTTAAATAATCCTTTAGGGCAGAGAGACACAGTTTGTGTTCTTCCAGAACTTAATGTGAGACAGAACAGTGAATGAGACATTTAAGATGTTTGGTGCATTAGGAAAGTTATCCTACTTCTTTTTTTAAACTGTTGCTAGCAGAGATCTCGCCATACATTTGCTGCATTCTTAAATGGCATTTTTACCTGCATTGTACACAGTGCCCTGGACTTGGATAGTAAGGATAACTAATATTCTGATTAGTGAGGAAACCCACAAAGTTGTCAAATCTGTTGCCTAATCTGATGACAAGTAGATTCTTTAAGTCCTCAGAGGATGCACCCCCCTGTAGGTAGTGGAGTGCTACAGCAGACACTCTTCATAGTTAAAATGCTTTCCCTAATGCCTGACGTCATCTTTGCTACAAATAGAGCAGATTCTGTTTTCCTATCTCTAGTGAACCGTTCGCCGTGATTTGCAAATTGTAGCCCTGTCCTCCATCTTAGTTATCTGTTTTCTGGCCTAAGCAAACTGATGCATTCTACTTCACCGTATGGGTCACGCTTTCCGTACACCAGTGTACGTGTTGCTTTTGTCAAGACTAAGCTGCCGTTCTGTAACAGTTTAAGCTATCTGACTGCTGCTGTTACGACTGCGTGCCTTTCTTGCTCCCATCAGCACTTGAAGTGACTCACAAAGGCTCTAAGCTGGCAGAAAACATTTTTTTTTTTTTTTTTTCTGAAGCAGGGTAGTTCTGCTGTTGATGTAGTGCTGCCAGCAAGCACTGGTCAGATGAGTACTGAAGCCAATGCGAGGCAGAGGGTGGGACCGTGACAGCCAGCAACTACATTGGCTTAAGCTACTGTGAAACCTCAGCCTAATTATGTCTATGTTTTCCTGAAATCTGTTGTGCAAAATGGGACACTGCTGGTGTTGAGTAGAGCAGATGTGTTTTGGATGTGTTATTCTGCAAGCTCTATATTTTTATTTTTTGTTTTTTAAACAGCAGCATGCTCGCTTTGTGGTTCTCTGTAAATCCCATGCTTCTCTGAGGACTGATATTCAAATTTGCTTTCATATTTTGTCATTAGACTTCTACCCTGTATGTGGAAGTATGCACTTGTCCAAGCCAGCGTGTCGGTGTCCACTAGAGACCGTTTCTGTTGTCGCATTATGATCTTGTGTTTCCTGCACTCGAGAATGCGCCACTCCTGTTTTACCAGCTTTCCTGCTTTCCCAGCTGTGGCTGAAAGTATCGTATCTATCATGAGGCAGCACAGGTTTCAACTGATCGTGTACTGAAAATCCCCAGCCGCTGTTTGGCTGGAAGCGCTGGTAGCTATGGCTGGAGAGCACTGTTCGCAAGTGCGTGAGCTACCCTGTGATTTCGTGTAGACTGTATTAGTTTGCTGTAAGGCATGGTTTCTCTAAGGTTTTTTTAATACTGTTTTGATCTGTAACGTGTCGTCTTCCTCTTAACTAGTTTTGTTTTCTTATAGAAAGGAAATCAGATATTCCCCCCCCCCCCCCCCCCCCCCCAAACAAATCTGTGCTGGCCGATTGTTACTTCATTAGCTTCAAGATCAGGGCTATTCAAGCAGCAGACTCTGGTCTAGCTACACACTGAGATTAAATTTTGTCTGGGCCTTCCCCAGAGACAAGACACCTTGTATGGGATTTAAAACTCCCTGCTCTCTTGTGGAGTTACTGCAGCTGAAGAGTATGTTTTCAAACCTTTGTGTTATAGAATTACCCAGCAAGTTTAGGCTGCTTTAGGAAAAGGAATAGGAAAAATAGTTACGCTCTAAATGCTGTAATGCAGTTATCGGTGATTGATGACTTGTTCTCATGTCTTTCTCCCTCTCAAAACTAGCGTGAGACTTCTTACTGTGCCTGAGTGGATCGAACAGCTAGCTGCTGCTGGAAGGGTTAATTTTGGATTATATCCTCTGTGCTTGTCTGCCCCCTTGAAGAGCAGCTAGTTCATCCAGTGAAGTGAAAGGTGAATCAGTAAAACTGGCTCGCTAAGAGGTCAAACAAGCTCTAGAACCAGATTGATGGTATGGGATGAGGGAACAGGACTAACCATTGCAGAAGTAAACAGCTGCTTTAATGGCTCAGCTGTATTGTGAAATCTTTGGGTGTTTGATCAAACACATCTAAGGTCCTTCTTCTGTTTGCCTGACTTCAGTCTTCTGTGATCTCATCTTTCTACAAAAGATCTCTGCAGTTATTTCTCATGGTTCAGTAATTACTTTGGCTAGTTCTTCCAGGAAATTTGGATCAATTTTGTCATGTTCTGCTGACTTGAATGTATTGAACTTGTATAAATATTTAACTAGTATTTTTCTTTTCTAACCTATGCTTCTGACTCCTTGTTAAAAATTAATTGCCATAAATATTTTTCCTAATTAACTTCCTTATGAAGACTTCAGCAAAGACGACATTTAATTTTTCTGTTGTCATCTCTGCCTTTACTGATAAATAGTTGACTTAAAGTATCCTTTTTATTCCCTTATCCAAGTATATATAGATTTTTTGCTGTTTTTCTGTGTCCTCTGTTCTCCTTGTTTAAAATCTAAATGCTGTTCTGTTCCACTTACCTGCAGTGGTAAGTTCCTGGTTATTTTTGTAGGATTCTTTTCAAAAATTCATATAGCTAAAAAGTTCCTCTCTTTGTTTCCTAATAATGGTTTCTTTTGATAACTCACATTTCTTTAACCTTTGTGTCTATTTCAGTAGCCGCCTATTGCGCTTCAGTTGTTTCTCTTCCCTGCAAGCTTTGGCCACCGCTGAAGAGAATGAATTGTTTTCATGTGTTAAGTTTGTGATGTTCTTACAATCAGGATATTGCAGATGAACCATTTTAGGAGTGAAAAATACTCCTGAATTAAGTTGAATTGACGTTGTAAAGCACTGGGCAGGGAATTAGATGACCACATTATGGTTACGCTTTTTGTGGCAGCAAGTGGGACTGAAGTATGAAAAATTAGACAAGTTAAGTCTTTTTCTGTTTCTAACAACAAACGGTAAAGCTTTCATTCTACTTTTGAAATCCCTCTTCAGTATTTTGGTACGCTGCCATTCATTTTCCACTGCTGCTTCAAATATGTGTGTGTTGATTTAGAAATTCATAGGATTTGGTTATTGCCAGTTAACATTATGTAGCATTGAGCACTTGCCTTCGCCTACGTTCAGAGTGAATAAACAGCTACTTAGGATGCTTAGTGTTAGTAAGACTGCAAATGATGGGCTACACTATCATTACAGGCAGTAGATGGAAGGAAATTCCTTCCTTCTTGATGGAAGGAAATTAAACCTCCTCGTTAGCATCCAGAGATAGGTGATCAATTTGCTGTCCATGCCTCTGACTATTTCATCAGAGACTCTACCAGTTGTCTTTACATCTTAGCTTCTGGATGCTGAATAGTTCAGTAACTTCTTGCTATACCTATTGGGAAATAAAAGCTTTGAATTAATTTCTCATGCAGAAGAATATTTTGAAGATGAATCTGGAAGTGACAATGTGTTTTAAATATCTACATTTTAAAGCAAATGCATTTTAAATAAAGTGCCAAAGGGGGTCTGAAATGGGGGACAACGGTGACAAAACATGTTTGGATTTTAAGTGAGATTCTTCAGACCTGCATAGCAATTTTGCTCCTTTTTTTTCAGGACACTTTTAGCTCTTGTTGCCACCTCAAACCTTCTCTCCATTTCTTTTTTTTTTTTATGTCTAGCAAAACACCTATATTTTTCTTACTGTCAAGAAGCTTCACCCTTTTGTCTCTCTTTTTTGCCTTCAGAAGAAAAACATGAGGGTATTTTCTTATGCCAGACAAGTAGCAGAGTTTTTTCCAAGCAATTGCTTAGCACCTATTTTTGCCCTTGAGTTGTAGGAAAAAAAGTTTTCTGTTCACCCTTTGCATGTTGCTCTGATCTTTTGTCCTCTCTTCCATCCTGCTCTGGAGAGCAGTAATAACCCACCTTTGCCCTTCTTTACTTTAAGCAACAATTTATTCTCTCCTACTCTGTGGCACAAAAAAAAAAGAGAAACTGATGCCTTCTAAAAAGCTGGAGACTGTAATTAGTGTGTATCCGTGTTCATACAGGTTTTATGCAGCTATCCTAGGATGTGCTTTAACTGATTAAATAGAATGTAAGTTGTAATTCTTGAGAGACTTGGCTTTTTATTTGTTTTGTCAGTTAGTGCCCAAGCTGGATGAAGCTGGAGTGGTGAATTTTTCCAGTGCCCACTTTTGATTGTGTTAGGAAATGGCAAGGAGACTGGTGCAGAGGGTCAAAGGCATTTTTGCTATGTTTGTAGTTTGTGAATTACTGCAGTGGGAGAGCAGAGAGGAGCTTGAGGCTGCTGTTATTTCACTCTTGGGACTTCAGATAACTCCTGACAGAAGGCAGAAAGGCCAGGTCTTAGCAGGAACCTATCTGTGTGAGGATATGAGACAGGAAAGAAGTCTTCTATGGTATCTAGAATGAGTATGAGAAACGCCGTGACACAGACACCTAAATCACAGCACCATTGCAAGTGTTTGTCATGCTTTCGTTTGAGGCCCTTGTATTTCATATCCTTGCTAGATTTCTCTTTAATGTTTTATTGAGGTCATCTCTGCAGACCTGGTGACAGCCTGTGTCCCTTCATCCTGGTAGACTTCTGCTTGTGGAAGGCACATGGTGGAGGAGGCTCAGCTGATTTTACCAGTGCTTCCCGAGCTGTGCTTTCTGCTACGGTCCCCAGGGAGGTCTGACACTCATAGCAACTGCATCACTGAAAATCTTTGTGCAGTCAGTCCCGTATTGTTATTTATGTCTCTTTGTGAAAAGCCCTCCATGATTCAGAAGCTGATCTACAGGTGTTCACTGGACAAAATTGATGTGTATGTTGTGTAAGAGAGTGGTATGGAATTCCCAATAAAAATGGAAGTACAGCATTTTGTTTCCACCTCTCCTGTGCTCTTATGCATGGCATTTGTCAGCTTGATCTTAGCCATTCAAAGTACAGAGTATGAAATTTTGCCTGCCCTGTTGCCTGTGCTCGTTGAAAACCAAAATAATTCTGTGTACCTTAATCTTTGAGTTAATATAGTGTTTGTTGTTCAGGTTTGTTTTTTCTTTTTGAAAGGCTCTTGGAAGATTTTAGTTAAGCTGCAAAACAACTGATAAGATTACATAGAGGACAGGATTATACAGAGATGATGACAGACGGGCATTTGAAAGTTTTGGATTTCTTGTTGAGTTCTGCCGGATCCTGTCCTGCCTGCCTTACTAATTACTATTATTTTGGGTTGACCCACAGCCAAGAAGAGCACCCAGGGTAGAAAACCTGTATTACTCCTCTGACTTAAGGCTTCATACATCTGAACTGGAGCATGAAGTAATTTAGCTGATTCTCTTACTGTTTATCTCCTATACCTCTACATAAAGATAAGCCAAGGAGCAGATGACAGTGAGAGGACAGTCATCATTTTTGCTAGGCTATCTCGACACTATAGCTCTTCCTTGGGGACAGTATAAACTGAGCTTCTTGTTCTGGATTCCTAGGTAAGATGTGGCATGTAACTGGGTGTCAGTGCAGGCTGTCTGTCAGACTAGCTCACTGGCCAGGTGAGAAATGAACCCACTAAAAAGGCACAACTTCTTACTGGATCAGTACACTCAACGGGTTTGTCTTGCAGCTGTGTAATTGCTGGGGCACATTCCAGGGAAGTGGTAGGAATGCACAGCTGGAAGCAGGGGCAGGGCTACTGCTTCTGGGTGTTTTCCTCCTCCACCCCCAACCCCTAATTTACAGCAGATTAAGTATAACATGAAACCACATGCTCTTGGTGTTGACACAGGCACACCTTGTTATGGTCTTTGTCCCTCCATTTTCTTGCTCATAAAATTGAGATAATATCTGCAGAGTCCAAGTTCCTGTCCTTTAGTGCTATTGCAAATGTGAAGTGATAATACCTAAAAATGTAAGAGTGAAAAGTTGTAGCTGACTAGTGATGCCATGCTGCTTTTTTTTTTGTTTGTTTGTTTTCCTGGTGCTATTCTAGTCTGAAAATGTTAGGTTTTCTTTTTAATCAAAGTGGTCTGCCAGCTCCATAATGAAAAAGATTCTATTATTTTTTGTTAATGAGTTTTAAATCTGCCGCGGTAACTAGTGGTAGAAATCTAGTCTGCATTGATCATCAGAAATGCTCTATCTTTATTTCACCTCCAGTAGCAATCAGCTGCTTGTATAGGTCTTAATGAGCAGAGTGGTTACATGTGGAAAGCAGAATATATAGGAATGACCTATTGAAAATGTTACTTGTGATGATCCATGAAAAGGAAGAAAAATTGCCTTTTTTTTTTTTAGATCCCAGATTGAATTTTTAGGGTTAGTGCTTGTTCGCAAGTTATATATGCTGATGGGGAGACCCTTCATTTGAAATAAAGCAGTTTCTGAATTTGTAGCCACTTTTGACTTTAGCCTCGAGTAACTATTCCATTTTAAATTTGTGAAATTTTGGTCAAAGTAGAAAAATTACTTTTCTCTTTCCTGTTCTCTTTCCTTACGTTTTTGTTGTTTTCCAGCTTGTAGTTGGGAGTAAAGAGATACTTGTAACTGGGAAAGTTAGCAGACAGCATAGACTCTGCTTACTGCTGTGCTAGTGTGATAAAATAGTGTACTTCTTTTTCTTTATTCCTGTTTGCTACTTTCTCCTTGCCAATTAATAGTATGCTTGGATATTTTTAAGGAAGATGCAAGCCTTTTCCACTCGTTAAATGTATTTTTGGCATAGATAGTATGAAATAACTGTTTCAATTTACTCACTGTAAACTAACATTTCTGGAAAATTAATTTTCTTCTCCTTCTAGGAAGACATTTTTCCATATTGGCATGCATGTAAAAACACTTCCAGAAACCAAGTAATACTGTGTTTTGTTTGGTGATTTAATTAGCTGTCTTGAGCTTTCTTATTTATTCACAACATTTTGGATAGAAATATCTGTCTTCATCTGACAGAAAGTTTCATTTTTTAAAAGAAAGCAGTAAAGCCACAAAGGAGATGCAAGAGTTGAATGTAGAATTACCTTCAGTTGAACGTCACGAACACAAAGCACTGTATAAATAGCAATTATTGTTAATCTTGCTGGTATTGTCATCTTGCTCTTGAAGCACAAAAATGAAATAATTGCTTAAAGTAAGGAAAGGTGTTTGCTACATCTCTGTACATTCATTCGTCTTGACCGTGTTAATGGCACTGTTGTAGTCCAGTGGAGTTGGGCACTGACCAAAAGCTGGCGTATGATTGTCTGAGCTACAAGGATTTTTTCCAAGCATAGCTATTCTTTAATTCCATAATTTGAGGTTTTAAAAAAGATGTCCATCAAGTGATTTCTTAATTCAGAGTTACTCTTTTTTCCTGCAAAGGAAGGATGGAATTACCTGATCTTGAATCAATGCCAAAAAACTTCCAACATCTACTTCTTAATAATCCTAATACTAGTTTGCATATTGTTTTCAACCCTCATGAAAACCCAATATTTCTGATTTTTGTCTTGATTTTTAATACTGTATACTGCAAAACCCCTAAACCGACCAGTTAAGTATGAAGAACTTCAGAGAACAGCAGTCTTAGGTTAGCATAACTATCCCTTGTCATGCTGTTACTTGGAATAGGTTTGGTACATTTTGTGACCTTGTGTTTTACTTCACGGCTGGCACTACAGTGGCCCTTGGATTATTGATGTGCCTTTCCCAGTTTACATGAAATAAAGTTGATGTGTGGTGTGGTGTGTGGTTTTTTTCTTTTTAAGGGTTTAATAAATAATACCAAGTTTAACAGCTCCTGGCTACTTCTAGAACATGCCTGCATCAGCCAAAGGTCTGTGAAGTGTTTCAGACAGAATTTGCAATGCTGTGGACTGACTGTTGTTTGGCCTGTTACTCAGGCTATTTGGATTATGTAGAATTCTTAAGTTTCATGAGGCTTCAGGAGGCACCATGACTGTTTCTCTTCTGGTGCTGCTCCTCAATTCCAGTTTGCATTCCAAACACAAAAACAGTTGTACTGTAACTTACAATTGTTTAAATCTAATATCTTCAAAAGTCCAGAAAGCTCCCAGGTATCTCTAACACCTGTGGCTGTGATAATCGGTTTAGTGTGCTGTGTTTTAAGCCTGCTCAGGGATCACACATGCACTGTGCTTTGTATTTTTGACCAGTCAGCAAATATTCTTAATACAGCCCTCCTGCCGTTCTCTTGGGATTCTCCATCTGAGTTTGGGGGGCGGTGGTTTTCTTTTTGCACTACTAAACTCCTGCACTAGTTTTCCTTGTGTAGAGCTGGTAAAAAGTGGACCTCGGAGCATAGCAGCTACTGTCTGTTAATAGTCTTGGTCCCCCATCGTAAGATTTCATCAGTCCTGGTAATGAAATTACAGATCTGACCAAGTGACTTTGTTGCTAGGCTACCTGTCCTCTGAAAAACCAGTTTTCCTCAGCTTCGGCTGACCTTTTTAATGTACCAATTGCTGATTCAAGTACAGTCATTAAATTGCAATATCCTCTCCATAGTTCCTAATCTCCTGGATATCTGCTGGAAGGCTTAGTAGCAGACATGAATATGCAAGCATTTCATGTTACAGTGGCGTTTATAACAATACATTTATAACAGGAATTCCTAAATTGGATGCACCAATGGATTCTTTATATATATATATATATTTTATAAATATTCAGGTTTGTGGATGATAATAGGTAGATTCAACAGAAGTTTGAGTCCTGAAAAGATTTTGAGTCAGGAGGATGAGTAGATGCTGTTTTGTATCAGAAGTAATTTCGTGTGGGTTTGTGGTTTGGTGTTTTTTTTTTTTTTAACCTAACAGCAAAATACAATAGTTTTGTCTAACCTTCCTGTTACACACTTCAGCAGCCTTGTTTACGTTTCTACGTCAATCAGAATGCCAAGCATTTGGGAGCAAACGGGATTCTTGGGGAGAAAAGGGTCTTTGGGGACTGACTTCAGGTGTTGTAGATCCTTATGGGTAGAATGAACGATTTTGAGACAGTCCTTGATCAAGAGAAATGCTACATTAGAAAGCAAACTTCACCATTATTGAGGTCTGAATCAGAAATGGCTGGAGGTGAGGGGGCTATCCTGAAGATGTATTTCTGCACCCATCTCCCGTGCTTGTTCAGGCTTCTGCTTTTTGGTGTGGAAAGTGTAGCCTGTAGCTTCATCTAGTACCACTGCTCTGTGTATTGCATTCTCTGAGCTTAGCATAGGATAGAAATGGTCGTCTGAGCCAAGATCTTTTCCCGTTTGTGATATGTGCATAACAGTGCATCACAAACACACAATTTTTTTTCTGACCAGTCAGTAGTTGGTCTAAAAGATCCTGGGGAGGAAAAACCCTTACCTTTGCCTCATTTTCTGTCTCCGCTGAGGCTAAGTAAACGTGTTTTTCCATAGTGGCAGTCATTTTGCTCGTATGTAGAGCACGTAATGTACAGTAGGCACAGCTGAGTTGGAGTTGCATAAGCACTTGGCAGATGTCCAGCGTGTTTTGGTTGCATTGCTGGTGGTTGTCAGGAAGTGGCAATGCCGTGTCAGAATAAATAAGTGCGTTTGGGTTTTTTTTTAAACCATAGAAGTTTTCGGTATCTCAATTTATGGTTATTTTTGATGTATGTAAGTATTACATATGAACATGTAAGTCTCAGATTCCCACTTCTAGTAAACCCCTTAGATACCAGAATCTTTGTAAATTAAAACACTTATGAATAGTTTAGTAGCTTGTTTTCGGAATTAAATTAAAATATTTCTATTTTTAGAATGTTTGCTCTTGTATATTGCTGTAGGCTATGATTCTTGAAGCTGCACGTTTAAATAAAACATAAGAATGGAAAAAATTCTGGTTTTCTACATTCACCAAAGGAAAATGCAGTTTTAAAACATATTGTTACTAGTGGTGACTGTACGCATGTAAAAATGGCACATTACCTAGAACTTTGTGCTGTCTTGATTTGTTGGTTCTTGGTCTATTGGAAACCTTTTCCAATAGCTAGTATAGTTTGTATTCACTTGGTAGGACTCGGCGTTCCTTGTGGATAATACATCCCTAAAGGTAGGCTCAGGGGCCTGTGATAATGGCTTCTTAGGAAGGACTAAAATGCAGATCTGGGAAAGTGGCTAAGCCTTTCAGTTACCTGCCGGGCTGGTGTGATTGCATTGATTTCTACCAGGAAATCTTTCTACATTTGTTTATCTCAAGGTTTCACAACATGGGTTTATGTTCCTTAAAAACAACTTTGATCTTACCGGCTTCTTAAAGCTAATGCTATAACCACGTTGTTCTCTCAAGGATGATCTTCCTTTAACAGTTTATGGTACTACTTTGCTGTTTTCTTAAGCTCTGTTCATTCACATGGAGTGAGACAGTTGCCTTCAGAATTTGTGTGATTGAATGTAACACACCTTGGTTTACAATGTGCGTTATTGCATGTATTACGCTTTGTTAAACTTTTGTAGTTATCATCAGTTCCTTGTAATACTTCTAAAATCCGTAGCTTCATTTTTTTTTTCTTCAGAGCCTGTGATGGGAAATGCAGTTACATAGTTGCTGCTGGAAATGGGAGAATTGTGCAATTAAATCCCTTAGTTTACTTAAACCTCATTCGGAAAGCACAATACTGTTGTAAACCTGTTCTGTTAACTTACTTTCTGGAGTTAACAGAACTCAGGTGTGAATGGCTTACTGTTGTAATGAACTGTAAGAGGAAACATACATGAAATAACCATGCATAATGAGTTTTTGAAAGTTTTAAAACAAGTTTGAGGGTTTTTATATATAATTTGTGTCAGTTCCTGTGAACAAACAAAAATCAAATGGCAAGTCAGTCATGAAGGTTAAAATAATAATGAATTCTAGGAATAATTTCAAAAGTCATAATAATAGGGATATTATATAAATGTTTGTTAATCTGTAGTATTCAAATGCCAATATTAATTCTGCCCACTTCTGGAAGCAGTTGTATTAAATTATATTTTAATGTACCAATTAGATAAATTACAGGAAAGTTACTATTCAAATAGAAGACTAGTTTGTGTATTCCTATCTATGCACTTGAATCTCTGACTTTTATCTGTTGCACTTGAAGACTGGAATTAAAAGCATTCATTACTCTAATTTTTGATGTCTATGAAGTGAGTTGCTCGAATTGCAGACTCAATTTTTATTTTTGCCAGTTTTCTTTATAAAACTGAAGGTTTTCAGCTTTTATAAGTAATGGGAGCAATGAATAACAGGAGCCTAATACCTGTTCTAAGGATCTAACTTGACCTTGACATGATTTTCATTGGGGTTTTTATGAGCTTTTCTTTCTTCTAGCTTTCCAAGACCAACTTCTCCAACAACAATGATTTTCGGGCTCTTCTGCAATCTCTTTATGCCACATTCAAGGAATTTAAAATGCATGAGCAGATTGAGAATGAGTGTATCATTGGTTTACTTCAGCAACGTAGCCGGACAGTGTACAATGTGCACTCGGACAACAAACTGTCAGAGATGCTTAGCCTCTTTGAGAAAGGGTTAAAGAATGTAAAGGTAAGTAGACACTAAGAAGGACTGGTGTCCTAAGGAAGACATGTTGTGATTATGTATTAGTTTGCCTCAACTTTCTTCATATTCTCTACAAAGAAATTAAGGAGGAAGAATAAACATTTGTGGTTTCTTGACACAGTAGTGAAAGCTTTCCAGTCTGAAACACAAATTCTTTTTGCCATTCATCACAGTTACTAAATTTCTAGTAAAAATTCTTTTCAGAGGTGGATTTTGTGACAGAAGTCCTTTGCTGCATAACTGGAGGTGTTTTGGAGAGACAAGAAGTTTGAAATACAAAGACTGCTCTGCTTATTGGTCAAAACAGTTTCTGATGATAGAAATAATGTTTTTTATTAATTTGTTAGGAAACCCCAAGTATCTTTTTTTTTGTGGCATGTAGCATTATATTACTGTCACAAATGGAGATGATTACAGGACTTCAAAACAAAAAAAGCATTGTTTTATTCTGTTAGTGGGTCATGTACCTCCTTCCAGTACAGTAATCTGTTGCTCAGTAATGCTGTTAATGTTCCAGTCCTCAACAAACAATTAATGTTATTTCTCCAGCTGGCTTTTTCACGACTTAAAGTTCTCAAATCCTTCTCCAGTAGAATCCTACTTGAATTCTGCTGTGACTTTCCTCTGGGGTATCCAGCTCAGCTTCCCCTTCCTGCACTCTAAGATAGTCTCCAGTAATAATTTTTCATCCCATATTACATTTCTAGTACACATGGTCCGTATTTTCAGTAAGAAAAATACTAAATACGCAGTTGATTGATTCCATTTTACTATCTAAGGCCGTTTATGAGCTGGGAATGCTGCAAGTAATTTGCCCCCCCACCCCCCCCCCCCACCTCAAAAATTTTAAACCTTAAAATTTCTTTGTTTCCATTAATGAATTGGAAAATGAAGGAAAGTGAAGGAGAGGGGAAATGTCACACTTGACTTTGTGTTATACCTTCTCTGATAGGATGCTCATGTTACTCTGTTACTTGACTGAATTTCCACGCTTTACTTGAAGTGTGGAAAAAACCCCAGATTTCTCTAGCTCTCTTTAGATACGTTAACTGTTTAACTTTTTTGGGGAGTGTGGTTTAATTTAAACATGATGGCTTAAGCTGTAACAGTCAGGGTTTCTTGATTTGTAGAAGTTGGAAAACAAAAACTTACATCATTTACTGTAAGAGCTATGAGGAACTTCAGTATGTTGCAATTACTGGGCAGCCTTCAGAACTAGCTGCTTATTACTGGCACAGAGAACAAGCTAACAAATTGATAGATGAGGTTGGTCTAACTTTTAAATATTAAAGACAGTTACATCTTTATTTAACAGTTCTTTCCATTTCCAGAGTAAATATCTATAGAGCATGTCTTACTATAAATTCTGATTATAATTTGGAAGATAGAATTGTAGAACAACTAATGTCAAATGTATGCAGTTAAAAGTTGAAGTGGAACTGCTGTATCTTAGAATAATTCTTACCCAAAACATGCAAATATTTAGATGAGTCTGTTACTGCTTTGAACTTTGGGTGAGACTGCAGACTGGCAGACTTCAGTCTTTGCTCTAAAATGTGATTCAAGAAGTTAATTCATATCTGATAACAAAATAAATTTGAATCAGGCAGGAAGGGAATACTTTGTTCTGCCTAGTAAGAGGCCAGCAGAGACTGTCAGCTTGTCATGAAACTTTGTAAGTGAACACATTCTTACCATGAAATAGAGCAAATGCACGTATGGGGAAGACATAATGGGCTTTACTTTGAAACACTGGTTTATTTAACAGTTCGACCCTTGAATGAATGGACAAGATTAGATAATAGTTAAATCTTTGCTTTCTTCTCAGAACGAGTATGAACAGCTAAACTATGCGAAACAGCTGAAGGAGAGATTGGAAGCCTTTACAAGGGATTTCCTTCCTCATATGAAAGAGGAAGAGGAGGTAGGTAAAATTCTTCCTCAAATATTATGCTGATCTTCCTTGGGGTGTGGTATGACTGAATAGAGACAAAGAGCTTAGGTTCATTTTTTTTCACATTTCTCTGTTTTTATTACTATGCCAATTTGCATTCAGGGCGGTGGTGTCATTGTTCTGTTCTCTGACTGCGAAGTGACACATGTTGAAATAGTGAATATATTGAAAATTTACGATGAAATTCTGGTCCTTTAAAAAATTGATAACAAGTCCACTGGGGCTCGGATTTGTTTGTAGCTGGTAGTTATTTAAGAGGATGTGTAGCAAAACTGAAAGGAAAAAGAGAAGTCCTGTAAACCAGTCCTTCATGACTCAAACTGACGCTCCCAAACAGCCTCTGACCTATATTTGAAACATAGACTAGTACTGCCAGTCTGATGATTTATGGGTATCCAAAAACTGGGAAGCATCTTCTGGAGAGAGTAAATCTTCCGAAGTCTGTCCAAGAGAAATCTTTTCTTATGTTTTTCTTCCTTGCCACTTTGTGAGTACCTCGATAAGTTATATAGTTCAAGCAACTTTAATCAGTTTTCTGTTGGGGAAAAGTGTTAAACAGCTTGCCTGAGACTATGCAGTGATCCATTGGCAAGCAGAGGGTTGGAACTCAAAACTTTCATGGTCCTGTCCTTGGGTTTACTTAATGTATGACATGTTTTACTTGGAGAGAATTTGAAATAGGAAATTCTGTTTTGGTCGGTCTGTGTAGCATTATCAACTATCGCCATCAGCACCAGACTTTTTTTTTTTTTCCTTTTTCCTTTGCTTTAGGTTTTTCAGCCAATGTTGATGGAATACTTTACTTACGAAGAATTGAAAGATATTAAGAAGAAAGTAATTGCACAGCACTGCTCACAGAAGGAGGCTGCAGAATTCAGAGGTCTTAGTAAGTGGAATCAAGCAGAAGAGCTTCAGAAGGTCTTTAAGTATTCTGTGGATGAGAAGGCAGATCAAGGTGAAGCATCTAAGTAAAGTTAAATAATTTTCAAACTGCAATTTTTATCTAAAAAGCCACACCAGTGACATACCTAAAGTTACATACTGGCAGATAATTTTTTTTTATTTTTTTATTTTTTTTAAATAGGAATTTCTTCAAACCAGTTTTGAAATTTCAGGAACTTTACTGTTTGATAAGGCTTCTTGGCAGGTTGTAATGTAGATAGTACTGTACTGTTCACCTGTTCTCAACCTTCTTCCTCTCCCTTCCCTCCCATGGTAATATTTGATATAATAAACAGGCAGAAATGATAACTTCTAATTTCATACTTCCATTGAAATTATATTTTCTATTTGCAGACCCTGCATTTAATTCTTGGTTTTCAGGACTGCTTTATAAGCTTTTCTGTTGATGGTTTAATAACACAGAATAGTTAGCTAACTGTCAATATTTCAAATTAAAAGTAACTTACCTTCCCCAACTCTACTACCTAACTTCCCTGGGCCTCTCAGGAATCAGAAAGGAGGAAACTGTGTGTGGGGAGTGATGCAAGGGAATGAATCCATGCAGCGTGTGAGTAGGTCAGATGAAACATGCATTCTGAAAGTGGATATTTAATTTGCGTTAATCTGTAACTACCTTTCCTGATGAAACTTAGAATAAATGGGTAACTACTGAAGTGCAGTTCAGGCTTGTTTTATGATTGCTGAAGCAGCTTAAGTTGTCTGTGTTTGCAGTTTTCACTCCTAACTAACAAAGAAGAGTTAATTCCCCTTCTTTGGGGCATCAGTACACCAAAAGTGTGAGACTGATAAGTAGAGCAAGCCCTCAGGAACTGACTTTGTTGTGTTGATAAGATGTGGTGCTCTCATTAGAAAAAAATTGAAAAACTACTTTGTAATCAGCTTTTTTTTTTGGATGAAATTTGACTTCTCTGAACTACTGAACTGGTCATTTTCTGCCCTCCAGGTGAAATCTTCAGAAAAGATCATGGTCCGTGGTGTGAAATACTCTTGAATCTGAACAGATGAATGTGGCAGAAGTAGCCTTATGGCATTACTTGCTGTTAAGTCTAGCTGGAATAGCAGTTTTGGGACAGTAATAATTCTGCAATGGTTGTGTTCTAGACTTCAGGGAGAAGAAAGTACATGTCCTGCATCCATTTTTTAAAAAAATGGAAGAAAATAACACAGCTTACAGTCCTGTGCAGTTTTAACTGCATTTTAGTGTGAAATTCTCTGTAGTTTACCTGCAGCGACTTGCCAGGTATACGAATAAATATATTGATTTATCAAGTGAAACGGTATCTAATTACATTTTTTGAAGTAGCAGTAGATTGTCAGAGGGTGAAGTTCACGTTATGCTCCCTTTTGAAGCTTCTTTGCAGAAAGAAACTGGATCCTTGTTTCACTGTAAAGTCTTATGTACTTTGTGTCCTAACTTTTAAAAATAAATCCCTACTAATTCGTGAAACCTGCTATTTCTAAGGACTCCTGAAAACTATTCTAGAAATATTTTTTTCTCAAGTAAATGGTCCTTAAACAAAGCATTAAAAATTCTCTTAAAACGGCAAAACCGCTAACCAGAGGACTGAATTTGTTATTTTACATAGTTTGCAGCTCTCTTTGTACTACAGTGATAAGGGAGAGCTATTGGAGATGGTTCCTACTGCTGTCCATTGAAGTATTAATTACAGTGGTCAAATTTTAGCCTCTAACCTAATATTTAGTATTACCTTCCAAGCTGGATTGCTTGTCACCATTCAGAAGTTAAAATTAATTGTCTGTGCTAGCAGTTAAGCTAGAAATAAAATGAGACAGCTGCAAAGAGTTAAGCATGAACTTCTTGCTGTGTCCCAGTCAAAAGGTTGAGTGCTTTTACTGAGAGTGGTCCCAGCTGGTAGGTTCTGTGTGCTAGTACTGTTTCCTGGGAATGTGGCAAAGCAGGTATATATATCATCTGTGACATAAGGTATTTTTTTAAAGCATTTCATTTATAGCAGATACTGCTTTCATCTTGCTGTGGTTCAGTAGCAGTAGTTCACTCTCATCCAGGGATTTTTTGGACCCTTGGGGGTCAGGGTTGGAAAAAACTAGCAAGTTGAGAAAATGACAAACAGAAAACTGAGATGATTTTGTTTGTTTGTTTAAGACAGTATTACTGTGAAAGCTTTTTAAAGCCAAAGTGATACCTATTTTTTTCAACTCTTTTGCCAAACAATTGTTTAAAATTTTTTTCAGAAACTATTTTTCTCATTGCCCTAGTCAAAATGTGAGTTCCACTATTATTTAAAGCTGTGAGGCCGTGCTTCACTTAACACACACTTTCTGTATTTCAGAAACCGAAGTAACAGGGCACACCACAAATATTACTAATCTTCCTCCTGAAGTAATGCTGACCATTTTCAGTTACCTTAACCCCCAAGAGTTATGTCAGTGTAGTCAAGTAAGCACTGGATGGTCACAGTTGGCTAAAACTGGATCTCTCTGGAAACATCTTTACCCTGTTCGCTGGGCCAGAGGTAAGTTAAATCTGATTCTTCCTTTGGAAGCATGTCAATTATCAGAATTTCTGAGTCTATAGAAGAGAACGTTTTAGTATAGGCTGTCATGTACAATGAACCTGACAGCTGAGCATGCTTCTGGCAAGGATAGTGCCCCGAAACTTGGTTAAATGTTAAAAATCCCCAAAACATACTTCCCTCTTGTAGAACTAAGAAACTAAAAGCCATCTTGGTTGTAACTTAACGAGGAGCTTTTTTATACAAACTGTTGATTAGTTTTACTGAGGTTTGTTTGCTTGGATGAATGCTAACAAGTATATTCACCAGTACATCATCTTTCTTATGATTTAAGCATCTGTTTTGAGTTATAAATGCTGCTGTTAGACCTGTATCAGTAATATTTTTATTTCATTAGGTTACTAGCTAGAAATAAAATATATATTTTTGTTAGTTCCTGACTAGCGTGTTCTCCTCTGAGAGGTCTGTCTTGTGATTTGGATGTAACTGCAGAATGGAAGTATAAAACAAATGGAGTTCGAACATTTCTTCACAATCTATTCTTACTTTTTATATTCAAACCTCAAAGAAAACTGTGTGAATGTTAGTTTTAGTATTTAGATATATCACTTCAGTAACTTCTACTGCACTAAGGACTAAGTGGTTGGGTTTGTTTTTTTTTAATAACTTCTGTTCCTCAAAATCTCCTGTTAATTAAAATTTCCTATTGAGAAGTATAACCTTTGCAAAAGTACCTGTTCAAATAGACAAAATACTCTGTATTCCATTGAGGCCAGTTACAAGTCATCAGAGTATATTTGTAGCTTTAAATATTTCTATTTGTATTTGTCCATATTTATGTGAGTATTAAACAATCACTGGACTATGGCATTCCAGGCTTTGCAATTGCTGCCATGTCAGTGTAGTTGAGTAAAAAGCAGACCATTTGTGCTGTTTAATAAGCTATACCTTATGTGCCTTTGTAAGATTTTAGGAGAGAAAGCTAACAATATTTAACTTAAATTTTGAGACACATAAAAGCCAAAAATGTCTTTCTTGCCAGACCTTTATGGCTTCTAAAATCTGTACAAGCCAGAGAGGAGTTAAATGACTTCTGGGTCTGAATTAATTTTTTTGGTTGGATAAATCTTACTGAAGATAATAGATTGGTCCCTGAGCTGCAAAAGACTTAGTAGAGAGGAAGGGTTTCAGAGTTTAAACTGTTAAATTTTCATTTTCATCTAAAACCTAGTTGTCTTGAGAATTCAGTGCTATGCCAAAAAAAAGAAAAAAAATTGGCAACTGCTTAAAATGACTTATTCCTAAACCTGGCTTTGGCACAACAGGAGGCTAGTCGCATGATGTACTGTCTATACTACTACAGTTGTTTGTGCAGAAGTGCTCCAAACTGGGTGGAAGCTTCTCAAATAGGATTTACTGCCAGAGGGGGAAAAAAGAACATAAAACTACAGGCTTAGTTCATATTTTAACTTTGTTTTTTTCCTAATACAGAGAGGGCTTCTGAGGCTTTTTCTGTATTATAAAGATGGGTTAAAGAAGATGAGAAATGTTACCAAAACCTTTTGTTTCACAATTGGTTGACTCAATTAGGATTTCATTGTCACTGTACTGCTTGTATAAGAAACCTTGTTCCTTTAGCTGCCCCTCAGCAGGGGTTGCTCTTGCTTTGGAGATAGTAGGATCCCCGACTAGTGAGATAGTAGGGTAAGCTGTTTCTGTTTTAAGCATGTCTGTGCTGAGGGAGGCAGCAGACCTGCTTATACCAAGCCCAGCATTACAATATACCCAAACTAGAAGTAAATTATGCCTGTGCAGTAACCCTCGGGGAGAGGGAGTGCCCTACCAGCTAAAACAGTGGAGCTGTTGCTGTTACTCATGTTCATCCAGATGTTTTAAAAAAAGATTGTCTATTGATTTGAGTCATATGTATGTTATAATCAAGTATTGTATAGCTGGTTTAAGTAGGCTACTTTTGGAACTTGGGTTTCTTGATCCTGGAGTTGTCATGTGCATGGTTAAAACAGGCTAATAAAATATATCCTGGTTGACTGTGAGATTCCAGAGGAAAATGGAAATGTCTTAAACCAAGTGTTATAGTAAGAGTTGATGGTTAATTTATCTACCAGAAAGAAGTTCAGCACCTACACAGTCCAAACATTCCATAGTTGTTCTTGTTATTTTTGCAATCATACTGGGCCCTCCTAAGAAAATAAGGGCAACAGGCATGTCTCGGAATAGCATAATATGCTGTGAGTTCTCTACTGGTACTGAAACTGTTCCAGGAATCTTTTGAAGCTTTAAAATATTGATCAAACAATAATTATGTCAAGGTTCAGTCCAACTTTAGAGATAAATGCAAAATTAATTTATATCTTTAGGTCAGGTCGCAGTATAGTGAGAAGTTATCACTGCTGTTTTCTGCAGTGATGAGAAGTTTGTCTTAATCTCTTTTTCTTCTTTTTTTTTTCTTTTCCTTTCCTTTTTTTTGGGGGGGGGTGTGAGCAGGTGATTGGTATAGTGGTCCTGCGGCAGATCTTGAGACAGAACCTGATGAGGAATGGGTGAAAA
Organism: Pelecanus crispus; assembly: GCF_030463565.1. Lineage (NCBI taxonomy): Eukaryota > Metazoa > Chordata > Aves > Pelecaniformes > Pelecanidae > Pelecanus > Pelecanus crispus. The sequence goes on from NC_134646.1 coordinate 70,362,625, forward strand.
ACAGAAAAGATGAAAGTCGCGCTTTCCAGGAATGGGATGAAGATGCTGACATCGATGAATCGGGTAGGTAAACTCTGATTTTGGTGATTTCCACCCCCCCGCCCCGATGACATAGCTATAAGGAATAAATGTCTAAGATGGAATCTTTTCTGTAAAATCAGTTTAAAATACAGATTTTTTTTTTCCATACTTGATTCCAGTACATTAAAATAATGACAAAGGCAGTAATACTTACGTTCTGTCTAGATTAAATGCTTACTAAGCCAAGTAGACTTATACAGTAAAAAAGGTCTAGCAACTACTTAAGGTTCCTGAAAGGAGTACTTTTTTCCCCTCATCTTCATCTCTTGCTGACTCCCAGCTGGGTGAAAACAAAGGGGAAAGGAGGGTGAGGGGAGGGAGAAGCTGGCAGCTGGTTTTAATAAGCTGAGTTAATTCATCTAGGAGAGAGCAAACATGAGTGCAGGTAGAAGAAGAGTTACGGGGATATGTCTGGAGTTAGGAAGGAGGTAGAAGCTAGGCTTCATCTCTTTAGGAAGTTTGGATGAATCGTCTTGCATCCTAGGCTTAATTTAAAGTTTGTCTTAAGCTGTTATATCACAGGATATGAAATGTTCTGTGCAATTGTATTTCAGTGTATAAAGCAACTTGGTGGAAACGGCTGCCCCAGACAGCCCTGAGCAGTACATAATCTGTAGTAAACATTTTTCTAAGTCCTTTCATGATGATATTCTGTTAAGACTCTTACTGGTTTTACTTGCCATTGGAGTTAAAACTCTTCAGGACTGTCAGAAAAACAAGCAGATAGTTTTTAAAGATGAGGCTTAAGTAGTATGTTGAGCTAGAGTCAGCTAGAAGTTTGATGTAAGGTACTTTCTGAAACTTACGCCTTGCTAAGCTTTCTCTAGTTTCCTGATAAATTGTTTGATCTAAGATGGCAATGTGAATTCCAAATGACTCAAAGCATATTTTAAGGCTTTCTCTTTGGTTTTATTTTGCAGAAGAAGCAGATGAAGATTCACTTGCCATTAATATAGCACAAATGGAAAAACATTTAATTCATGGCTTAATTCATAATGTCCTCCCTCATGTAGGCTCCTCAGTGAAGACATTAGTATTGGCCTACAGTTCTGCAGTGTCTAGCAAAATGGTATGTAATTTGAAACTGGCATTTCATAATTGTGGCTATGCAGCCTCTAATTAATAACTGATGTGTCTGAGTTTAAAACACTCGGGTAGTGAAAATGAGTTGCAACTCAAGAGAATGTTAATTCTGATGTTGTCTCTTGACACTGTGTGCAGCCTTATTGGCTTGTGTCTTTGCTGATTATTTTTATTTCCTTTTCCAGGTTAGACAGATCTTGGAGCTTTGCCCCAACTTGGAATATTTGGATCTCACTCAAACTGATATTTCAGACTCTGTGTTTGAAAGGTTAGATAATTGTTGTTTCTTTTGGGTGGGTGGGGGGGGAATCGAGCATTTTGGGGAGGAAAAACATTCAAACATGTCTTAGTCCATTGCCAGTAAAGAGAGAAATAGAGAAATCACATTCAGGATTCACACATAACTCAGAACTTAACCAGAGTAACAAATCAATGAAATAGCAAGTGAAGCATGTAACTTTGTAAGAGCCATTAAAAATGCTGTGTCTTCACTATTGGATATGTATTACCTATCAATGTGTAGCTATCCATAACAATAATTGTGTTTTTGTTCTAGTATTAACAACTTGAAATTGTCCATAGATTTTGTGGAGTCAGTCAGTTATCGTAGTTCTTGGTCCGATATAGCTGGTAGTGTTTGGAATACTGCTATTTAAGACACTGATCAAATGGTGGGCAAAGCTCTGAGGCTTAGGTGTAGTAACTGTGGATTCCTGAGTTTTACTGATGCCTGCAGAAATTTCATTAATGTCACTGGGATGGTGCATGGATACAGAGCCTGCGCCAATGGGTCTTATTGTGGTACTGAAACTCAGTGGCTGTTTCAGCGTTCAACACTTTCATCATATAGTGCTCCCAAGTTTTAGGTGTTAACAATGCAGAAAATTTTACTAGCATCTGGTAACAACACTCTGCAGCTTATGCAAGAAGTTTTAGTCAAAATAAAAGCCTTCCGGAATTTCTGTGGCTCAGAAATCAATCTTTGTGAGCTTTTGTTGGTCTGTAGTGAAACATTATTTACTGCTCCTCATATATCTATATTTCCAACATCACAGTTTGTAACTCAAAAAATGAGTTTGTCTTGCTGTAAGTATAAGTAATCACTTACGGAAAGTAAATAATAGTTAACATTAACTATGGATAGGTAAAGGTCACTTAAATCAGCTATATACTTCTATAGCTAATAATGTAACAATATTACTGTAGATCAAATTTCTATTTTGGTTGAAAAAGGTAAGGCTGAAGGGGTGAGGTTTCGTTAATACGAAAAAGTCTGTTTTCATTAACATCTCTAATCCTAATCACTTTTATAGAATAATTAATACTGTACACAGAATGTGTTTTGGGAATCCAGCTGTTCTCTCTGAAAGAAATGGGAAATGACAGGAGGATAGATGATCAAAGTACACTGATATTTCAAGATGTATAAACAGCCACACTTGAGAAACTCAAATACTAGAAATTACAACTATTAAAATACTTTGAAGTGCATGTAACATCTCGGAGGCATTTTTTTGGGAGGTGGTGGTGAAATTTGCTAGTTCAGTAAGTTCACTTTTTTCATCCTTCTTAGAAGTTAGCTGTGATGTCTAGTAACTTAGATGGCTCTTGGTAACTGCATTATACACAGCAGAAGCTGCTTTTTGAAATTGTCACATGTATTTGGTGTTTGCAGTCTGATCTATTTAAAAATTTGTTCAATGTATGGCAAATTTGGACTTTTAAGTCTCAGTGGCAAATTTAGACTTAAGTCTCAGTGTATGGAAAAATACAGGTTGTTACTGATTCATGATTCATTTCACATTTCTTTAGACACAATTTTTCTAGGCATATATACAGCACTTGGAGTCTCAAATCTAACCTATCTCTGGGGTATTTTTTTAAATAGTCTATGAATTAATATAAGTATTTTACTTATGAAATGTCCTTTTGTATATTTAGCCTTAACACCTGTTTCTGAACAAAAACTAAAAAAACAAAAACAAACAAACAAAAAACCCCCCCACCAAATCAAAAAAACACCAACCAAACCATTTTTTCCCCTGATTTCAGTTGGTCTTCAGTTGGTTGCTGTCAAAATCTACGCCACCTTGATCTGTCTGGATGTGAAAAAATCACAGATGTGGCTATAGAGAGGATTTCCAGAGCGCTGGGTATCATATCAACTCACCATAACAGAGGTGTTCTGAAAAGCTGCAGAAACAGGAATGCTAAGACTTTGTGGAAAAACAGAGAGATTGCTCTGCAGTCCAACAAGAAGTACAATTGTTTGCATGAAATCAACAATGAAAACCTCATCGAGGGAGGAGATAGTGGGCAGCATTGGACTAAACCTGAGGGCTCAGAAAACTTCAATTCTCCTTATGTGTGGATGCTAGATGCAGATGATTTAGCTGACATTGAAGATGCTGCGGAGTGGAGACACAGGAACGTTGAAGGATTTTGTCTTATGGAACCAACATCCCATATTAATTGTTCTGCATCTTGCTACAGTAGAGACATTTATGGATTAAGGACTAGAGGGTGGCAGCAGCACTGTGCTTCTACTGACTTGATTTACTGCGGTCACTCATTTTGTTGTGCTGGGACAGCACTAAGAACTATTCGAGCACTTCCAGAGTCCTCTGCACTGTGTAAAAAAACAACAAGGACTAAGCAGTCAGAGAAAAAAGACTCTGCGTACTCTGGGAGTGAAAAAACGGATGAAGAGACTGCACGAGTTCTTCAGTTTCTCAGTCTGTCTGGATGCTACCAGATCACAGACCGTGCTCTCAGGTGAGGAGACATTTTTGAGCTATTTTGCTGCAGTATGTTTTTTCTAATTTTATTTGTTGGGTCATTCTGGGGTGAATCTGCCCAGTTTCAGTAGAAACACTTTTATTGAAGAAACTCTGGTAAGTTTTAAGTGGTCTTTGCATCTTAAAATATTTATGGTACTGGACTTGAAAACTTTATCCAGCTTTTCCTTCAGGGATTTAAAAAAACAAAAAAACTGCCCACAAATAAAAAATTTTTAAAATTTAGACATATCCTCTGAAGTCAAGTTTTTTTGAGAATTTATTGTTCTAGGCAGTATTAATGCTTTTAGATTTGATCGTTGGTGATTTCTTGTTAGGAAATTGTGTTGATTCACTGATTTTTTTTTTCTTTTAATTTTTTTTTTAAGTTTTGTTTTTTTCATTACATCTGTCAGTACACTTGAAACTTTATACAACTGGAGTAATATCTCATTTAACCAGTCTGGATAATGACATAATTTATGGACAGGCTGGATTGATGGGCTGAGGCCAATGTATGAGGTTCAACAAGGCCACGTGCCGGGTCCTGCACTTTGGTCACAACAACCCCATGCAACGCTACAGGCTTGGGGAAGAGTGGCTGGAAAGCTGCCTGGCCGAAAAGGACCTGGGGGTGCTGGTTGACAGCCAGCTGAACATGAGCCAGCAGTGTGCCCAGGTGGCCAAGAAGGCCAAGAGCATCCTGGCTTGTATCAGGAATAGTGTGGCCAGCAGGAGCAGGGAGGTGATTGTCCCCCTGTACTCGGCACTGGTGAGGCCGCACCTGGAATACTGTGTCCAGTTTTGGGCCCCTCAATACAAGAAAGACATTGAGGTGCTGGAGCGTGTTCAGAGAAGGGCAACAAAGCTGGTGAAGGGTCTGGAGCACAGGCCTTATGAGGAGTGGCTGAGGGAACTGGGGTTGTTTAGCCTGGAGAAGAGGAGGCTGAGGGGAGACCTTATCGCTCTCTACAACTACCTGAAAGGAGGTTGTAGGGAGGTGGGTGTTGGTCTCTTCTCCCAAGTAGTTAGTGATAGGATGAGACTAAATGGCTTCAAGTTGTGCCAGGGGAGGTTTAGATTGGATATCAGGAGAAATTTCTTCACAGAAGGGGTAGTCAAGCACTGGAACAGGTTGCACAGGGAAGTGGTTGAGTCACCATCCCTGGAGGTATTTGAAAGATTTGTAGAGGTGGTGCTTGGGGACATGGCTTAGTGGTGGACTTGGCAGTGCTAGGCTAACAGTTGGACTTGATGATCTCAGAGGTCTTTTCCAACCTTAATGAGTCTATGATAAGTTTGTATGTGCAGAACATCATGTTAAACATGACTTCATATAACAATGAAAGGAGAAAAAATAGTTGAACATTGAGATGCCTTCAAGAATTACAAAATTTGCTCTGTGTGGTAGTATTTGCCACTGATACTTTGTATTGTGTCAGAAAAATTTAGTTATTACTTCATAATGAAAATTGGATGAGGCTGAAGTACTTGCAGCCACCTGCTCAGGTATGCTGCAGCACTTCGGGCTATTTAAAGCTTCTTGGAGTGGGAAGACTTCATGCCTACCTGTGCTGCATGCTGTAGTGAACTGAGAAATAGCGTGAGGCACTGCTGGCATTGACTTGTCTCTGGAGACTTCATCCCCATTTGATGTTCAGAAGTACCAGCTGTTCAGATCTCTCCTGTAGTGGTTTTTCTGACACTTCCTCTTCCACTCACCAGTGTTAGTCTTGCTCAGAGTAAGCTCCAGATAGCAGTGCTTTGTGTTTGAGCTTGCTGCTGTTCAAGTGGTAGAGTGGAGTGGAACTGCAGAGTTTTCTTTGGTGCTGATTAGGTCATGCGGTGCATAGTTTGCATGTTACCGGTCTGTTTTTTCATGACTCGGTAATCTAAGACCAAAGCGAGATTGGGTCATTGTGTCATGGGAAGGGTTTAGTTGTGGTGCCAGTTTCCCATTGGTGCTTTTTTGGATAAAAGGCAGTATTTAAGAGCTGAGGGCGTGCTGGAACAAGTGCTTCTTGCACTCACCAGAATAGTTTTGAGTCTCTGAGGAGAGAGAATGAAACCTCATAATAGAAACACTTGCCAGTTCATTTCATAGAGAAGTTGTGAACTGATCGCTGGTTTTGTGGTCAACAGTTCTGCCTGCTGACAGGAGAAGGGTGTACAGTGATGCTCTGCATTTTCAGTTATATGTCCTGGCTTGGATCTGTAGCTTGGTGATTCAAGCCTGGTGTGTTTTTTCAGGTGGGTGAGCTTGTTTGTGGTTGAACTTGGGCTGGCTGCTCTGTGAGCTCGCAGAGAAGCAAGCAGCCTAACATGGAGTGATTGCTCAGGTGTGATACATCCACGAGGCTGTTGCATCAGCAGCAAATCTCTCTTGCAGTCAGAGGAAAAATAGAGAATTCCAGCTGAATAATAAGGTGGTGTGTTGGCAGAGAGAGGCTCCACTGTCAGGCCTAGGAAAATAGAAATTCAGACTTCAAAATAGTTTTCACCAAAAAAAATACAAGACACTCAAACTTTTGGAAGCATAATGCACCAAACTTGGGATTGTCATGTTTTCACGGTGGGTTGAGGAGCATACATCATGTTGGAAGAGTTGCCAAAATCAGTGGTGTTTTGGAGAAGAATGTCTTGGTACTTCTTAGAAATACTTGGTCATCTTTGGAGTCATTCATAAACAAGTGATTTACTGTTTAAGTCTGTCAAAAGGAATTGTTAGTTTGTGTCGACATCATTTTTCAGGTCGGTTACGCAGCTTTATAGGGTATGAAACGGCCAGATTTAAAACCACATGGTTTATTAGAGGTGTGGGGTTTTTTTGTTACAAGATGCAGTTAAGTCTGACTTGGTGACGGAGTGGAGTACTTGTCAGCTTAGCGCTGTGCGGACTCTTCAACACCTCTCTTCTGTCTGTTAACAGGGCATTGACGCTGGGAGGAGGACTGCCGCATTTGGAACACCTTAACCTCTCGGGTTGTCTCACTGTAACTGGTGCAGGCCTGCAGGATTTAGTTTCTGCCTGCCCTTCGCTAAACGATGAACACTTTTACTACTGTGACAACATTAACGGTAATGTATTTTTATGAAGATGTGATGCTTTTCTGGACACCGATGTTTGGTTTAAGGACACTTTTTAAAACAAAACGAAAAGAATCACCAAAACCCCACCTTTTTTTTTTTTTTTTTTTCTTGGCTCTGTAGCACTGAGTTTCACAGACTAGTTATGGAATAACAACTGTTAAGTCAGTTTTTCCTTATTTGTTCTTTTGGTTTTTTTTGCTTGACACTAGTAGAGTTATGTATTACCTAGGAAAGCATTTTTAGTCCATGTATCTCATAATTTAGTTTAGCATAAATAATAGGGGCTAGAAAGTAAGTCTCCATATAGCTAATACACGCTTGCCCTTTCCACATCTTCCTTGTAAACTATGTAGTTGTATGTTTTCTTTATGGTCTTAACTGCCGACAGAGGCTTCATTAGATTGGTACCAAAGCAGTGATTTTTAAGAAAGGAATGACATGTGTTTTGCCATGCAAACCTCCCATATTGCAGTAGTTCTATTATAGGATATTTTTGATCCTACCATTACGTGTCCTTATGGAAAATATAATTTAGTTTTTCTGGTTTTGCTTGAGTCAGTAACTTAGGAATGGATCTAAGCTGGGGAAGGATCTGGATAAATGCATAAAATACGTTTATGAAGCAAGTCTTTTCAGTGTTTATCACACTGGAATTCAGTCTGGGTTAGGTCCAGTAAGCATTCATAGTGTTAGAGATGGGAACCATGGTGTGACTTGTATTCCATGTGTGAATTTAAAACAGGTGAGTGCAACAGAAAGGAAGGGAAAAGGAGGATAATAACTGAGTTCATAGCATTAAAAGAGCTAATTGTGTGTAAACCAAAATTATATATATACCAAAATATGGTAGTTCATGGTGTTCAGCTCTGTCGTTTGCATCTGTACTGAGATGCAGCCACAGCAGGTACTGCAAGTAAATCTGTACTGACATTTGGGTTTTCAGTCCACTGACATGGATATAAGATGATGCACTTGGATTGGATCCTAACATTACAAGTGAAAGCATTAAATCATACTTTGCTTCCATAATTTTTGCACTTTGTGCACTTTTTTGACACTGCTGGTTTTTTTTCTTTTGAGATGCTTGCTTTTTGTTACTTCCTTCCATTCTATCCAGACTACAGCTTTTAAAAATCTTCTAGCATTTTGACCTGAAAATTTTAAGGTTCCATTTTTAAAATCCTTCACTACTCTCCTTTCTGCATTGTGTTGAGTTTAAAGATGCCTTCAAAGACCAGTTAAAAGCCTTTTTCCTTTTACATCTGATTCCTTGCTGGTTTTCCTCTGTTTTCACTTCTTTTAGTAATACCAGACTTGATGTTCTGGTTTGTCTTCAGACATTTCTGTTTCTTTCCTTATCCCTAAAATACACTATGTCATCTTAGTATTAGTTTACAAAGCCAGAATCTCTTGTGTGAGTCCACCACCTTAAAGCTTGGCTGTTCTATAAAATTCTCAAGAAATTACTTACATTTAAACAGAATACTTTTTGGAATTATTCTGTAAAGTTGTCCTGATCCTCTTCCTGTTTATTTCCTTCCTTTTACTGCCTGCTGGAAGCTGTGAGCCTATAAGCTTTGCTTGGTTCTGTAAAGCATCATGCATGCCTTTGGATGAACAGTTACTCCTGTAGAGAGAAATCAACAGGAGAGTGAGGCTGTAATGGTCTGACTTCTCACATCTGTTAAGAAACAGTAGCATCACAAAAGTTTGTGTCTGTTTCCTTTAAGAAGGAAGTTGATAAAAACTTACGGGATGTCCTAGCAAAATTCTGAAATGGGAAATAACCTTTTATAACTGAATCTCCTGCAGTTCTATCTGGGTACTGTTCTTTGTATTTTCACTCAGACGTCATTGTGATAGGGCTGTTCAGTGTGAAACTGATGCCTTGTTCCACCCTAGGCAGCAGGATTTCTGTGACATCTTGAACTATTTCTGTATCATTTGGTATTTCTAAAGTAACTGTAGGAAAAGCAATAGCTGTTTCATTTAAATCAATCCATATTTGAAGGTGTTTATGTTTGTTTGCCCATATGTAGAGTGTATTGTTAACTGCTGCACAAAGATTACTGCTCTGTAAGCATGTAGAGAATAATTTAATAATTTTCTTTGCCCACCAGCTTATCAGGGATTGTTTTCGGGGAAGGAGTTATGTTCTGGGATCATGTTGGAAAACACATCAGTCTTGCAGAACAAAAAATGGAGCCAACAGCATGGACTTTAGTCATCTTTGAATAATAAAGATACCACTTTGTCATCTGTTGACATATAAGGGCTTTACTTTCACCTACAGTCTGTTTTCACTTTTTTTTTTTTAATAAACACTGAGCCTAACTGGGACCCTTACACACAGCTTCATTGGATTTTCTTTGTGGAGGGCTTGCTGGATTTGTTTGGTAGGCATGTTTGCAATTTCCAGATTTTCATTGCAAGTGCTGGTCTAACTGTAGCTGCTCTACCATTTTAGTAGGCTAAAACTGAGAAGGTAGAGCAGCTATGGTTAGACTGACGCAGTTGGGTCTGAGTCAGAGACTGCTGTTGCACAGTAGTAATATGATGCAGCTTTCGTGAGCAGAGACCATGCATTTGCATACATTTCCAAATCTATTTGCTGTTTGTTTACTGTTAGTATGACTTCAATTCTTGGTTTGCATACTAATATTTAGGATCTCTACCTATGTTTTGCTCAACACTGGAGACTTGGAGTTAGATAAACAAATCTGTCAGTATACACCCCTTCTAGTTGCTGATTTTGTTCAATGTCTAAAACACATTTGATTGTAAATCACACTGAACTCAGTAAGAAGAGTTTAATGTTTGAGTTGCCTCTTGCCACTTACAAGTTTATACTTCCCCATAGGCTGTTTTGTCCAGCTGTGTTCAATCTCCTTACTGTATGCTCAGTTTTAAAGCCTGGAGTGCTGTCAGCTTCAAGATTAGAGAAATGGGGCTCCCTAATTTCTGCAGCAGTAGCTCCTTGCAGCTTTTAAGTATGATGCTGTTTCTAGAGTTTTTAAATGATGTGGTCCTCAGGTGCTGTAATTAAAGAAATAGGGCATTAATGAAATAAAGTTGTGGTGATTCTGATGATTCACTCTTTTCTTCTGGCATTTAGAAATTCATTGGTCAGTTTGATCTGTCTTCCAGCAATGGAGCCAAGATTTTGGAATTTCTGTTAAGATTTATGGACTCCTGTGTGCAGATTTATACGGGGAATGTGGTGGTGTTAGACTTCAAGAGTTTGGTCTCTCTTTAAGTTCTACAGATAACCAAGGTGCTCTCATAAAGGTCTGCAAGTGTAACTTTACCAAAGGCTGATACAGAGTAGCACTTAATAAACTCAGATTTTAATTTAATATTGCTTTTATATTTTTTTTAAAGCTGATGCTTAATTTGATCAGTTTTTTGGTAATTACCCTGTAATGTATTACTTTTGCTGTGTTACCATCAAATATGGTATGCAGTGTTGATGGAGCCTCTCGCTGGTGATGGCTGTGAAAAAGAACTGTCTTTCCTTCCCTCCTTTGTGTTCCTCCCAGCTCATTCTTACTGCCTTCCTGTGGCCGGGCCGGCATTAGTCTTGGTAAACTCAGTCAAGAACTGGGGTAACTGAAAGCCTTCCCCGTGCCCCCCTTCCTAGATGGGTCAGGGATCCATCTTGCTGTAGACCACATGAATGTTTCTGCTGCCACCGGCAAGAGCTATAACAAGTGGCTAAAGGGACGTGGTGGTGGCAGCCAGTTGTCCTGGCTGGATTGGCTCCTTCACCACGATCTTGGTCTGGGTTGTCCTGTATTCTTGGTGAAATGCCTAACTTCTTTCTAGGAAATTTTGACTTAATTTCTGTTTCACTAGTACATGCAACAAAACGGAGTAATCAAATAGCTGTGCTCCTTTCTTACATTGCAAGACATGTTTATATGTACTTTATTTGAAAACACAGAGCTGTTCATTGTGAGTAAACAGACCTCTGTTCTGGATCACCTGAAGCATCTGAGTAATCAGACATGCATGTAAAGAGCATTACAATAATCCAGTTTTAGAGGTAACTAAACCAATAATGTGGACTGTGGCAGGTTAGATGAGAATCTGATTAACTTTGCTTTCCTAGGTGACCCAGCCCAAAACATGTTAATTTAGGCTCTTCACTGCTAGCGCTCATTAAGGCTTCACAGTCAGTAGAAAGAGAAACCCTTCTGAATCAGCCCCACTGTAAGATCTGAAATGACCGTCTCGCTCACTGGACAGTATAAAAGGAACTGTATGCAGTTACCATATTGCTTAACCTGGTGCATCAGTCAGGTGAGATAAATTGGAGACCTTGTACACAGAGTCCGAAGAAAACAGGAGTGTGTTTTGTCAAGATTAAAGAGGCCATTTGAATTTAAACAGAGATAGTTTGAAAACAAAGTCCAGTCCAAATGAGGTCAGTAGCAAAGACGGGGGAAATTGGAGATTAGGAAGCCAAAAAGGTATAGCCAAAAGTCAGCTGTAGTAAATAAAGCTAGGGAAGCAAAAATGGTCTCTGTGGCTATCAAAAGTAAAGGCATTTTGATTTTGCTATCTGCATCAAATGTGAAAAGAACAAGCTAAGGAGGGCTAGGGCATTTGTTGAGGAGATAAATGACCTGTGATGGAGGAGATCACTTGCTATGTCAAAACATAAATGAGTCATAATGAAATAGGCTTACTGTTAAAATAACCGTTAATGACGCTTACTACCTTGTTGTAATAAAAGCATAAAATACCCTCCAAATTATGGGAATTGCCTGTACAGGCTAAGAAAGAATCCAGGGTGGGAGATTTCAGGAGATGAGGTTTGAACCCTGAATATTTCATTTCATCTGAGTTCTTTATCAGAGGCTATAAAAGAAAGTTAGTGATGGTATAAGGATTAGGCATGGGACAAGAAATGCAGCGTAGGAAGAAGGTTGAATTTTCACTGTGATGTGGCTAATGTCATTTGTAATTCAGTGCTTAATAAATTAGGAAATGAACCTATAAACTTTTCAGATGATGCAGTTTACTTGGAAGCTTCTAAGTTTTTGAGATTTTAAGTTGCTGTTAAGACACCTGGTTTGAATTTCAAAACTGAAAGCTAATTAAAGGATAGGAAGAAAGGCCAGGGCTTAATGACCACTGTTGAGGATGGACAGGAATCTGGGAGGTGACATCTCTCTCCTCTCCTCTGCCCCCCCCCCCCCCCCACCCAAGAGTTCTGTGCTGTGACCAGTCTTAGCATTTCTGTTGGTGTTGTGGCATAAGAAATGCACGCAGTAATTACCAAGTTTTTGAGTGGTACTGAGCTGCCTCAAGTAACAATACTGGTGCTGAAGATTTCCAGAAGGACTTCTTATGAGCTTCAATATAGCTGTATGTATGGTTATATGTCTGGGTGGTTGGGAATGATCAAACTGTGATTGCATGAAACTGAATTCGGAGCTGGCAGTTGCAACGTGGAGACAATGATTTCAGAGAGCTGTCGGTGCTAATTCTGAGATCTTTCCTGTTTGCAGCAGCGGCCAAAAAAGCCACCAATGTTGTGCATCATCAGGGTGTTGAGAACAAGATAGAGGGTGTTGCTGCATGGTCCTGGAAGCCTTGGGGCACTCACATTTGGAGTACTGCATGCGGTTTTGTTCTCCCCATCTTGAGGAGTGTATGTAATGGAGTTACAGAACATACAGAAGAATTCTACTAAAAAGAGTTAGGGAACTGAGCAGCTGTCTTGCAAGGAGACACTCAAAAGGTTGGAACGTTTCAATATTGGAATGAGAAGGCAGGAAGGGGGATGCCTGTTTACAGAACTGGGCAGGCAGTAGGTGAGGTGAATGTGCAACAGTAACTCTCCAAATTCTGCAGTATTAGAGCTCAGGGACAGTAGGTGAGATGAGTAGGCAATCGATGTAAAGCAGATGCACAATCGAGTGAACTTCTGGAAGTTGGTCCTGTGGGGAATTGTGGAAGCAGTATCAGCAGGTTTAAAAAGAGGTTAAACAAATGCAGGCACAACTGAACCATAAAAAAATTCTAAAGGGGGTGGACTTTAATGTCCTTACTACAACAGGTAGGGATGCTGGGGAGATCTAAAAGGTATGCATGATAGGCTTATATGGTCTCCCTAGATAACACTTGCTGTTGCCAGTGATGGAGGTAGGGTTAGACAGACCATTTGTCAGACCCAGAAGGGCAGTTTTTATGTTCCAGTTATGGGCATGAGGAAGAACATTCTTAAAATGAGCAAGAAAAGGATGGAAAACAGTATCAAAGGATGCATCCCTTCCTTGGGATGTTGTGCTTCTGTACGTTTTGTCAACACGCATTTTAACTAGAAATGTGATGGTTGCTTCAAAATTACTGATGCGCTGCTTAGCTGTGGCAGTGATGAGGAGGGTCAGCTACGACTTGGAAAATGCTACTGCACAGAACATGCTCTGCTAGACCAGCTATTCAGAAGCACCGAGTCTCCTTTTTAAAGGACTTACGAAGAAGCTTTCAAACTCTAGCTCGTAAGTGACTTGGAGGATCAAAAGTTAGTTCAGGTGAATAAAAAGATTTGAAAAGGAAACGTGAGTTTATTGACAAATGAAAGGTTTACTGTTTTGCATACTGTAACCATTGTCCTTCATTATAGCTTCAGGTTTGTTTCAGTCTCATGCATGTTAACTTAATTACCTTGTAGAATATTGCTCATCGGTGTGTGGCATGAAGCAGAAGGCTGTTTTCCAGACACCAGGTTCTTGGAAATTAATTGAATTATGACTTTAAGTTACTGTTCAAGGGGTAAAAACAAGACAGACAGAGCATGGTGCCCTAGTTCATGACATTATTTTGCTAGTCCTTTCCAAACGTATTAAAAACACCTTAAATATTTTTTGATTTGTCTCACATACAAAGGGGAGAAACTTGGGTTGTCCTGGTTAGGTCTTTGCCAGCTTGTTTTAGTTAACTCAGCAACCCACTTCCAATTTGTGTTGGGTGCTAGAGTTCAGCCGACCTGAATGTAAATTTTTGTGTCTCTAAAGCAGGCATATGGCTGCAGGAAATAAAATCCTATGCTAATAAATTTAGTAGTTTCTTATCTCATGATCACTTTAACATTTCAAATTAAAGGGATAACAGTAAGCAAAGGTAAGTGGAGGTGGGTAGAATTACAGTGTTGGTTTATACTGTCTGTGCTCGCAACTTTTTCTTTCTTTTTGAAAGGCTAGCTTTTAGCCTTGTGGCTTCTGATGACTGCAGTGATACCAAAGGTGATTTTTCTCTTTAGTTTTTTAATTTGTAGTCAGAGTACATGAGGTCTAGCCAACCATGAAGTGTTCATGGAGGAAAAAGCCTTCCAGACTAAAAAACTGTTTCCATTATAGTAGAAATAGTTTTGGAGATTGTTTTCTTTGGTAATGCCATGAAGTCATCATCTGAATTTGAAAAACGGGAGTTAAATGTGAAATATTGTGAAATTTGTGAAAACATACCTCAGTTCTGAAAGCTAGCTGCGAGAGCTTGCTTAGACTTGCTCATTGTACATCTGTGTCACTTTGAATGTGTTATCTTCATGCGACTCAGCTATCAGAACAAAAATCTCTTGAAAAATAACTGTTGCAATTGAGGCTTTTGTACTGTGATAGTACTGGCAGTGTTTCAGACTTCACAGTGCTGAATGAAGTTTAGTGTATTTAAAAAAAAAAAAAAAAAAAAAAAGGATGCATTTTCTGAATTACCAGGTTACAAGAATTCTCAATCTAAATAAATGGCCTTTTCTTCTTTTCACATATGTTCTGTTTTTGTGCAGGTCCTCATGCTGAAACCGCCAGTGGATGCCAGAATTTGCAGTGTGGTTTTCGGGCCTGCTGCCGCTCTGGCGAATGACCGCTGACTTCTGATCTTTCAGTCTACTTCATTTAGCTGAGCAGGCTTCCTTTCATGCACTTTACTTACAGTTCGCATCTTGTGTTAACAATCCTTGGAGTGAGATTTGTTATACTAGCCTGACCCTGCCCACAACTTCAAAATCTTAATTATAAGTGTACTGTGCAGTGTTGTAACAATCTCACAAAATCTCATTTGGTTTGAAGGGGTGTTGGGTTTTGGTTTACTTAATTTGGGGAAGATGGGAAAACATTCAGATTTTTTTTAATGCCACTTTCTTTCAAGTTTGGCACTTAAATATACTTTACTGATTATTTTGTGTTAAGTGAATTTTTTTTTTATTTTGAATCTGTAAGTACAATATAAAGCTCTGCAGAGAATTTGAAATGTATTTGGGTAACAATTATACATCTTTAGGAGCCTTGTTTCTTCCCCTTTCCTCTCATCCTGAAGTTGTTCTTTACATTGCAAAATTAGGGAAATTCCCACCTTCCTTTTGCATTTGGTTTTGTATTTGGGCTTGAAGGACATACTCAAATAAAACATTCCCACCAATAAAAAAATTATGTAGCAGTTGAATATATATACTTTTAAGGTGTAATATCCAGGCGCACTATGCCAGTAGGCTGCAGCGATTGGGTGGGAGGGTGTTGTGGCGGTTGCAGAGCTGTGAACCTTGCAATTGGGGGGGTGGCTTTGTTTTTGTGTGTGGTTTTTGTGGTGGTTTTTTTTTTTTTTCTTCTTCCCGTGACACTGTTAAGATGCATTTTTTGAAACAACTTCCAAGGAAGTCAGTTCTCATCCATACGTAATCCGTGGAAGACAAGAATACATTTTCCTCATTGCTTTGATTTTTAAGACGACACCTCATTGAACAGTAGAGACAGTAGAGAAGGAGGGAATCCCTTGTTGGGCTGAGTAAAACCAGTGCTAGGAAGAGAAATGAGTAATGTGTGAGTTGTGGGTGAGTGTGCAGGGCGGTATGGGGAAGAGCCCATTGCAAGAGGGAGGGAGTGTTGTAGCCCATGTTAAGCTGGAAACTTTAATGGCCACCTGCTCATATGACTGGCATAGTTGCAGGTTGTTTTTCTCTGGGGCAGAGGAGGGGTAGCTGGCAGTCTGTAGAAGGCAGACAGGTTTTTTCCCCCATCCTGCCTAATTTTGAAGGCTGACAATATGTCAGACTAGTAATTTTTACCTGTCTTACTAATTGGATAAATTCTCTTCTTGAGTAGTATTTATTTAGGACAGCAGTCATGATGACATATGTAGCTTTCAAGTTTCTTGGTGTCTGGGAAGTTAGCTTGCAGGCGTAGCTGGAGATGACAAACTGCAAGTTTTGACACCACGTTGCTCCCACTAATACTGAAGAGTAGCAAGGTAAGAAAAATACAAGTGGACGTAGAGTTGGCGCAGAGTTGGCTGTTCATGGTTAACAGCTGAATGCGGGCTAGAGGCAGAATGCATGGTGCTCAGTTAGAAGGCTACAGAGGAGGCGCAAAGGAATTGTTCCAGCAACTGTTGTTTCAGGGAAGCTGTATTATATTTACTCTGGTGCCCAAAGGTTAGAGTAGATCCATGGCCGTTTGTGCAATGCTGACTGAGGCAAGATGAGAGTCGTAAAGTACACGGTGGGCTTTCTTCCATCTGTCCTTGTTCCAGAACTCGTTTCTGAGGCTGGGAAGGTGCAGCTAGTGGTCCTTCTCCTCCTTGCTGCTAGGTGGTGGTTTCTGTGCAGATTGGTAGAGAGACAGCTGAGGGCTGAATCAGCTGCAGAAAGTTCTGCTCACTTAACATCATATTTCTTCTTCACCCTTCTCTGAAGGGGAGCTGGACTAAACTTTGGAGATGTCAGCAATGTTCAGCAAAACATCACATGGTGACAAGTAGCTGCTCCTCTCTGCTGGAGGTTTATAGAGGGGACCTGTGGTGGCAACCACAGGCTCTAAACCAAAGATTTTGTCTAGTATTTGTTAGATGGACTGAGTCTAGTTTGGAATTAAGCTCAAGAACAATCTTAACTTTGATATGTTGTGATGGACATCCTTCCTAGCTCAACCGACCGTCATTTTTGCTTGGAAGAGTTTACTTAGTAAGGTAACTGCAGGAAAAGGATATGTATTTATATCAGCATTAACAGTTAACACTGCTACTTACGCACTAATAAGCAAATCTGAGTTTTAGTAAACTATTCTTTTGATAATCTTTTACTAGGGTAACTTACAGATAAGGATCTCATACTCCAAAGTAATTTAATCAAATTCTTGTATAAAATGAATGAGCTTCCACTTTGTTTTTGGTATAAATATTTATTAAATACCTTGTCTTTAACTTTTAAACAAAATGTCATCTTACACCTCTAAATGGTGCTGGCATTATACAGACACTAAGTATGAAGTAGCAGAAGCAGCAGCTTCTTAAAAGTTAAAATACGGCCTTCACTGATGGCTCTTTGGTGCATGAAATTTATTCATGGGTAAATAGTCCTGGTCTTCATTCAGGAGCTCAGCTACTGGAAAACTGTAACTATCTGCAACTGAATGACAGTGTCTTTGAAGGGAAAGAAGGTCTGTAGATAAACTGGCTAGCTAAAAACACAGTTTTCAAGGCTTGATTCCAGGAACCAAGTTCCACTTGAAAATAAGGTGGCTGAACTCTGCCATTTTGCCCTGCAATGTCACTGTCTGTGGGCATGTGTAATGCTTTTCAGAGTGTGATGACCCACTGGGAGCAATAAAATAGTGTATAAAAATCACCTATTAGTACCAGAATTTTAAGCTGTCAATCTCTTCCTTAGCAGTACTAAGTAGTATCTTCAGTGGTTGTAGGGTGAATAAAGCTCATGTGTTTGCAGCTACTAAAAATCAGGTTTTCACTCATTTGATAGCTCAAATCAGCAACGTGAGAAGTCTGTTACATTTACCCCTACCAAAGCAAATTTCTTGAGGTATTCAGACTGGTCTATACTACCTGTTTCGAACAAGTGAAGCAACATAAATCCATACAGAGAGAACATTTTGGGGATAAGCATGAATATACACAGCTAGAGCAAATTCAACATTGGAAACATCAATGGTATGAACTCCTGTGCTGTGTACAGCTTCTATTAAAGGTCTGACTTCAGAAAATGGCATATGAATAGGAAATCCAGAGACCTGGAAGAAAGAAAGAGGAAAAAACAAACACATAAGGTAAGAAGAAAACATAAAGGCACCTGAATAAATACATAGTTTTAAAAATCTGTTCTACTGTGCATGTAACTTTATCTTTTCTGTTGTTGGCCTGAGGAGATGCAATAAAAAAGCCCATTTTGTATTTTAATATTGCCTCCCTATCTCATATACTCCAGGCAAACTTTGACATTTTTCCTCTTTAGTTTGCATTAAGTTCAGAGTGAATATGTTTAGAAATCCACTAGAATAAAGTTATATTATCGAACACATACAGCATAACTTTGCTGCTTTTCTGCCTCTTAACTGGTTTTAATTCATTGTGGTCTCCTTTAGAACAGCCTGGAGGAAGAACGCATGGGTACGCTGGTGGCTGCAGTGAACACTTAAGTAAATTTTCTTCCGTCTTTAAAGAGGGGAGCAAAGAGTAGACAACTGAAGTAAAGCATGTTGTTGTGTGGGCTCCTGCACCTGTGAGCAGACTGTGTGTAGCACTGCTCGGCACCAGTGCCAGGTTCTTACTGACCAGGCTTGAGGCTAATGTGCCAATCGACCCATAAGCATCCAGTGCTAGGAAACTGTGCTTGTATTTATGTGTTTGAGGTAGTGACTGGTGTGGTACAGCAATAACACAAGAACAGTGCACCCAATTTATCGGTATGTTCTTATCTTCATGTTCAACAGAAAATTTTTATCTCCAACACCTACAAATGACAAAATAGATCATCGCTCCTTCACTCTGTAAACATTACATTGGTTTATCTTTAGTAGAAAAGCTCTTGTGACTTTTGGTAGTAGAGGAAATAAATAGCCTAGGACATTCTTCTATACCACAAAGTAGCAATACTAAATCCTAGGGATTTAGATTCCTGCTTCCATGCACAAGCCATATACGTTTACAACTGTACCCTGTAATCTCCTAGCTGTTTTTGCAGCTCTGCCTGATGGTCATCTTCTACATCTTTGCCTCGGTTTTGTTCCAGCAGCGGCAGAAAGTTACGTAGGGTAGAGGTACAGTATCTATTCCAACGAGTTAGGTGCCTTGGTCTCCATTCCATAATCTTATCTTTCAATATTTTTTCAATCCTGCAATAAAATATACTGTTTATTACAGTTCTGGTATTTACTGGATGACTGATCTCCCTTGACGTACTTAGTATAGATTATCGGGAACACAAAGGACCTCAGTTAAATTTACCAGTACCTAAAAGCACAGAAAAGCAATGCCAACATAGCTGTATGGTGCCTTGCATGTTCAGTAACAGCATGGGAGCCCAGGGGCTTACAACCCTTCTTAGTCTACACCCTCTCCTCTCATCCCTCTACAGCATTTCGGCTTATTAGGAAACCATACAGCAGTGCTTCTTCAGTTCTTTCTATCTGGTAATCTCTATTAAAGAGAGAAAATTTTAGAAAGCCCTGCAAGCTACAGTTCCTGATTTTAAGCCATTCTCAATTCCTAGCATTTAAAGCAGGTTTTTAGGACCTAGGAGTGAATATCCTTGAGGAATGTAGGAAGGTGCTCCACCTCTGGGATCACCGCTAGCACTGACAGCATTTGTTTCAGAGGTAGAATTACCTGCCCTGTAGTTCCACCGCAGCAGCCTTGTCCGAATGCTGATAAACTAATTCTTCAGGCTAGCAATAAATAAAAAGTTTAAATATTAAAAAGCACAATCTCTTCCAGGAATGCAGCAATGCAACTTCAGGAGTTACTGCCTTGATGGTGCTCACATGTTTTTACAATTATGCTACAATAACCTATTACTCAGTAGAGACACAATAAAAACATTGATAGATGTTTGTGTGTAATGCTGTTTTCTTTTCCCAGTAAACTTCAACTGTTTATACCTTTGATAAAGTAGAAAAATTCCTGTTTGTTTACTAAGGATGTGTGTACAGCTTGAAATAATGCCTTCCTAGCTCTAAGACAAAAGTTGACATTTTCTTTGTAATACCAAGCTAGTTCTATTGGATAGGGTTGTGTTAACAGTGAAGTAAATGGGACATTTAGAGGACAACATCTGTGCATTCATTCTGTATAAAACCAAGTACTTTGCTGTATTCCTGCTTTCATTTATTAAGGAGTGCCTGGGAAAATTTTTAAAAAAACCCAATACATCATATTATTTAAATACCCAATACATAAAACCCATTACCTAATTACAGAAATATACTCAACCACAGAAGTCTCTTTCTTTATACTAAGTCTGATTTCTCAACCCCTCAAGTGAAGTTGGTAATAGATACATTAATACCTGGATGCTGCAGAGCCCAGGGTATGGCAAGCTTCTTGAAAAGAAAGACTTCCACAGTTTTGGTTTGCTGATATCAAAATTAATCCTTACTGGGGAATCATATTCTTGCATATTAAACCAAATCTACAAGAAAGCAAGTTTGTTTTAACTTTCAGCATATAATCACAGCTATGGAACACATTCCACTTACATTGTGATAAAATACTATATAATCCTGACCTCCTATAGCAATTAATTACCAGTATGAGTTCATATGAAACAAAGCAATCTTGTATAGTCCCAGCTGATGTGCAACTTTTGCATTCTTGCATCAAAAGGGAGGGTGCTGGTCTGTCATAGGTTCTGCTTCCGAGTATGGATTGAGACCAGCATATGAACAGAATTACTGTCTGCAGTTGGCACCTCTTCCTGTTGAATCTTTGCTTTCTCTGGTATTTTCTTTTCAACACTTCATCTACCATGCACCATAGCAGTTTTTATGCTTTCAGAAACTTTCTGCTTTTACCATCACTTCAGCATCATCTGGTGTCGCAGTACAGTATACTCCAGAGTTTCTTCTGCTGTCCTGCGCTGCATTTCCCCCCCTCTGGATTGCTACGCCAATCTCTTCTGAATTCTGATGAAGTTCTTCCAATGGCCCAGCACAGTGCAGCTGTTGCTGTGATGCCTGGTAGCCTGCTGCACCCCAGCACCATTGATATTTCAAGCTTATGATGCAGAAGATACGTAGATATTGCAGACATGCACAGGCCCTACATCTGTTTTGTCATCAAGGGGAACCCATGTCTTGCACTCGACTTCTTCACAGACACGCGCTTTGGTCTGTGTTTGAGCCTAGTCTGACACATGCAAAAGCATAGTAGGCTTCTTGTTCAAAACAACCTTTAAATAATTACTGCTAAGGCTGCAAAATGTACCAACAATTAATATATAAATGTACTAATGAACACGTAACCATTTGTAACTGACGGCTCTGTGTACAGCCTATATGACGCAGCACAGCTGGTTTTTCCCATTGGATACGAAGTGGCATCGCTCTGCTGGCAGCGCACCTGCTCTGAGGCACATGTGGACTGAAAGATGTTGTTGAGCTCTGCAGTTCAAAGTTAGCTGATAAGGTTGTCAGTGCTGAAGTCCTTAGTTGCTTCTTCCAGCAATCAACAATTAAGTTACATTTTCCTTAACTGTAGGTTTAGTACTACTACAAAAACAACAACAAAAAAATCTCCAAACCAATTCAACCACTCCCCAGAACACTTTGAGTGAAAGACAGAACTGACACTTCTAAAATAAATATGCTTTAAATATGCTTAAATTCTCATCCAAAGCCTTGCGTTTAGAATAAAACCCCAGAAGATTAAAAATCAAAACAAAACTTGCAATGCATGGTGCTTGAAAGGACTTCTCCAGGTATGTTTTGAATACAGAAATAAAAGCGAATGTTTGGTATATTTTGGTGCACAATGGAAGCCTGACTCACTGTTTTCCTATAGCAGTTCCAAAAAACTGAGCAGCAAACTTTTAAACTCAACTTCCAGTTTTCATTCAAATAAATCCTGGGGTTCTTTTTTTGAACTCACCTTCTGTTTCCTCAGTTCCAGACTCTCACACATCTCTCTACCTTGCCATCGTGTCCCCCTTTCTGTCCCCAGGAGCTGCGAGGGTTGGCCTCCAGCCAAGCCAGGGAATGCTGCTGGCAGGAAAATGCCCAGGGTTTCTGTCCCTCCCGGACACAGGCTCAGCTCTGCCCTGTGCTGCGGCCTTTGGTTCAGCTGCCCTGAACTGCACAGCTCTTATAATGTCTTCTCTCTCCTCATCCCCGCTGCTATCTCTCAGAGGCTTTCCAGCCACACAATGAATAATATATTGTGAACAGGCACTAGTATTACCTGTATTTTATAGCAAATAAACAGGAGGACTTGACGCCAGGCAAAAAAAAAAAAAAAATCAATACAGCTTTTGTGCTTTGTAATGCCAGCTCTGTTTCGCACATTGGACCATTCAGGGCTGTGCCTACCATTATGTATGCAACTCAATTAACTCATTCCAACATGCTTTATTTTTCAGTTTTCAGTTACATTTCACCTGCAAACTATTAGCTTTGCTGAATTACTACTCCTCAGCTAAGCAGTGGTAAACTGAATGTATTCTTAGGCCATCCAAGTTGGAAAACATGTAAGTAAAACCCAGTAACAAAAATTACATGAATGGATGTCATGATCCACCTAAATGCTGATGTAAAAAAAAAAAATTTTTCTTATTTTAAGTAAAGTAGCTGAAAAACCTACTTAAGATTGAATAAAATCACGAATAACATGACAACATAAATATAGTTACATTGATGAACAAATGATGCATAAGGTCAAGAAAAATACCAGGCTATCAGCTCTTATGTGTATAGAAATGTGGCAAGACTGGGTACACTTACATTATCACAGCTGATCAGACAACACACATTTTGTAAGGGGCAGAAAGTATCATACTGCCCATAAAAACATCCAGTACTGGGATTCCAAATTACATATTGACTTTGTTCCAAAGTTAATACATATGCAGTTGGTCCCTAGGAAGGAAAAACAAGAATGAGAAAAGATGTTTTAAAACTGGCTACAAGGACAGTAAGTTTTGTATTGTTTGGAATATTAAATTTTTACTATTGAGATTAACAGTACTTTTTGGGGCAAACTGGTTGGAAGAATTTACAGGTTCACTACCATTCAACTAACACACACTTGCATAACAATGTGTTCTCTATCTCTTACATGGCAGAGAAATGTTAGACATACACAGCCCTGAGCTATTCTTAAAATACAGATTCTGAAAGTTGACTTGGTTCAGTTAGAAACTGATGTGAAGTTCCATATACAGGAATGTTTAATGTATGCCACTTCAATATCAGCATGTCTTACTTGGCTACTGCCACAGCTCCCATCCACAGGCAACCTCTGAGTTGAAGGACTGCCGCCTAGGCAGCACACTTCATGCCTCATCCATCAGCCTTCCCTCATACAGGCACGTAAGGAATTTCCCAGCTATCTTTTTATATTCTCTATCAGGAATCCCTAAACTGCTCTTCTATTTTCTTGTTATCTCCCACATTTTCCAGGTACCTTGAAATACCTAGAACAATTCCCCTCCTTACAGCACGTGTAAGCTGAATGCTTTATTAAGGACTACCATCTCCATCAGATTTGGAGTGGAAGGAATGTACCCGAGTACCTGTTCCTGCCACTGCAATATCTGAGAACGTGCTAAAGAAACTAGTCTTGACAGGGATTTTTACCAAAATTCTGTTCAGCAAAACTTTCCCACGTGCTTGGTAATTTAAGATATTAATGGTGGAAATCTGCATTATAAACAGTCTTACCATCTCTTTGAAAAGAACAGTATTGGTTACTTGGAAATCTGCGTGCTTCCCTGAGAACAAATGGATCTCCCACGGGGCAAACCAATCTAAATGTTTTAGTTCTTAGCCAGTCTAAGCCAGATTGCTGCCACAGGGGGCTCACAGCAATGACAAGGTAGGCGGCAGCCCAAGGCAGAGCAGACTGCCTAACCTGCCTGTATTACAGAACGCAGATGAAGACTGACTGGTCGAGCCTGAACAGATCTATCATTACTCTTGCTGCAGCTTTGCCATCAGCTGGGAGAGAACCAAGGGATGTGTACGTACCAGTAAGAATCCCTGTCAAGCCCCTAACCCTCTCCCGCCACCTCTCAACCTTTACCCAGCCCCACCCCGACTCTGTCACAGGCTGTGTATTCAGGATGTGGACACTGAATGGACTGTCTCCATTACCTTTGTCCCAGATGCACCATTTATACAAGCTCAATTCCAATCAAGGTTTACAGATGCTTGGTATTGTACTATGAGGACGACAGCTACTACCAGATTAAGCACGGAAGCATGCATCCAGGAAAAAAAAACCCAGATGATATTAATACTAAGATACACTTTCAACTTTTTTTTTTCCCCCCTCTCTGGAAAGAAGCCGTTCCAGCAGCACCAATGTTTAGATAACTTCCCGGAAAAACATGCCAGCAAGAAACAATTCTATCCATTGGTGAGAACCAAAGACTTCAGAGGATAAAAGTTAATATTCAGACCAAATGAAAAAATCCTCTTACCTCAGGAATAGCATTTCCAATGATAAGCCAGGCTTTTTTCCCCATACCAAGAAAATAATTACACAAGAGCACAGCATGTTCTTCCTCATCTCCCGCCAGAAGATACAGAAATTGCTAATTGAGATGATACAAAAAAATAAATAAGTCTTTCTATGCAGTTATCTACCATATTTTGAACTTACAACATTTAGTAATATTTCTTAACACTTCTGAAGCAAAAGAGTCCTTTCAGATCTTTGCAACTGATCTTTATTGTTTATTGGGCACTGCTTCAACATGCAGGATGAAGAGTGAATGCTGTGAAAATCCACGATGCAGATCCGAGATTTTACCACAAGAACCAAGGTCTTTGTCTTTTGAGTTATTCTGAATTTTGTAGAAAAGTTCTGAGATGGTAAAAACATCATCTATGATTAAGTTAATGTCTGCTGTTATTCTACAGATGACAGGATTTATTTGTATGTTACAAAGAACACTAAATCTCCCATTATTGCTGATGTTACATACAATGTTTTTTTCTGTAGTTCCTTGGAACTACAATGATCAATTTTAAGTCTATTTTTTAAGTCTCCATCAGTCAGCATCCTTTCACTTGTGCGTGACTAGCCATTTTGGATTGTTTTATAACTGAAAAAAAACCCAGAAAAAGCTTAAAGCCCTAAGCATTTTTAGGGTCAATCAATTGCAACCTATCAAAGATAAAAATTTTGGCTCATATAAGGATGAGCAGCTTTTCTCAAGCTTTGGTCCTCATTCTTTGAAATAAACAGCTTATAAAGAAAAATAGTCCTCACAATAATAGAATCACAGAATAATTTAGGTCTGAAGGGATGTCAGGAGCTCATCTAGTACAAACTCCTCCCGGAAGCAGGGGCTGCTAGGAAGTTACATCACATTCACGAGGATAAAGATCTTCTGTTTAATGCATTACTTACATCTGATGTACTCCATAAATCACAAATTCCAGCAAATGACACACTATCTGGCAAAAAAGGAATCAAAGCAACATATCGAGCCACCAATTCCTGCAAGAAAACAAAACAGAGCAAGTCACGCCTTCCATTCACGACACAGATGCATAACAATAGTAGTACTATACCAGACGTGAAGCATAGGGCCATTTCCACAGATATCAATGACAAAACACTGACTAACCTCATTACAGTATAGCTAGCTCATTTTAGAATTTATATCAAAGACTGATATGATTTACTCCCATGGAGGTTTGGTATAATTCTTTGTCTTTTAAAGGACAATACACATTAATATATCTATTATTTTCCAGAGAAGACAAATACCCTTTTCCAGCATCATTATTGATAGACTGTGTATTACACACAGTCATTACTACTTCATTTTGTATCTCTAGTTTTTCCCTTACAAAAAGCGTAGCTATACAGCAAACACAGAAAAATGTTATGTGCCTATGTGCACACGCAAACACACACACACACATTCTGAAATCTATATCCCAGAAACTTCACTATCTTTTCTAAGTACTTACTGCTGCTGTTTGAGAACTATTTGGGACATCATCAAGAAGCTCCTGTGGTGGATTCAGGGGTTTGATATATCTGGTAATAAAAACTGTTTTCCCACTGAGGTCAATTACAGTTGTTAGGCATTGGCGGCTTGGAAACTTTGATGTACATTCCGCTTCGTACTTTTCTGCTGCCTGGAGCAATTTCTCGTCTTCTTGGGTATCAAACTTCAAAAGACAGTAGAATTTATACAAAAAGTAGTTTCATTTATAGTTTGGGCTTAAGTCTTTACTGTATTTGGCCTTCTTTCACCATTTACAGGAGCATAAAAGGAGTGCAAGATTCTTTCCTAAGAGCATTTTGAACTTGCTTGTAGTACATACATTGGCTCACAGACGTATAAGAAAGGTCAAGGTAATGGAAAATCAAGCAATTTGCATTTACTTATGAATGCACATAATGACCTCTACCTGTAAGATGGCTTTATTAAAGTACTGAAAAATGTAGTGAAAGTTATGGCCAAGTAAAACTGCAAGGATGAGTATGTAACATCACATATTAATTCAAAGGTAAACAATTATGGGTAGGTACTAATCCTACATGCTGTTCACATAACACTCCATTAAAACCACAATTGAGGTTATGCACAAAATCCCAGAAATTTTTATATAAATAATACTACGACAACCCTACGCAATGCCACAATATTTGCAGAGAAGGTCCAAGTAATTTTTAGATGAATCCTGGTAATTCAGACTTGTCTAAAATTTTAATGGTTTTAGAAGAGATTTTCCAGAAGCAAAGCTAGGACTCTAGCACCTATTAATTATGTCAAAATGACAATTATTTGCTCATATGTCACCATCTTTTAAAGGTATTAGGATCAGTCAAAAGAGTGTTTTTCATCTACTTAGAATCCCTTGTATATTTCTAGTGGTGCTGAGAATTAAAGCTTCATAATATTTTTGTTCAAAATAAACCACTTTGTCCTTTGTTACCCTTCTTCTCAAACTACCCAGAAGTGGAACAGCTGGGCAGGGCCCTGCAGCTAGACCTCCCAAGTCAGCAGAGAAGGCACACAGTGGTGATTCTTCTCAACCATAATTAACAGCGGAAATAGACAGCCTCTGGCACTTTGTAAATTTAAATGTAGTAATTCACTGCAAATATTACTGACAAATAAACAACTACTATGCCAGAGTCAAGTAACACAATGTGCAAAAAGATTGCTGAATGGCACAAAATCAAGCCAAATCTTAAACAGGGAACAACACGAATATCTCAACTCATTTAATTTATTAATATTGTACCTTCTTAAGCATTTCATTCACCTATACAGAGATTCAGGAAGGACAGCAACAAAGAGAGGAAAAATAGGTAAAGAAACAAAAGTATCATAAGATTAAACTAAAATTAAGCTTAGCATCCTAAAACAGTACACAAGTATTTGAAATGACCTAACTACAGAAGGAATGGCTAGAAATAGGAACAAAGGACAGCAAAAGTATTTAGTTAGTTTTTGTCATTTTATGCCAAACACTTTCTATAATATGTATATGTTTACATTTGGGGAGTTGCCGCACCGAATAATTACTTTTTCGGTCACAGTCAGAATACACGCACATGTCACTTTCAGTAATGTTTTTATGTACAGATTTCATTAGATAAATACCACCTAAAATTGAACAGTCTCTTAATGAGTTTGGTCCTGCTTTACTGAGTTTCCTCTAACATGAAATTGTATTTTATTGTTTTCTATTCATATTGCTTTGAAAAAAAATGGATTATTTGAAAATCCTGTACAATATTTGCTAAAGAAATAATTTGGTTTGGCTTAGTATCCAAGGTAAACAAATCATCGGCTGTGAAGTAAAATTTTTATAAGATTTAGAAAAATCTCTAATTCAAAGAGCAAACAAAAATCTGACAAAACTACTGATTTATTAATCACAACTGTTTTTTCACTGCTCTTCAAATTTTAGAAAACAGATCTTACGTACCAATAGTTTTCTTACCTCAGCAACATTTTCCTTATTCCTGGTTTTACTTTCAATGCACTTCAGTGACAATGCATACTTTTTGGTACAGTTTAGCTTTGATAGAATCATAGAGCACCCCAGGTTGCAAGGGACCTTGAAAGACCATCTGGTCCAACCTTTTGTGAGAAAGGGAGCCTAGATGAGATTATCCAGCACCCTGGGGACTCTACCATGTCTCTGGGGAGACTGTTTGGGTGAATGATTGCTCTCACTGTAAAAAATTTCTTTCTCATATCAAGATAAAACCTCTCCCCATGCAATTTGTACCCATTGCCCCTTGTCTTCTCAACGTGGCTCCTTGTGAGGGGAAGCTTTGACATGTAGTATTTCTTGCTACTTAGAACAGGACTCATTTCCTGTGTTGTGATTTAGGGTGCTATGATTCTTTGCTGCATCTTCAGAATGGAAGGTACTTCAGTCTCCTTCAAGTTCTTTATGTCTGAGTTTTGGCAAGGGGCAGTTAGCTCCTACTGTCACATTTGAAATGAAAGAGAACTTATGTCAGAAAGATCTATGACTTTAATAAAATATGCTGTTTTTTTCCCTCTGAAGTGTTCAAATCAATTCTAAATATAGCTACCAAACTGCACCATTTTACTAAGCATTAATACAATACACAGCCTTTTGGTCACTAAGCATCAAATTACATTTGTGCAAGAAATTCTGAACTCATTATTTAAAAAGGTGAAGATTCGCAACATATAGTCCATAATATTTTACAATAATCTCACCCCTTATTTGAATTTCTATGATTTTTCTTTTGCAACAGTACTGGAGACAAGTCTTGCTCTAAAGAGAGATCTATTTCCTTACAAATTCAGTACTTTTTTTTTTCCCCAGCAACTAATTACTGTATGTGAAGATTAAGACCATGAAAATCTCGAGTAAGGTCTCATCTATTAAAGGTGCATCAAGGCTGTTAAGTTTATATTTATGATTTCGAGTCCTAGTAATAATCTTATCATTCAAACTAATTTACCTTAAAAGGCATCCATGAATGCACTGTATTAATTTTCTTAATTTTCAACAATACTAAATTGTAACAATTCCCACAGTATTGCAAGAGAGCAAGAAAACACAGGACCGGATAGTTTCCAAGACTATAATTTAAGAGGAAAAAGGGTTTTTAGAATGCATCATACAATTTGATATTTATTCTGGAAAAGAAATTACCCAATGATAGACCTTTCTCTCCAGTTCCTGTTTGTCTCTAATAAGTGACCAGTGTAGCACTGAATTGGAAAAGAATGAACTGCTGCTGTTTGTGCATGAAAAACATACATCCTTGCTGAATGGATCTCAAAATCATTGCATAATGTTACATAAAATAGCAAGCGGTGTATGCATTTTAACTACACATTGTTGTTGTTAGTGTAAGGCACTTCTGGTTTAGTAAAAGAACTGAAAAAAATAACAGCTGCTATTTAGAAATAATTATCTTCAAGACTTGGAGGCATGCATGAAGCCATAAATAATAAATGCTGTATTTGAATAGTATAAACACAGAAGCAAGAAAATACTGTTTGCACCTGCCACCTCCTTTTCGCCCACTGTTCACAAATACTCACGTGAATACTTTATTGTTTACAGAAGTAAATGGGAAAATTACATGCTCACAGACAATGAATGCAAATCTGCTTCCTATTAACACTGGAACTAGATACCTGGTGAAAGTTATTTCTCATGCATTACGTGTCCGTCTAACTTAATGGTGCATCCAGTTAAATTGAACTGAGCTAAAAAATTTGAAGCAGAACACTCAGAATTTGTATTAATGTCCTCCTGTACTTGTATTCATGTCCTTTGGTACATGACGCATACCTATTTATACGCATCTCAAGAACTGCATCACTGGAAACAAAAAGCAAGAATATGAAGTACTGATTAGTTACCTTTTCTCTGACTGACTCTCCAGGAATGAGCTGTGGTTCAATAGTAATAAACAGTGTTATATACGAGCTGTCACTCAGATTTCGCACAGAATCATAACCTCTCTCGATTCCCAGGTTCTTTTCTTTGCTGTAGCCAAGGAGGACTGGAGGAATATCCACCTTAAATGTACCATCAATCTACAACATATACAGAGAAACACGTCTCATTAGAAGCATAAAAGCAAAACTTCCTTCTAAAATACATTTGTTACCTGTATTCAAGTATTTTATTCCTTTAATTTATTAATCTGAGTTATGAAACAATAAAATGAGAGAACATGACATATATACTGATTAACTGTGGAGAAAATATGAGACATCTCATTGTTAAATGTATTAAGTACAACTGGATTTCAGCCTGTCCTGCATATTATGGACACTAATATTTAATATAATGGAAATCATACACACTAGTTCATAGAGAAAGAAAGAATGCCAGCCTTTCACTGTTTTTCTTTCAAACAGCAACCTCCACATGGCACTATTTACCTGGAAAAATGACAGAATACAGGTTGCAGGACTACGCTTCCGAAGGCAGCATCACACCAACAGGCCTTTGCCTATGTTTGAGTGACGTGGGAATGATGCTCCAGCGTCTCACAGATGGACACCTTCCATGCAGAAGCTGCAGATGCTTCCTGGGTGCAAGTGGAACTGGGCCCATTCAGCCAGCTTCCATGGAAGAGTGCTCTGACAGACTCACCAGCCCTTTGCACCTCCCTCTGCCACCACAAGCAGAAGGTAAGGTCTTTCTGAAAGATTGTGTCAGACAAGAGATGGCATGCCCCACACCTGCTTGGGCAAGTCTCAACAGTGGAAGTACATAGCTTTAAGAAAAAAGTGAGAAGATTAACTTCCTGATTTGGGCTGAATTCTGATGACTGCCATCAGGAAGGACATCTTCAGTGGATGTGGAAGACGAACAGATGACTCACTGGGCTGGCCCATCAAACATTTAAGAACAAAATTAAGTTTTGATGAGGAGAAAACTCTAAATAAATCTCTCGGAATTTCTGCTGCAGTATAGTGGAACGGGATAAGGAAATGCTTCATTTGCTACTGAAATGTAATTGCACCTTGATATAACCGCTGGACTGATCAGGCTTTTTCAAATTCAGTAAGAAATCCTGTTCAAATGAAAAGAATCTCTAATGCTGGGAAGATCTATGCAGGCACGCACACTATGCTTAGGGAATCACAAACTGCAACACCTCCTCAAAGAGAGTCAGGAGTGCATCTGACAGGAATACGGCAGCTACTTGAGTTCTACAACAGAAAGACTGATACACCAACAAGAAATATGAAGAACAGAGCTTGACATCAGTATTGGTAATCCTCAAAGATGGATTCCAGGCTGTGTCCTTCACTACGTCTTGGTAAGCAGCCTGTTAAAATGTCTAAGTCTGCCCATTAAGTCTCTCAAGGCTGTGAGCAGACACACTTCTTGGGTGAATTTCATGGATTCAGCATGGAACATTTCCCTAAAAAGAGTAAAGGATCTTGTTCTTTCTTGTTTGTTGACCTGTAACAATGGTGGTCACATTATGTGACATCGTCTGCACAGGATGCCCAAAGACTCATGAAAAGAAGGCTACACCTTTTTACTACTTGCATCTTCTTTGAAGTCAATGAAAGTTTCATTCTGTAGGGCACCACAACCCTCAAACACCTAAATTCATTGATTAACCTCCCAAGTTGAAGATAGCATATTATTAATGATCTAGCAGAAGCAAGTGGACTGTCACTGGTTAGACACACACTGTCCAAAATTTCTCAGCAATGAAAAGAATCCCATGTTTTCTTGAATCCCACAACAATTATGTTCTGTTATGCCTTGCCAACGGAGAGCCCAAGAAAACCATTTTGAACTCCAAGCACTGCACTTAAATTAAATGAGACCTCTACAGACTTATCCTTCACTCAAAGAATCCAGGAGGCTCACACTATGTCTTAAAGCCCTTAAGGTTCTGAGAAGTGCCCCATATAGCTAGAGAAGAGCCAATTAATGTGTCATTAGGTATGCGACTGATGTCAGAACCTTCATGAAGTAAGAAACTGAGACTTTTATGATATGACGACTTGATCTACACATGAAAGTAACTGCCCGGCAGAAAAGAGTCCTACAGCAAGATTACAGTATGATAGGACTATTGATGTGAAAAGTTAGTTTCCTTAACCTAAGTCCAGGATGGGTGGCTGGACAAAAAAATGCCTTTCTCCTACAAAGAACTGCATGCTTTACTATCACTCCCATGACTAATTGTTGATATCTCTTGAAGAAAGCTTCTCTCGAAAAGTTCTAAAAATGGAGGAAAGAAGAGATTGGGAGAGGCAAAGGTGAAAATTTGGTGATTCATGAAAAGTGTGAAAAAAGAAGAGTGAGGTCAAGTTTCCTATCATCTATCTAGGTGATATTTCTATTCCTAGTTCACCTATCTAGGCTGTGCAATACCAGAGATCTCAAAAGCCACTGACAAAACCATCTAAAGAATTTGCCCTTTTAACCTCATTACTGAAGGAAGCCAGGCTGCTTTGTCAGTGTGGAAGTACGTTTGTCTATCTCTTCTCCCTTCAAAACATTGAACTTACTGGCAAATACTCATGAAATTTGACAAAAACCAGTGGTTTCAAAGACATTTGCAAACAATTCCTTACAAATAAACTAACAGATACAGAGAACATCATTAAATCTGACATTCCATTACCAACCCCTTTCCATTCTCCAGTTTTATATTTTAAGAGATTTACTCCACGTGATTGATACTTACCCTCGCTTGAAAATATATTGTAGTAAATGGAATCTTAACGCATCCCAGCCAGTGTCTCTCAACACGAGTGCTGATTCCACTTCCTCTTTCATGATCATCCTATTCAAAAGTTGCCCAACATAAAACTTTGTAAGACAGCTTCATTTCCTTTAATGCCATCAACAATTTAATCAAGGCATTAGTAAAAATTCTGTACTGGTTTAATAATTTACTATAAATAAGTTCAATTACTAGTATGACAATGATTATTCTTCATGCCTTTCGAGCATGCCAGATACTGAACAAATAAAAGAACATCATGGTCCATGATACAACATGCTTGCCCTTCAGGGTTCAACTCCTGTATAACCTGTGATGGAGAATGCAACAATCCAACAAGGAGTCCTCAAGAGTCTTCTCAGACAAAGTAA